>NC_136263.1:214422338-214822338 GCF_964187855.1 Myxine glutinosa
TATTAGCGTGGAAAAAACACTTTTCGCAGCTGTGTTAGTGTTGAAAAACCACTTTTCGCACTTGTGTTAGTGTTGAAAAACCACTTTTCGCACTTGTGTTAGTGTTGAAAAACCACTTTTGCACTTGTATTAGTGTGGAAAAAACACTTTTTGCACTTGTGATAGTGTTGAAAAACCACTTTTCGCGACTTGTGTTAGTGTTGAAAAACCACTTTTCGCACTTGTGTTGGTGCAGGAAACCACTTTTGCACTTGTATTAGTGTGGAAAAACCACTTTTCGCACTTGTGTTAGTGTTGAAAAAACCACTTTTCGCACTTGTGTTGGTGCAGGAAACCACTTTTGCACTTGTGTTAGTGTTGAAAAACCACTTTTCGCACTTGTGTTAGTGTTGAAAAACCACTTTTGCACTTGTATTAGTGTGGAAAAAACACTTTTTACACTTGTGATAGTGTTGAAAAACCACTTTTCGCACTTGTGTTAGTGTTGAAAAACCACTTTTCGCACTTGTGTTGGTGCAGGAAACCACTTTTGCACTTGTATTAGTGTGGAAAAAACCACTTTTCGCACTTGTGTTAGTGTGGAAAAACACTTTTCGCACTTGTGTTAGTGTTGAAAAACCACTTTTCGCACTTGTGTTGGTGCAGGAAACCACTTTTGCACTTGTATTAGTGTGGAAAAAACACTTTTTGCACTTGTGATAGTGTTGAAAAACCACTTTTCGCACTTGTGTTTGTGTTGAAAAACCACTTTTCGCACTTGTGTTGGTGCAGGAAACCACTTTTGCACTTGTATTAGTGTGGAAAAAACACTTTTTGCACTTGTGATAGTGTTGAAAAACCACTTTTCGCACTTGTGTTAGTGTTGAAAAACCACTTTTCGCACTTGTGTTGGTGCAGGAAACCACTTTTGCACTTGTATTAGTGTGGAAAAACCACTTTTCGCACGAGTGTTAGTGTTGAAAAACCACTTTTTGCACTTGTGTTACTGTTGAAAAACCACTTTTCGCACTTGTGTTGGTGCAGGAAACCACTTTTGCACTTGTATTAGTGTGGAAAAAACACTTTTTGCACTTGTGATAGTGTTGAAAAACCACTTTTCGCACTTGTGTTAGTGTTGAAAAACCACTTTTTGCACTTGTGTTACTGTTGAAAAACCACTTTTCGCACTTGTGTTGGTGCAGGAAACCACTTTTGCACTTGTATTAGTGTGGAAAAACCACTTTTCGCACTAGTGTTAGTGTTGAAAAACCACTTTTTGCACTTGTGTTACTGTTGAAAAACCACTTTTCGCACTTGTGTTGGTGCAGGAAACCACTTTTGCACTTGTATTAGTGTGGAAAAAACACTTTTTGCACTTGTGATAGTGTTGAAAAACCACTTTTCGCACTTGTGTTAGTGTTGAAAAACCACTTTTCGCACTTGTGTTGGTGCAGGAAACCACTTTTGCACTTGTATTAGTGTGGAAAAAACACTTTTTGCACTTGTGTTAGTGTTGAAAAACCACTTTTCGCACTTGTGTTGGTGCAGGAAACCACTTTTGCACTTGTATTAGTGTGGAAAAACCACTTTTGCACTTGTGTTGGTGTTGAAAAACCACTTTTCGCACTTGTGTTAGTGTTGAAAAACCACTTTTCGCACTTGTGTTAGTGTTGAAAAACCACTTTTCGCACTTGTGTTGGTGCAGGAAACCACTTTCGCACTTGTGTTAGTGTTGAAAAACCACTTTTGCACCTGTATTAGTGTGGAAAAACACTTTTTGCACTTGTGATAGTGTTGAAAAACCACTTTTCGCACTTGTGTTGGTGCAGGAAACCACTTTTGCACTTGTATTAGTGTGGAAAAAACCACTTTTCGCACTTGTGTTAGTGTTGAAAAACCACTTTTCGCACTTATGTTAGTGTTGAAAAACCACTTTTCGCACTTGTGTTGGTGCAGGAAACCACTTTTGCACTTGTATTAGTGTGGAAAAACCACTTTTCGCACTAGTGATAGTGTTGAAAAACCACTTTTTGCACTTGTGTTAGTGTTGAAAAACCACTTTTCGCACTTGTGTTAGTGTTGAAAAACCACATTTCGCACTTGTGTTAGTGTTGAAAAACCATTTTTCGCACTTGTGTTAGTGTTGAAAAAGCACTTTTGCACTTGTATTAGTGTGGAAAAAACACTTTTTGCACTTGTGATAGTGTTGAAAAACCACTTTTCGCACTTGTGTTAGTGTTGAAAAACCACTTTTCGCACTTGTGTTGGTGCAGGAAACCACTTTTTGCACTTGTATTAGTGTGGAAAAACCACTTTTCGCACTTGTGTTAGTGTTGAAAAACCACTTTTCGCACTTGTGTTGGTGTTGAAAAACCACTTTTCGCACTTGTGTTGGTGCAGGAAACCACTTTTGCACTTGTATTAGTGTGGAAAAAACACTTTTCGCACTTGTGTTAGTGTTGAAAAACCACTTTTCGCACTTGTGTTAGTGTTGAAAAACCACTTTTCGCACTTGTGTTGGTGCAGGAAACCACTTTTTGCACTTGTATTAGTGTGGAAAAAACACTTATTGCACTTGTGATAGTGTTGAAAAACCACTTTTCGCACTTGTGTTAGTGTTGAAAAACCACTTTTCGCACTTGTGTTGGTGCAGGAAACCACTTTTGCACTTGTATTAGTGTGGAAAAACCACTTTTCGCACTTGTGTTAGTGTTGAAAAACCACTTTTCGCACTTGTGTTGGTGCAGGAAACCACTTTTGCACTCGTATTAGTGTGGAAAAAACACTTTTTGCACTTGTGATAGTGTTGAAAAACCACTTTTCGCACTTGTGTTAGTGTTGAAAAACCACTTTTCGCACTTGTGTTGGTGCAGGAAACCACTTTTGCACTTGTATTAGTGTGGAAAAAACACTTTTCGCACTTGTGTTAGTGTTGAAAAACCACTTTTCGCACTTGTGTTAGTGTTGAAAAACCACTTTTCGCACTTGTGTTGGTGCAGGAAACCACTTTTGCACTTGTATTAGTGTGGAAAAAACACTTTTCGCACTTGTGTTAGTGTTGAAAAACCACTTTTCGCACTTGTGTTAGTGTTGAAAAACCACTTTTCGCACTTGTGTTGGTGCAGGAAACCACTTTTGCACTTGTATTAGTGTGGAAAAACCACTTTTCGCACTTGTGTTAGTGTTGAAAAACCACTTTTCGCACTTGTGTTAGTGTTGAAAAACCACTTTTCGCACTTGTGTTAGTGTTGAAAAACCACTTTTCGCACTTGTGTTGGTGCAGGAAACCACTTTTGCACTTGTATTAGTGTGGAAAAACCCCTTTTCGCACTTGTGTTAGTGTTGAAAAACCACTTTTCGCACTTGTGTTAGTGTTGAAAAACCACGTTTCGCACTTGTGTTAGTGTTGAAAAACCACTTTTCGCACTTGTGTTGGTGCAGGAAACCACTTTTGCACTTTTATTAGTGTGGAAAACCACTTTTTGCACTTGTGATAGTGTTGAAAAACCACTTTTCGCACTTGTGTTAGTGTTGAAAAACCACTTTTCGCACTTGTGTTAGTGTTGAAAAACGACTTTTCGCACTTGTGTTGGTGCAGGAAACCACTTTTGCACTTGTATTAGTGTGGAAAAACCACTTTTCGCACTTGTGTTAGTGTTGAAAAACCACTTTTCGCACTTGTGTTAGTGTTGAAAAACCACTTTTCGCACTTGTGTTAGTGTTGAAAAACCACTTTTCGCACTTGTGTTAGTGTTGAAAAAACACTTTTCGCACTTGTGTTAGTGTTGAAAAACCACTTTTCGCACTTGTGTTGGTGCAGGAAACCACTTTTGCACTTGTATTAGTGTGGAAAAAACACTTTTCGCACTTGTGTTAGTGTTGAAAAACCACTTTTCGCACTTGTGTTAGTGTTGAAAAACCACTTTTCGCACTTGTGTTGGTGCAGGAAACCAATTTTGCACTTGTATTAGTGTGGAAAAAACACTTTTCGCACTTGTGTTAGTGTTGAAAAACCACTTTTCGCACTTGCGTTAGTGTTGAAAAACCACTTTTCGCACTTGTGTTGGTGCAGGAAACCACTTTTTCACTTGTATTAGTGTGGAAAAAACACTTTTTGCACTTGCGATAGTGTTGAAAAACCACTTTTTGCACTTGTGTTAGTGTTGAAAATCCACTTTTCGCACTTGTGTTGGTGCAGGAAACCACTTTTGCACTTGTATTAGTGTGGAAAAACCACTTTTCGCACTTGTGTTAGTGTTGAAAATCCACTTTTCGCACTTGTGTTGGTGCAGGAAACCACTTTTGCACTTGTATTAGTGTGGAAAAACTACTTTCCGCACTTGTGTTAGTGTTGAAAAACCACTTTTCGCACTTGTGTTGGTGTTGAAAAACCACTTTTCGCACTTGTGTTGGTGCAGGAAACCACTTTTGCACTTGTATTAGTGTGGAAAAAACACTTTTCGCACTTGTGTTAGTGTTGAAAAACCACTTTTCGCACTTGTGTTAGTGTTGAAAAACCACGTTTCGCACTTGTGTTAGTGTTGAAAAACCACTTTTCGCACTTGTGTTGGTGCAGGAAACCACTTTTGCACTTGTGGAAAAAACCACTTTTCGCACTTATGTTAGTGTTGAAAAACCACTTTTCGCACTTGTGTTAGTGTTGAAAAACCACTTTTCGCACTTGTGTTAGTGTTGAAAAACCACTTTTCGCACTTGTGTTGGTGCAGGAAACCACTTTTGCACTTGTATTAGTGTGGAAAAACCACTTTTCGCACTTGTGTTAGTGTGGAAAAACACTTTTCGCACTTGTGTTAGTGTTGAAAAACCACTTTTCGCACTTGTGTTGGTGCAGGAAACCACTTTTGCACTTGTATTAGTGTGGAAAAAACACTTTTTGCACTTGTGATAGTGTTGAAAAACAACTTTTCGCACTTGTGTTAGTGTTGAAAAACCACTTTTCGCACTTGTGTTAGAGTTGAAAAACCACTTTTCGCACTTTGTGTTGGTGCAGGAAACCACTTTTGCACTTGTATTAGTGTGGAAAAAACACTTTTTGCACTTGTGATAATGTTGAAAAACCACTTTTCGCACTTGTGTTAGTGTTGAAAAACCACTTTTCGCACTTGTGTTGGTGCAGGAAACCACTTTTGCACTTGTATTAGTGTGGAAAAACCACTTTTCGCACTAGTGTTAGTGTTGAAAAGCCACTTTTTGCACTTGTGTTAGTGTTGAAAAACCACTTTTCGCACTTGTGTTAGTGTTGAAAAACCACTTTTCGCACTTGTGTTGGTGCAGGAAACCACTTTTGCACTTGTATTAGTGTGGAAAAAACACTTTTCGCACTTGTGTTAGTGTTGAAAAACCACTTTTCGCACTTGTGTTAGTGTTGAAAAACCACTTTTCGCGCTTGTGTTGGTGCAGGAAACCACTTTTGCACTTACTTGTATTAGTGTGGAAAAAACACTTTTTGCACTTGTGATAGTGTTGAAAAACCACTTTTCGCACTTGTGTTAGTGTTGAAAAACCACTTTTCGCACTTGTGTTAGTGTTGAAAAACCACTTTTCGCACTTGTGTTGGTGCAGGAAACCACTTTTGCACTTGTATTAGTGTGGAAAAAACACTTTTCGCACTTGTGTTAGTGTTGAAAAACCACTTTTCGCACTTGTGTTAGTGTTGAAAAACCACTTTTCGCACTTGTGTTGGTGCAGGAAACCACTTTTGCACTTGTATTAGTGTGGAAAAACCACTTTTCGCACTTGTGTTAGTGTTGAAAAACCACTTTTCGCACTTGTGTTAGTGTTGAAAAACCACTTTTCGCACTTGTGTTAGTGTTGAAAAACCACTTTTCGCACTTGTGTTGGTGCAGGAAACCACTTTTGCACTTGTATTAGTGTGGAAAAAACACTTTTTGCACTTGTGATAGTGTTGAAAAACAACTTTTCGCACTTGTGTTAGTGTTGAAAAACCACTTTTCGCACTTGTGTTAGAGTTGAAAAACCACTTTTCGCACTTGTGTTGGTGCAGGAAACCACTTTTGCACTTGTATTAGTGTGGAAAAAACACTTTTTGCACTTGTGATAATGTTGAAAAACCACTTTTCGCACTTGTGTTAGTGTTGAAAAACCACTTTTCGCACTTGTGTTGGTGCAGGAAACCACTTTTGCACTTGTATTAGTGTGGAAAAACCACTTTTCGCACTAGTGTTAGTGTTGAAAAGCCACTTTTTGCACTTGTGTTAGTGTTGAAAAACCACTTTTCGCACTTGTGTTAGTGTTGAAAAACCACTTTTCGCACTTGTGTTGGTGCAGGAAACCACTTTTGCACTTGTATTAGTGTGGAAAAAACACTTTTCGCACTTGTGTTATTGTTGAAAAACCACTTTTCGCACTTGTGTTAGTGTTGAAAAACCACTTTTCGCGCTTGTGTTGGTGCAGGAAACCACTTTTGCACTTGTCTTAGTGTGGAAAAAACACTTTTTGCACTTGTGATAGTGTTGAAAAACCACTTTTCGCACTTGTGTTAGTGTTGAAAAACCACTTTTCGCACTTGTGTTAGTGTTGAAAAACCACTTTTCGCACTAGTGTTGGTGCAGGAAACCACTTTTGCACTTGTATTAGTGTGGAAAAAACACTTTTCGCACTTGTGTTAGTGTTGAAAAACCACTTTTCGCACTTGTGTTAGTGTTGAAAAACCACTTTTCGCACTTGTGTTGGTGCAGGAAACCACTTTTGCACTTGTATTAGTGTGGAAAAAACACTTTTCGCACTTGTGTTAGTGTTGAAAAACCACTTTTCGCACTTGTGTTAGTGTTGAAAAACCACTTTTCGCGCTTGTGTTGGTGCAGGAAACCACTTTTGCACTTACTTGTATTAGTGTGGAAAAAACACTTTTTGCACTTGTGATAGTGTTGAAAAACCACTTTTCGCACTTGTGTTAGTGTTGAAAAACCACTTTTCGCACTTGTGTTAGTGTTGAAAAACCACTTTTCGCACTTGTGTTGGTGCAGGAAACCACTTTTGCACTTGTATTAGTGTGGAAAAAACACTTTTCGCACTTGTGTTAGTGTTGAAAAACCACTTTTCGCACTTGTGTTAGTGTTGAAAAACCACTTTTCGCACTTGTGTTGGTGCAGGAAACCACTTTTGCACTTGTATTAGTGTGGAAAAACCACTTTTCGCACTTGTGTTAGTGTTGAAAAACCACTTTTCGCACTTGTGTTAGTGTTGAAAAACCACTTTTCGCACTTGTGTTAGTGTTGAAAAACCACTTTTCGCACTTGTGTTGGTGCAGGAAACCACTTTTGCACTTGTATTAGTGTGGAAAAAACACTTTTTGCACTTGTGATAGTGTTGAAAAACAACTTTTCGCACTTGTGTTAGTGTTGAAAAACCACTTTTCGCACTTGTGTTAGAGTTGAAAAACCACTTTTCGCACTTGTGTTGGTGCAGGAAACCACTTTTGCACTTGTATTAGTGTGGAAAAAACACTTTTTGCACTTGTGATAATGTTGAAAAACCACTTTTCGCACTTGTGTTAGTGTTGAAAAACCACTTTTCGCACTTGTGTTGGTGCAGGAAACCACTTTTGCACTTGTATTAGTGTGGAAAAACCACTTTTCGCACTAGTGTTAGTGTTGAAAAGCCACTTTTTGCACTTGTGTTAGTGTTGAAAAACCACTTTTCGCACTTGTGTTAGTGTTGAAAAACCACTTTTCGCACTTGTGTTGGTGCAGGAAACCACTTTTGCACTTGTATTAGTGTGGAAAAAACACTTTTCGCACTTGTGTTATTGTTGAAAAACCACTTTTCGCACTTGTGTTAGTGTTGAAAAACCACTTTTCGCGCTTGTGTTGGTGCAGGAAACCACTTTTGCACTTGTCTTAGTGTGGAAAAAACACTTTTTGCACTTGTGATAGTGTTGAAAAACCACTTTTCGCACTTGTGTTAGTGTTGAAAAACCACTTTTCGCACTTGTGTTAGTGTTGAAAAACCACTTTTCGCACTAGTGTTGGTGCAGGAAACCACTTTTGCACTTGTATTAGTGTGGAAAAAACACTTTTCGCACTTGTGTTAGTGTTGAAAAACCACTTTTCGCACTTGTGTTAGTGTTGAAAAACCACTTTTCGCACTTGTGTTGGTGCAGGAAACCACTTTTGCACTTGTATTAGTGTGGAAAAACCACTTTTCGCACTTGTGTTAGTGTTGAAAAACCACTTTTCGCACTTGTGTTAGTGTTGAAAAACCACTTTTCGCACTTGTGTTAGTGTTGAAAAACCACTTTTCGCACTTGTGTTGGTGCAGGAAACCACTTTTGCACTTGTATTAGTGTGGAAAAACCACTTTTCGCACTTGTGTTAGTGTTGAAAAACCACTTTTCGCACTTGTGTTAGTGTTGAAAAACCACGTTTCGCACTTGTGTTAGTGTTGAAAAACCACTTTTCGCACTTGTGTTGGTGCAGGAAACCACTTTTGCACTTGTATTAGTGTGGAAAAACCACTTTTCGCACTTGTGTTAGTGTGGAAAAAACACTTTTCGCACTTGTGTTAGTGTTGAAAAACCACTTTTCGCACTTGTGTTAGTGTTGAAAAACCACTTTTCGCACTTGTGTTAGTGTTGAAAAACCACTTTTCGCACTTGTGTTGGTGCAGGAAACCACTTTTGCACTTGTATTAGTGTGGAAAAAACACTTTTTGCACTTGTGATAGTGTTGAAAAACCACTTTTCGCACTTGTGTTAGTGTTGAAAAACCACTTTTCGCACTTGTGTTAGTGTTGAAAAACCACTTTTCGCACTTGTGTTAGTGTTGAAAAACCACTTTTCGCACTTGTGTTGGTGCAGGAAACCACTTTTGCACTTGTATTAGTGTGGAAAAAACACTTTTCGCAGCTGTGTTAGTGTTGAAAAACCACTTTTCGCACTTGTGTTAGTGTTGAAAAACCACTTTTCGCACTTGTGTTAGTGTTGAAAAACCACTTTTGCACTTGTATTAGTGTGGAAAAAACACTTTTTGCACTTGTGATAGTGTTGAAAAACCACTTTTCGCACTTGTGTTAGTGTTGAAAAACCACTTTTCGCACTTGTGTTGGTGCAGGAAACCACTTTTGCACTTGTATTAGTGTGGAAAAACCACTTTTCGCACTTGTGTTAGTGTTGAAAAACCACTTTTCGCACTTGTGTTGGTGCAGGAAACCACTTTTGCACTTGTGTTAGTGTTGAAAAACCACTTTTCGCACTTGTGTTAGTGTTGAAAAACCACTTTTGCACTTGTATTAGTGTGGAAAAAAACACTTTTTGCACTTGTGATAGTGTTGAAAAACCACTTTTCGCACTTGTGTTAGTGTTGAAAAACCACTTTTCGCACTTGTGTTGGTGCAGGAAACCACTTTTGCACTTGTATTAGTGTGGAAAAAACCACTTTTCGCACTTCTGTTAGTGTGGAAAAACACTTTTCGCACTTGTGTTAGTGTTGAAAAACCACTTTTCGCACTTGTGTTGGTGCAGGAAACCCCTTTTGCACTTGTATTAGTGTGGAAAAAACACTTTTTGCACTTGTGATAGTGTTGAAAAACCACTTTTCGCACTTGTGTTAGTGTTGAAAAACCACTTTTCGCACTTGTGTTGGTGCAGGAAACCACTTTTGCACTTGTATTAGTGTGGAAAAAACACTTTTTGCACTTGTGATAGTGTTGAAAAACCACTTTTCGCACTTGTGTTAGTGTTGAAAAACCACTTTTCGCACTTGTGTTGGTGCAGGAAACCACTTTTGCACTTGTATTAGTGTGGAAAAACCAGTTTTCGCACTAGTGTTAGTGTTGAAAAACCACTTTTTGCACTTGTGTTAGTGTTGTAAAACCACTTTTCGCACTTGTGTTAGTGTTGAAAAACCACTTTTCGCACTTGTGTTGGTGCAGGAAACCACTTTTGCACTTGTATTAGTGTGGAAAAAACACTTTTCGCACTTGTGTTAGTGTTGAAAAACCACTTTTCGCACTTGTGTTAGTGTTGAAAAACCACTTTTCGCACTTGTGTTGGTGCAGGAAACCACTTTTGCACTTGTATTAGTGTGGAAAAAACACTTTTTGCACTTGTGATAGTGTTGAAAAACCACTTTTCGCACTTGTGTTAGTGTTGAAAAACCACTTTTCGCACTTGTGTTGGTGCAGGAAACCACTTTTGCACTTGTATTAGTGTGGAAAAAACCACTTTTCGCACTTGTGTTAGTGTTGAAAAACCACTTTTCGCACTTGTGTTGGTGTTGAAAAACCACTTTTCGCACTTGTGTTGGTGCAGGAAACCACTTTTGCACTTGTATTAGTGTGGAAAAAACACGTTTTGCACTTGTGATAGTGTTGAAAAACCACTTTTCGCACTTGTGTTAGTGTTGAAAAACCACTTTTCGCACTTGTGTTGGTGCAGGAAACCACTTTTGCACTTGTATTAGTGTGGAAAAACCACTTTTCGCACTTGTGTTAGTGTTGAAAAACCACTTTTCGCACTTGTGTTAGTGTTGAAAAACCACTTTTCGCACTTGTGTTAGTGTTGAAAAACCACTTTTCGCACTTGTGTTGGTGCAGGAAACCACTTTTGCACTTGTATTAGTGTGGAAAAACACTTTTTGCACTTGTGATAGTGTTGAAAAACCACTTTCGCACTTGTGTTAGTGTTGAAAAACCACTTTTCGCACTTGTGTTGGTGCAGCAAACCACTTTTGCACTTGTATTAGTGTGGAAAAACCACTTTTCGCACTTGTGTTAGTGCTGAAAAACCACTTTTCACACTTGTGTTAGTGTTTAAAAACCACTTTTCGCACTTGTGTTGGTGTTGAAAAACCACTTTTCGCACTTGTGTTAGTGTTGAAAAACCACTTTTCGCACTTGTGTTAGTGTTGAAAAACCACTTTTCGCACTTGTGTTGGTGCAGGAAACCACTTTTTCACTTGTATTAGTGTGGAAAAAACACTTTTTGCACTTGCGATAGTGTTGAAAAACCACTTTTTGCACTTGTGTTAGTGTTGAAAATCCACTTTTCGCACTTGTGTTGGTGCAGGAAACCACTTTTGCACTTGTATTAGTGTGGAAAAACCACTTTTCGCACTTGTGTTAGTGTTGAAAATCCACTTTTCGCACTTGTGTTGGTGCAGGAAACCACTTTTGCACTTGTATTAGTGTGGAAAAACTACTTTCCGCACTTGTGTTAGTGTTGAAAAACCACTTTTCGCACTTGTGTTGGTGTTGAAAAACCACTTTTCGCACTTGTGTTGGTGCAGGAAACCACTTTTGCACTTGTATTAGTGTGGAAAAAACACTTTTCGCACTTGTGTTAGTGTTGAAAAACCACTTTTCGCACTTGTGTTAGTGTTGAAAAACCACGTTTCGCACTTGTGTTAGTGTTGAAAAACCACTTTTCGCACTTGTGTTGGTGCAGGAAACCACTTTTGCACTTGTGGAAAAAACCACTTTTCGCACTTATGTTAGTGTTGAAAAACCACTTTTCGCACTTGTGTTAGTGTTGAAAAACCACTTTTCGCACTTGTGTTAGTGTTGAAAAACCACTTTTCGCACTTGTGTTGGTGCAGGAAACCACTTTTGCACTTGTATTAGTGTGGAAAAACCACTTTTCGCACTTGTGTTAGTGTGGAAAAACACTTTTCGCACTTGTGTTAGTGTTGAATAACCACTTTTCGCACTTGTGTTGGTGCAGGAAACCACTTTTGCACTTGTATTAGTGTGGAAAAAAACACTTTTTGCACTTGTGATAGTGTTGAAAAACAACTTTTCGCACTTGTGTTAGTGTTGAAAAACCACTTTTCGCACTTGTGTTAGAGTTGAAAAACCACTTTTCGCACTTTGTGTTGGTGCAGGAAACCACTTTTGCACTTGTATTAGTGTGGAAAAAACACTTTTTGCACTTGTGATAATGTTGAAAAACCACTTTTCGCACTTGTGTTAGTGTTGAAAAACCACTTTTCGCACTTGTGTTGGTGCAGGAAACCACTTTTGCACTTGTATTAGTGTGGAAAAACCACTTTTCGCACTAGTGTTAGTGTTGAAAAGCCACTTTTTGCACTTGTGTTAGTGTTGAAAAACCACTTTTCGCACTTGTGTTAGTGTTGAAAAACCACTTTTCGCACTTGTGTTGGTGCAGGAAACCACTTTTGCACTTGTATTAGTGTGGAAAAAACACTTTTCGCACTTGTGTTAGTGTTGAAAAACCACTTTTCGCACTTGTGTTAGTGTTGAAAAACCACTTTTCGCGCTTGTGTTGGTGCAGGAAACCACTTTTGCACTTACTTGTATTAGTGTGGAAAAAACACTTTTTGCACTTGTGATAGTGTTGAAAAACCACTTTTCGCACTTGTGTTAGTGTTGAAAAACCACTTTTCGCACTTGTGTTAGTGTTGAAAAACCACTTTTCGCACTTGTGTTGGTGCAGGAAACCACTTTTGCACTTGTATTAGTGTGGAAAAAACACTTTTCGCACTTGTGTTAGTGTTGAAAAACCACTTTTCGCACTTGTGTTAGTGTTGAAAAACCACTTTTCGCACTTGTGTTGGTGCAGGAAACCACTTTTGCACTTGTATTACTGTGGAAAAACCACTTTTCGCACTTGTGTTAGTGTTGAAAAACCACTTTTCGCACTTGTGTTAGTGTTGAAAAACCACTTTTCGCACTTGTGTTAGTGTTGAAAAACCACTTTTCGCACTTGTGTTGGTGCAGGAAACCACTTTTGCACTTGTATTAGTGTGGAAAAAACACTTTTTGCACTTGTGATAGTGTTGAAAAACAACTTTTCGCACTTGTGTTAGTGTTGAAAAACCACTTTTCGCACTTGTGTTAGAGTTGAAAAACCACTTTTCGCACTTGTGTTGGTGCAGGAAACCACTTTTGCACTTGTATTAGTGTGGAAAAAACACTTTTTGCACTTGTGATAATGTTGAAAAACCACTTTTCGCACTTGTGTTAGTGTTGAAAAACCACTTTTCGCACTTGTGTTGGTGCAGGAAACCACTTTTGCACTTGTATTAGTGTGGAAAAACCACTTTTCGCACTAGTGTTAGTGTTGAAAAGCCACTTTTTGCACTTGTGTTAGTGTTGAAAAACCACTTTTCGCACTTGTGTTAGTGTTGAAAAACCACTTTTCGCACTTGTGTTGGTGCAGGAAACCACTTTTGCACTTGTATTAGTGTGGAAAAAACACTTTTCGCACTTGTGTTATTGTTGAAAAACCACTTTTCGCACTTGTGTTAGTGTTGAAAAACCACTTTTCGCGCTTGTGTTGGTGCAGGAAACCACTTTTGCACTTGTCTTAGTGTGGAAAAAACACTTTTTGCACTTGTGATAGTGTTGAAAAACCACTTTTCGCACTTGTGTTAGTGTTGAAAAACCACTTTTCGCACTTGTGTTAGTGTTGAAAAACCACTTTTCGCACTAGTGTTGGTGCAGGAAACCACTTTTGCACTTGTATTAGTGTGGAAAAAACACTTTTCGCACTTGTGTTAGTGTTGAAAAACCACTTTTCGCACTTGTGTTAGTGTTGAAAAACCACTTTTCGCACTTGTGTTGGTGCAGGAAACCACTTTTGCACTTGTATTAGTGTGGAAAAACCACTTTTCGCACTTGTGTTAGTGTTGAAAAACCACTTTTCGCACTTGTGTTAGTGTTGAAAAACCACTTTTCGCACTTGTGTTAGTGTTGAAAAACCACTTTTCGCACTTGTGTTGGTGCAGGAAACCACTTTTGCACTTGTATTAGTGTGGAAAAACCACTTTTCGCACTTGTGTTAGTGTTGAAAAACCACTTTTCGCACTTGTGTTAGTGTTGAAAAACCACGTTTCGCACTTGTGTTAGTGTTGAAAAACCACTTTTCGCACTTGTGTTGGTGCAGGAAACCACTTTTGCACTTGTATTAGTGTGGAAAAACCACTTTTCGCACTTGTGTTAGTGTGGAAAAAACACTTTTCGCACTTGTGTTAGTGTTGAAAAACCACTTTTCGCACTTGTGTTAGTGTTGAAAAACCACTTTTCGCACTTGTGTTAGTGTTGAAAAACCACTTTTCGCACTTGTGTTGGTGCAGGAAACCACTTTTGCACTTGTATTAGTGTGGAAAAAACACTTTTTGCACTTGTGATAGTGTTGAAAAACCACTTTTCGCACTTGTGTTAGTGTTGAAAAACCACTTTTCGCACTTGTGTTAGTGTTGAAAAACCACTTTTCGCACTTGTGTTAGTGTTGAAAAACCACTTTTCGCACTTGTGTTGGTGCAGGAAACCACTTTTGCACTTGTATTAGTGTGGAAAAAACACTTTTCGCAGCTGTGTTAGTGTTGAAAAACCACTTTTCGCACTTGTGTTAGTGTTGAAAAACCACTTTTCGCACTTGTGTTAGTGTTGAAAAACCACTTTTGCACTTGTATTAGTGTGGAAAAAACACTTTTTGCACTTGTGATAGTGTTGAAAAACCACTTTTCGCACTTGTGTTAGTGTTGAAAAACCACTTTTCGCACTTGTGTTGGTGCAGGAAACCACTTTTGCACTTGTATTAGTGTGGAAAAACCACTTTTCGCACTTGTGTTAGTGTTGAAAAACCACTTTTCGCACTTGTGTTGGTGCAGGAAACCACTTTTGCACTTGTGTTAGTGTTGAAAAACCACTTTTCGCACTTGTGTTAGTGTTGAATAACCACTTTTGCACTTGTATTAGTGTGGAAAAAACACTTTTTGCACTTGTGATAGTGTTGAAAAACCACTTTTCGCACTTGTGTTAGTGTTGAAAAACCACTTTTCGCACTTGTGTTGGTGCAGGAAACCACTTTTGCACTTGTATTAGTGTGGAAAAAACCACTTTTCGCACTTCTGTTAGTTTGGAAAAACACTTTTCGCACTTGTGTTAGTGTTGAAAAACCACTTTTCGCACTTGTGTTGGTGCAGGAAACCCCTTTTGCACTTGTATTAGTGTGGAAAAAACACTTTTTGCACTTGTGATAGTGTTGAAAAACCACTTTTCGCACTTGTGTTAGTGTTGAAAAACCACTTTTCGCACTTGTGTTGGTGCAGGAAACCACTTTTGCACTTGTATTAGTGTGGAAAAAACACTTTTTGCACTTGTGATAGTGTTGAAAAACCACTTTTCGCACTTGTGTTAGTGTTGAAAAACCACTTTTCGCACTTGTGTTGGTGCAGGAAACCACTTTTGCACTTGTATTAGTGTGGAAAAACCAGTTTTCGCACTAGTGTTAGTGTTGAAAAACCACTTTTTGCACTTGTGTTAGTGTTGTAAAACCACTTTTCGCACTTGTGTTAGTGTTGAAAAACCACTTTTCGCACTTGTGTTGGTGCAGGAAACCACTTTTGCACTTGTATTAGTGTGGAAAAAACACTTTTCGCACTTGTGTTAGTGTTGAAAAACCACTTTTCGCACTTGTGTTAGTGTTGAAAAACCACTTTTCGCACTTGTGTTGGTGCAGGAAACCACTTTTGCACTTGTATTAGTGTGGAAAAAACACTTTTTGCACTTGTGATAGTGTTGAAAAACCACTTTTCGCACTTGTGTTAGTGTTGAAAAACCACTTTTCGCACTTGTGTTGGTGCAGGAAACCACTTTTGCACTTGTATTAGTGTGGAAAAAACCACTTTTCGCACTTGTGTTAGTGTTGAAAAACCACTTTTCGCACTTGTGTTGGTGTTGAAAAACCACTTTTCGCACTTGTGTTGGTGCAGGAAACCACTTTTGCACTTGTATTAGTGTGGAAAAAACACGTTTTGCACTTGTGATAGTGTTGAAAAACCACTTTTCGCACTTGTGTTAGTGTTGAAAAACCACTTTTCGCACTTGTGTTGGTGCAGGAAACCACTTTTGCACTTGTATTAGTGTGGAAAAACCACTTTTCGCACTTGTGTTAGTGTTGAAAAACCACTTTTCGCACTTGTGTTAGTGTTGAAAAACCACTTTTCGCACTTGTGTTAGTGTTGAAAAACCACTTTTCGCACTTGTGTTGGTGCAGGAAACCACTTTTGCACTTGTATTAGTGTGGAAAAACACTTTTTGCACTTGTGATAGTGTTGAAAAACCACTTTTCGCACTTGTGTTAGTGTTGAAAAACCACTTTTCGCACTTGTGTTGGTGCAGCAAACCACTTTTGCACTTGTATTAGTGTGGAAAAACCACTTTTCGCACTTGTGTTAGTGCTGAAAAACCACTTTTCACACTTGTGTTAGTGTTTAAAAACCACTTTTCGCACTTGTGTTGGTGTTGAAAAACCACTTTTCGCACTTGTGTTAGTGTTGAAAAACCACTTTTCGCACTTGTGTTAGTGTTGAAAAACCACTTTTTGCACTTGTGATAGTGTTGAAAAACCACTTTTCGCACTTGTGTTGGTGCAGGAAACCACTTTTGCACTTGTATTAGTGTTGAAAAACCACTTTTCGCACTTGTGTTAGTGTTGAAAAACCACTTTTGCACTTGTATTAGTGTGGAAAAAACCACTTTTCGCACTTGTGTTAGTGTTGAAAAACCACTTTTCGCACTTGTGTTAGTGTTGAAAAATCACTTTTCGCACTTGTGTTGGTGCAGGAAACCACTTTTGCACTTGTATTAGTGTGGAAAAAACACTTTTTGCACTTTTGATAGTGTTGAAAAACCACTTTTCGCACTTGTGTTAGTGTTGAAAAACCACTTTTCGCACTTGTGTTGGTGCAGGAAACCACTTTTGTACTTGTATTAGTGTGGAAAAACCACTCTTTGCACTTGTGTTGGTGTTCAAAAACCACTTTTCGCACTTGTGTTAGTGTTGAAAAACCACTTTTCGCACTTGTGTTAGTGTTGAAAAACCACTTTTCGCACTTGTGTTGGTGCAGGAAACCACTTTTGCACTTGTATTAGTGTGGAAAAAACACTTTTCGCACTTGTGTTAGTGTCGAAAAACCACTTTTCGCACTTGTGTTAGTGTTGAAAAACCACTTTTCGCACTTGTGTTGGTGCAGGAAACCACTTTTGCACTTGTATTAGTGTGGAAAAACCACTTTTCGCACTTGTGTTAGTGTTGAAAAACCACTTTTCGCACTTGTGTTAGTGTTGAAAAACCACTTTTGCACTTGTATTAGTGTGGAAAAAACCACTTTTCGCACTTGTGTTAGTGTTGAAAAACCACTTTTCGCACTTGTGTTAGTGTTGAAAAATCACTTTTCGCACTTGTGTTGGTGCAGGAAACCACTTTTGCACTTGTATTAGTGTGGAAAAAACACTTTTTGCACTTTTGATAGTGTTGAAAAACCACTTTTCGCACTTGTGTTAGTGTTGAAAAACCACTTTTCGCACTTGTGTTGGTGCAGGAAACCACTTTTGTACTTGTATTAGTGTGGAAAAACCACTCTTTGCACTTGTGTTGGTGTTGAAAAACCACTTTTCGCACTTGTGTTAGTGTTGAAAAACCACTTTTCGCACTTGTGTTGGTGCAGGAAACCACTTTTGCACTTGTATTAGTGTGGAAAAAACACTTTTCGCACTTGTGTTAGTGTCGAAAAACCACTTTTCGCACTTGTGTTAGTGTTGAAAAACCACTTTTCGCACTTGTGTTGGTGCAGGAAACCACTTTTGCACTTGTATTAGTGTGGAAAAACCACTTTTCGCACTTGTGTTAGTGTTGAAAAACCACTTTTCGCACTTGTGTTAGTGTTGAAAAACCACTTTTCGCACTTGTGTTAGTGTTGAAAAACCACTTTTTGCACTTGTGTTAGTGTTGAACAACCACTTTTCGCACTTGTGTTAGTGTTGAAAAACCACTTTTCGCACTTGTGTTAGTGTTGAAAAACCACTTTTCGCACTTGTGTTGGTGCAGGAAACCACTTTTGCACTTGTATTAGTGTGGAAAAACCACTTTTCGCACATGTGTTAGTGTTGAAAAACCACTTTTCGCACTTGTGTTAGTGTTGAAAAACCACTTTTCGCACTTGTGTTAGTGTTGAAAAACCACTTTTCGCACTTGTGTTGGTGCAGGAAACCACTTTTGCACTTGTATTAGTGTGGAAAAACCACTTTTTGCACTTGTGATAGTGTTGAAAAACCACTTTTCGCACTTGTGTTAGTGTTGAAAAACCACTTTTCGCACTTGTGTTAGTGTTGAAAAACGACTTTTCGCACTTGTGTTGGTGCAGGAAACCACTTTTGCACTTGTATTAGTGTGGAAAAACCACTTTTCGCACTTGTGTTAGTGTTGAAAAACCACTTTTCGCACTTGTGTTAGTGTTGAAAAACCACTTTTCGCACTTGTGTTAGTGTTGAAAAACCACTTTTCGCACTTGTGTTCGTGTTGAAAAAACACTTTTCGCACTTGTGTTAGTGTTGAAAAACCACTTTTCGCACTTGTGTTAGTGTCGAAAAACCACTTTTCGCACTTGTGTTAGTATTGAAAAACCACTTTTCGCACTTGTGTTGGTGCAGGAAACCACTTTTGCACTTGTATTAGTGTGGAAAAACCACTTTTCGCACTTGTGTTAGTGTTGAAAAACCACTTTTCGCACTTGTGTTAGTGTTGAAAAACCACTTTTCGCACTTGTGTTAGTGTTGAAAAACCACTTTTCGCACTTGTGTTGGTGCAGGAAACCACTTTTGCACTTGTATTAGTGTGGAAAAAACACTTTTTGCACTTGTGATAGTGTTGAACAACCACTTTTTACACTTGTGTTAGTGTTGAAAAACCACTTTTCGCACTTGTGTTGGTGCAGGAAACCACTTTTGCACTTGTATTAGTGTGGAAAAACCACTTTTCGCACTTGTGTTCGTGTTGAAAAACCACTTTTCGCACTTGTGTTAGTGTTGAAAAACCACTTTTCACACTTGTGTTAGTGTTGAAAAACCAATTTTCGCACTTGTGTTTGTGTTGAAAAACCACTTTTCGCACTTGTGTTGGTGCAGGAAACCACTTTTGCACTTGTATTAGTGTGGAAAAAACACTTTTTGCACTTGTGATAGTGTTGAAAAACCACTTTTCGCACTTGTGTTAGTGTTGAAAAACCACTTTTCGCACTTGTGTTAGTGTTGAAAAAACACTTTTTGCACTTGTTATCGTGTTGAAAAACCACTTTTCGCACTTGTGTTAGTGTTGAAAAACCACTTTTCGCACTTGTGTTGGTGCAGGAAACCACTTTTGCACTTGTATTAGTGTGGAAAAACCACTTTTCGCACTTGTGTTAGTGTTGAAAAACCACTTTTCGCACTTGTGTTAGTGTTGAAAAACACTTTTCGCACTTATGTTAGTGTTGAAAAACCACTTTTCGCACTTGTGTTGGTGCAGGAAACCACTTTTGCACTTGTATTAGTGTGGAAAAAACACTTTTTGCACTTGTGATAGTGTTGAAAAACCACTTTTCGCACTTGTGTTAGTGTTGTAATACCACTTTTCGCACTTGTGTTGGTGCAGAAAAACCACTTTTGCACTTGTATTAGTGTGGAAAAACCACTTTTCGCACTTTTGTTCGTGTTGAAAAACCACTTTTCGCACTTGTGTTAGTGTAGAAAAAACACTTTTCGCACTTGTGTTAGTGTTGAAAAGCCACTTTTCGCACTTGTGTTAGTGTTGAAAAACCACTTTTCGCACTTGTGTTAGTGTTGAAAAACCAATTTTCGCACTTGTGTTAGTGTTGAAAAACCAATTTTCACACTTGTGTTGGTGCAGGAAACCACTTTTGCACTTGTATTAGTGTGGAAAAACCACTTTTCGCACTTGTGTTTGTGTTGAAAAACCACTTTTCGCACTTGTGTTAGTGTTGAAAAACCACTTTTCGCACTTGTGTTGGTGTTGAAAAACCACTTTTCGCACTTGTGTTAGTGTTGAAAAACCACTTTTCGCACTTGTGTTAGTGTTGAAAAACCACTTTTTGCACTTGTGATAGTGTTGAAAAATCACTTTTTGCACTTGTGTTAGTGTTGAAAAACCACTTTTCGCACTTGTGTTGGTGCAGGAAACCACTTTTGCACTTGTATTAGTGTGGAAAAAACACTTTTTGCACTTGTGATAGTGTTGAAAAACCACTTTTAGCACTTGTGTTAGTGTTGAAAAACCACTTTTCGCACTTATGTTGGTGCAGGAAACCACTTTTGCACATGTATTAGTGTGGAAAAAACACTTTTTGCACTTGTGATAGTGTTGAAAAACCACTTTTCGCACTTGTGTTAGTGTTGAAAAACGACTTTACGCACTTGTGGTGGTGCAGGAAACCACTTTTGCACTTGTATTAGTGTGGAAAAACCACTTTTCGCACTTGTGTTAGTGTTGAAAAACCACTTTTCGCACTTGTGTTAGTGTTGAAAAACCACTTTTCGCACTTGTGTTCGTGTTGAAAAACCACTTTTCGCACTTGTGTTCGTGTTGAAAAACCACTTTTTGCACTTGTGATAGTGTTGAAAAACCACTTTTCGCACTTGTGTTAGTGTTGAAAAACCACTTTTCGCACTTGTGTTGGTGCAGGAAACCACTTTTCGCACTTGTGTTAGTGTTGAAAAACCACTTTTCGCACTTGTGTTAGTGTTGAAAAACCACTTTTCACACTTGTGTTAGTGTTGAAAAACCACTTTTCGCGCTTGTGTTGGTGCAGGAAACCACTTTTGCACTTGTATTAGTGTGGAAAAAACACTTTTTGCACTTGTGATAGTGTTGAAAAACCACTTTTCGCACTTGTGTTAGTGTTGAAAAACCACTTTTCGCACTTGTGTTAGTGTTGAAAAACCACTTTTCGCACTTGTGTTGGTGCAGGAAACCACTTTTGCACTTGTATTAGTGTGGAAAAAACACTTTTCGCACTTGTGTTAGTGTTGAAAAACCACTTTTCGCACTTGTGTTAGTGTTGAAAAACCACTTTTCGCACTTGTGTTGGTGCAGGAAACCACTTTTGCACTTGTATTAGTGTGGAAAAACCACTTTTCGCACTTGTGTTAGTGTTGAAAAACCACTTTTCGCACTTGTGTTAGTGTTGAAAAACCACTTTTCGCAATTGTGTTAGTGTTGAAAAACCACTTTTCGCACTTGTGTTGGTGCAGGAAACCACTTTTGCACTTGTATTAGTGTGGAAAAAACACTTTTTGCACTTGTGATAGTGTTGAAAAACAACTTTTCGCACTTGTGTTAGTGTTGAAAAACCACTTTTCGCACTTGTGTTAGAGTTGAAAAACCACTTTTCGCACTTGTGTTGGTGCAGGAAACCACTTTTGCACTTGTATTAGTGTGGAAAAAACACTTTTTGCACTTGTGATAATGTTGAAAAACCACTTTTCGCACTTGTGTTAGTGTTGAAAAACCACTTTTCGCACTTGTGTTGGTGCAGGAAACCACTTTTGCACTTGTATTAGTGTGGAAAAACCACTTTTCGCACTAGTGTTAGTGTTGAAAAGCCACTTTTTGCACTTGTGTTAGTGTTGAAAAACCACTTTTCGCACTTGTGTTAGTGTTGAAAAACCACTTTTCGCACTTGTGTTGGTGCAGGAAACCACTTTTGCACTTGTATTAGTGTGGAAAAAACACTTTTCGCACTTGTGTTATTGTTGAAAAACCACTTTTCGCACTTGTGTTAGTGTTGAAAAACCACTTTTCGCGCTTGTGTTGGTGCAGGAAACCACTTTTGCACTTGTCTTAGTGTGGAAAAAACACTTTTTGCACTTGTGATAGTGTTGA
This sequence comes from Myxine glutinosa, assembly GCF_964187855.1. Lineage (NCBI taxonomy): Eukaryota > Metazoa > Chordata > Myxini > Myxiniformes > Myxinidae > Myxine > Myxine glutinosa. The sequence goes on from NC_136263.1 coordinate 214,443,979, forward strand.
AAAACCACTTTTCGCACTTGTGTTAGTGTTGAAAAACCACTTTTCGCACTTGTGTTAGTGTTGAAAAACCACTTTTCGCACTAGTGTTGGTGCAGGAAACCACTTTTGCACTTGTATTAGTGTGGAAAAAACACTTTTCGCACTTGTGTTAGTGTTGAAAAACCACTTTTCGCACTTGTGTTAGTGTTGAAAAACCACTTTTCGCACTTGTGTTGGTGCAGGAAACCACTTTTGCACTTGTATTAGTGTGGAAAAACCACTTTTCGCACTTGTGTTAGTGTTGAAAAACCACTTTTCGCACTTGTGTTAGTGTTGAAAAACCACTTTTCGCACTTGTGTTAGTGTTGAAAAACCACTTTTCGCACTTGTGTTGGTGCAGGAAACCACTTTTGCACTTGTATTAGTGTGGAAAAACCACTTTTCGCACTTGTGTTAGTGTTGAAAAACCACTTTTCGCACTTGTGTTAGTGTTGAAAAACCACGTTTCGCACTTGTGTTAGTGTTGAAAAACCACTTTTCGCACTTGTGTTGGTGCAGGAAACCACTTTTGCACTTGTATTAGTGTGGAAAAACCACTTTTCGCACTTGTGTTAGTGTGGAAAAAACACTTTTCGCACTTGTGTTAGTGTTGAAAAACCACTTTTCGCACTTGTGTTAGTGTTGAAAAACCACTTTTCGCACTTGTGTTAGTGTTGAAAAACCACTTTTCGCACTTGTGTTGGTGCAGGAAACCACTTTTGCACTTGTATTAGTGTGGAAAAAACACTTTTTGCACTTGTGATAGTGTTGAAAAACCACTTTTCGCACTTGTGTTAGTGTTGAAAAACCACTTTTCGCACTTGTGTTAGTGTTGAAAAACCACTTTTCGCACTTGTGTTAGTGTTGAAAAACCACTTTTCGCACTTGTGTTGGTGCAGGAAACCACTTTTGCACTTGTATTAGTGTGGAAAAAACACTTTTCGCAGCTGTGTTAGTGTTGAAAAACCACTTTTCGCACTTGTGTTAGTGTTGAAAAACCACTTTTCGCACTTGTGTTAGTGTTGAAAAACCACTTTTGCACTTGTATTAGTGTGGAAAAAACACTTTTTGCACTTGTGATAGTGTTGAAAAACCACTTTTCGCACTTGTGTTAGTGTTGAAAAACCACTTTTCGCACTTGTGTTGGTGCAGGAAACCACTTTTGCACTTGTATTAGTGTGGAAAAACCACTTTTCGCACTTGTGTTAGTGTTGAAAAACCACTTTTCGCACTTGTGTTGGTGCAGGAAACCACTTTTGCACTTGTGTTAGTGTTGAAAAACCACTTTTCGCACTTGTGTTAGTGTTGAAAAACCACTTTTGCACTTGTATTAGTGTGGAAAAAACACTTTTTGCACTTGTGATAGTGTTGAAAAACCACTTTTCGCACTTGTGTTAGTGTTGAAAAACCACTTTTCGCACTTGTGTTGGTGCAGGAAACCACTTTTGCACTTGTATTAGTGTGGAAAAAACCACTTTTCGCACTTCTGTTAGTGTGGAAAAACACTTTTCGCACTTGTGTTAGTGTTGAAAAACCACTTTTCGCACTTGTGTTGGTGCAGGAAACCCCTTTTGCACTTGTATTAGTGTGGAAAAAACACTTTTTGCACTTGTGATAGTGTTGAAAAACCACTTTTCGCACTTGTGTTAGTGTTGAAAAACCACTTTTCGCACTTGTGTTGGTGCAGGAAACCACTTTTGCACTTGTATTAGTGTGGAAAAAACACTTTTTGCACTTGTGATAGTGTTGAAAAACCACTTTTCGCACTTGTGTTAGTGTTGAAAAACCACTTTTCGCACTTGTGTTGGTGCAGGAAACCACTTTTGCACTTGTATTAGTGTGGAAAAACCAGTTTTCGCACTAGTGTTAGTGTTGAAAAACCACTTTTTGCACTTGTGTTAGTGTTGTAAAACCACTTTTCGCACTTGTGTTAGTGTTGAAAAACCACTTTTCGCACTTGTGTTGGTGCAGGAAACCACTTTTGCACTTGTATTAGTGTGGAAAAAACACTTTTCGCACTTGTGTTAGTGTTGAAAAACCACTTTTCGCACTTGTGTTAGTGTTGAAAAACCACTTTTCGCACTTGTGTTGGTGCAGGAAACCACTTTTGCACTTGTATTAGTGTGGAAAAAACACTTTTTGCACTTGTGATAGTGTTGAAAAACCACTTTTCGCACTTGTGTTAGTGTTGAAAAACCACTTTTCGCACTTGTGTTGGTGCAGGAAACCACTTTTGCACTTGTATTAGTGTGGAAAAAACCACTTTTCGCACTTGTGTTAGTGTTGAAAAACCACTTTTCGCACTTGTGTTGGTGTTGAAAAACCACTTTTCGCACTTGTGTTGGTGCAGGAAACCACTTTTGCACTTGTATTAGTGTGGAAAAAACACGTTTTGCACTTGTGATAGTGTTGAAAAACCACTTTTCGCACTTGTGTTAGTGTTGAAAAACCACTTTTCGCACTTGTGTTGGTGCAGGAAACCACTTTTGCACTTGTATTAGTGTGGAAAAACCACTTTTCGCACTTGTGTTAGTGTTGAAAAACCACTTTTCGCACTTGTGTTAGTGTTGAAAAACCACTTTTCGCACTTGTGTTAGTGTTGAAAAACCACTTTTCGCACTTGTGTTGGTGCAGGAAACCACTTTTGCACTTGTATTAGTGTGGAAAAACACTTTTTGCACTTGTGATAGTGTTGAAAAACCACTTTTCGCACTTGTGTTAGTGTTGAAAAACCACTTTTCGCACTTGTGTTGGTGCAGCAAACCACTTTTGCACTTGTATTAGTGTGGAAAAACCACTTTTCGCACTTGTGTTAGTGCTGAAAAACCACTTTTCACACTTGTGTTAGTGTTTAAAAACCACTTTTCGCACTTGTGTTGGTGTTGAAAAACCACTTTTCGCACTTGTGTTAGTGTTGAAAAACCACTTTTCGCACTTGTGTTAGTGTTGAAAAACCACTTTTTGCACTTGTGATAGTGTTGAAAAACCACTTTTCGCACTTGTGTTGGTGTTGAAAAACCACTTTTCGCACTTGTGTTGGTGCAGGAAACCCCTTTTGCACTTGTATTAGTGTGGAAAAAACACTTTTTGCACTTGTGATAGTGTTGTAAAACCACTTTTCGCACTTGTGTTAGTGTTGAAAAACCACTTTTCGCACTTGTGTTGGTGCAGGAAACCACTTTTGCACTTGTATTAGTGTGGAAAAAACACTTTTCGCACTTGTGTTAGTGTTGAAAAACCACTTTTCGCACTTGTGTTAGTGTTGAAAAACCACTTTTCGCACTTGTGTTGGTGCAGGAAACCACTTTTGCACTTGTATTAGTGTGGAAAAAACACTTTTTGCACTTGTGATAGTGTTGAAAAACCACTTTTCGCACTTGTGTTAGTGTTGAAAAACCACTTTTCGCACTTGTGTTGGTGCAGGAAACCACTTTTGCACTTGTATTAGTGTGGAAAAAACCACTTTTCGCACTTGTGTTAGTGTTGAAAAACCACTTTTCGCACTTGTGTTGGTGTTGAAAAACCACTTTTCGCACTTGTGTTGGTGCAGGAAACCACTTTTGCACTTGTATTAGTGTGGAAAAAACACGTTTTGCACTTGTGATAGTGTTGAAAAACCACTTTTCGCACTTGTGTTAGTGTTGAAAAACCACTTTTCGCACTTGTGTTGGTGCAGGAAACCACTTTTGCACTTGTATTAGTGTGGAAAAACCACTTTTCGCACTTGTGTTAGTGTTGAAAAACCACTTTTCGCACTTGTGTTAGTGTTGAAAAACCACTTTTCGCACTTGTGTTAGTGTTGAAAAACCACTTTTCGCACTTGTGTTGGTGCAGGAAACCACTTTTGCACTTGTATTAGTGTGGAAAAACACTTTTTGCACTTGTGATAGTGTTGAAAAACCACTTTTCGCACTTGTGTTAGTGTTGAAAAACCACTTTTCGCACTTGTGTTGGTGCAGCAAACCACTTTTGCACTTGTATTAGTGTGGAAAAACCACTTTTCGCACTTGTGTTAGTGCTGAAAAACCACTTTTCACACTTGTGTTAGTGTTTAAAAACCACTTTTCGCACTTGTGTTGGTGTTGAAAAACCACTTTTCGCACTTGTGTTAGTGTTGAAAAACCACTTTTCGCACTTGTGTTAGTGTTGAAAAACCACTTTTTGCACTTGTGATAGTGTTGAAAAACCACTTTTCGCACTTGTGTTGGTGCAGGAAACCACTTTTGCACTTGTATTAGTGTTGAAAAACCACTTTTCGCACTTGTGTTAGTGTTGAAAAACCACTTTTGCACTTGTATTAGTGTGGAAAAAACCACTTTTCGCACTTGTGTTAGTGTTGAAAAACCACTTTTCGCACTTGTGTTAGTGTTGAAAAATCACTTTTCGCACTTGTGTTGGTGCAGGAAACCACTTTTGCACTTGTATTAGTGTGGAAAAAACACTTTTTGCACTTTTGATAGTGTTGAAAAACCACTTTTCGCACTTGTGTTAGTGTTGAAAAACCACTTTTCGCACTTGTGTTGGTGCAGGAAACCACTTTTGTACTTGTATTAGTGTGGAAAAACCACTCTTTGCACTTGTGTTGGTGTTCAAAAACCACTTTTCGCACTTGTGTTAGTGTTGAAAAACCACTTTTCGCACTTGTGTTAGTGTTGAAAAACCACTTTTCGCACTTGTGTTGGTGCAGGAAACCACTTTTGCACTTGTATTAGTGTGGAAAAAACACTTTTCGCACTTGTGTTAGTGTCGAAAAACCACTTTTCGCACTTGTGTTAGTGTTGAAAAACCACTTTTCGCACTTGTGTTGGTGCAGGAAACCACTTTTGCACTTGTATTAGTGTGGAAAAACCACTTTTCGCACTTGTGTTAGTGTTGAAAAACCACTTTTCGCACTTGTGTTAGTGTTGAAAAACCACTTTTGCACTTGTATTAGTGTGGAAAAAACCACTTTTCGCACTTGTGTTAGTGTTGAAAAACCACATTTCGCACTTGTGTTAGTGTTGAAAAATCACTTTTCGCACTTGTGTTGGTGCAGGAAACCACTTTTGCACTTGTATTAGTGTGGAAAAAACACTTTTTGCACTTTTGATAGTGTTGAAAAACCACTTTTCGCACTTGTGTTAGTGTTGAAAAACCACTTTTCGCACTTGTGTTGGTGCAGGAAACCACTTTTGTACTTGTATTAGTGTGGAAAAACCACTCTTTGCACTTGTGTTGGTGTTGAAAAACCACTTTTCGCACTTGTGTTAGTGTTGAAAAACCACTTTTCGCACTTGTGTTAGTGTTGAAAAACCACTTTTCGCACTTGTGTTGGTGCAGGAAACCACTTTTGCACTTGTATTAGTGTGGAAAAAACACTTTTCGCACTTGTGTTAGTGTCGAAAAACCACTTTTCGCACTTGTGTTAGTGTTGAAAAACCACTTTTCGCACTTGTGTTGGTGCAGGAAACCACTTTTGCACTTGTATTAGTGTGGAAAAACCACTTTTCGCACTTGTGTTAGTGTTGAAAAACCACTTTTCGCACTTGTGTTAGTGTTGAAAAACCACTTTTCGCACTTGTGTTAGTGTTGAAAAACCACTTTTCGCACTTGTGTTAGTGTTGAACAACCACTTTTCGCACTTGTGTTAGTGTTGAAAAACCACTTTTCGCACTTGTGTTAGTGTTGAAAAACCACTTTTCGCACTTGTGTTGGTGCAGGAAACCACTTTTGCACTTGTATTAGTGTGGAAAAACCACTTTTCGCACATGTGTTAGTGTTGAAAAACCACTTTTCGCACTTGTGTTAGTGTTGAAAAACCACTTTTCGCACTTGTGTTAGTGTTGAAAAACCACTTTTCGCACTTGTGTTGGTGCAGGAAACCACTTTTGCACTTGTATTAGTGTGGAAAAACCACTTTTTGCACTTGTGATAGTGTTGAAAAACCACTTTTCGCACTTGTGTTAGTGTTGAAAAACCACTTTTCGCACTTGTGTTAGTGTTGAAAAACGACTTTTCGCACTTGTGTTGGTGCAGGAAACCACTTTTGCACTTGTATTAGTGTGGAAAAACCACTTTTCGCACTTGTGTTAGTGTTGAAAAACCACTTTTCGCACTTGTGTTAGTGTTGAAAAACCACTTTTCGCACTTGTGTTAGTGTTGAAAAACCACTTTTCGCACTTGTGTTCGTGTTGAAAAAACACTTTTCGCACTTGTGTTAGTGTTGAAAAACCACTTTTCGCACTTGTGTTAGTGTCGAAAAACCACTTTTCGCACTTGTGTTAGTATTGAAAAACCACTTTTCGCACTTGTGTTGGTGCAGGAAACCACTTTTGCACTTGTATTAGTGTGGAAAAACCACTTTTCGCACTTGTGTTAGTGTTGAAAAACCACTTTTCGCACTTGTGTTAGTGTTGAAAAACCACTTTTCGCACTTGTGTTAGTGTTGAAAAACCACTTTTCGCACTTGTGTTGGTGCAGGAAACCACTTTTGCACTTGTATTAGTGTGGAAAAAACACTTTTTGCACTTGTGATAGTGTTGAACAACCACTTTTTACACTTGTGTTAGTGTTGAAAAACCACTTTTCGCACTTGTGTTGGTGCAGGAAACCACTTTTGCACTTGTATTAGTGTGGAAAAACCACTTTTCGCACTTGTGTTCGTGTTGAAAAACCACTTTTCGCACTTGTGTTAGTGTTGAAAAACCACTTTTCACACTTGTGTTAGTGTTGAAAAACCAATTTTCGCACTTGTGTTAGTGTTGAAAAACCACTTTTCGCACTTGTGTTGGTGCAGGAAACCACTTTTGCACTTGTATTAGTGTGGAAAAAACACTTTTTGCACTTGTGATAGTGTTGAAAAACCACTTTTCGCACTTGTGTTAGTGTTGAAAAACCACTTTTCGCACTTGTGTTAGTGTTGAAAAAACACTTTTTGCACTTGTTATCGTGTTGAAAAACCACTTTTCGCACTTGTGTTAGTGTTGAAAAACCACTTTTCGCACTTGTGTTGGTGCAGGAAACCACTTTTGCACTTGTATTAGTGTGGAAAAACCACTTTTCGCACTTGTGTTAGTGTTGAAAAACCACTTTTCGCACTTGTGTTAGTGTTGAAAAACACTTTTCGCACTTATGTTAGTGTTGAAAAACCACTTTTCGCACTTGTGTTGGTGCAGGAAACCACTTTTGCACTTGTATTAGTGTGGAAAAAACACTTTTTGCACTTGTGATAGTGTTGAAAAACCACTTTTCGCACTTGTGTTAGTGTTGTAATACCACTTTTCGCACTTGTGTTGGTGCAGAAAAACCACTTTTGCACTTGTATTAGTGTGGAAAAACCACTTTTCGCACTTTTGTTCGTGTTGAAAAACCACTTTTCGCACTTGTGTTAGTGTAGAAAAAACACTTTTCGCACTTGTGTTAGTGTTGAAAAGCCACTTTTCGCACTTGTGTTAGTGTTGAAAAACCACTTTTCGCACTTGTGTTAGTGTTGAAAAACCAATTTTCGCACTTGTGTTAGTGTTGAAAAACCAATTTTCACACTTGTGTTGGTGCAGGAAACCACTTTTGCACTTGTATTAGTGTGGAAAAACCACTTTTCGCACTTGTGTTTGTGTTGAAAAACCACTTTTCGCACTTGTGTTAGTGTTGAAAAACCACTTTTCGCACTTGTGTTGGTGTTGAAAAACCACTTTTCGCACTTGTGTTAGTGTTGAAAAACCACTTTTCGCACTTGTGTTAGTGTTGAAAAACCACTTTTTGCACTTGTGATAGTGTTGAAAAATCACTTTTTGCACTTGTGTTAGTGTTGAAAAACCACTTTTCGCACTTGTGTTGGTGCAGGAAACCACTTTTGCACTTGTATTAGTGTGGAAAAAACACTTTTTGCACTTGTGATAGTGTTGAAAAACCACTTTTAGCACTTGTGTTAGTGTTGAAAAACCACTTTTCGCACTTATGTTGGTGCAGGAAACCACTTTTGCACATGTATTAGTGTGGAAAAAACACTTTTTGCACTTGTGATAGTGTTGAAAAACCACTTTTCGCACTTGTGTTAGTGTTGAAAAACGACTTTACGCACTTGTGGTGGTGCAGGAAACCACTTTTGCACTTGTATTAGTGTGGAAAAACCACTTTTCGCACTTGTGTTAGTGTTGAAAAACCACTTTTCGCACTTGTGTTAGTGTTGAAAAACCACTTTTCGCACTTGTGTTCGTGTTGAAAAACCACTTTTCGCACTTGTGTTCGTGTTGAAAAACCACTTTTTGCACTTGTGATAGTGTTGAAAAACCACTTTTCGCACTTGTGTTAGTGTTGAAAAACCACTTTTCGCACTTGTGTTGGTGCAGGAAACCACTTTTCGCACTTGTGTTAGTGTTGAAAAACCACTTTTCGCACTTGTGTTAGTGTTGAAAAACCACTTTTCACACTTGTGTTAGTGTTGAAAAACCACTTTTCGCACTTGTGTTGGTGCAGGAAACCACTTTTGCACTTGTATTAGTGTGGAAAAAACACTTTTTGCACTTGTGATAGTGTTGAAAAACCACTTTTCGCACTTGTGTTAGTGTTGAAAAACCACTTTTCGCACTTGTGTTGGTGCAGGAAACCACATTTGCACTTGTATTAGTGTGGAAAACCACTTTTTGCACTTGTGTTAGTGTTGAAAAACCACTTTTCGCACTTGTGTTAGTGTTGAAAAACCACTTTTCGCACTTGTGTTAGTGTTGAAAAACCACTTTTTGCACTTGTGATAGTGTTGAAAAACCACTTTTCGCACTTGTGTTAGTGTTGAAAAACCACTTTTCGCACTTGTGTTGGTGCAGGAAACCACTTTTGCACATGTATTAGTGTGGAAAACCACTTTTCGCACTTGTGTTAGTGTTGAAAAACCACTTTTCGCACTTGTGTAAGTGTTGAAAAACCACTTTTCGCACTTGTGTTGGTGAAGGAAACCACTTTTGCACTTGTATTAGTGTGGAAAAACCACTTTTCGCACTTGTGTTAGTGTTGAAAAACCACTTTTCGCACTTTTGTTAGTGTTGAAAAACCACTTTTCGCACTTGTGTTAGTGTTGAAAAACCACTTTTCGCACTTGTGTTGGTGCAGGAAACCACTTTTGCACTTGTACTAGTGTGGAAAAAACACTTTTTGCACTTGTGATAGTGTTGAAAAACCACTTTTCGCACTTGTGTTAGTGTTGAAAAACGACTTTTCGCGCTTGTGTTGGTGCAGGAAACCACTTTTCGCACTTGTGTTAGTGTTGAAAAACCACTTTTCGCACTTGTGTTAGTGTTGAAAAACCACTTTTCTCACTTGTGTTAGTGTTGAAAAACCACTTTTCGCACTTGTGTTGGTGCAGGAAAACACTTTTGCACTTGTATTAGTGTGGAAAAAACACATTTTGAACTTGTGATAGTGTTGAAAAACCACTTTTCGCACTTGTGTTCGTGTTGAAAAACCACTTTTCGCACTTGTGTTGGTGCAGGAAACCACTTTTGCACTTGTATTAGTGTGGAAAAACCACTTTTCGCACTTGTGTTAGTGTTGAAAAACCACTTTTTGCACTTGTGTTAGTGTTGAAAAACCACTTTTCGCACTTGTGTTAGTGTTGAAAAACCACTTTTCGCACTTGTGTTGGTGCAGGAAACCACTTTTGCACTTGTATTAGTGTGGAAAAACACTTTTTGCACTTGTGATAGTGTTGAAAAACCACTTTTCGCACTTGTGTTAGTGTTGAAAAACCACTTTTCGCACTTGTGTTGGTGCAGGAAACCACTTTTGCACTTGTATTAGTGTGGAAAAACCACTTTTCGCACTTGTGTTAGTGCTGAAAAACCACTTTTCACACTTGTGTTAGTGTTTTAAAACCACTTTTCGCACTTGTGTTGGTGTTGAAAAACCACTTTTCGCACTTGTGTTAGTGTTGAAAAACCACTTTTCGCACTTGTGTTAGTGTTGAAAAACCACTTTTTGCACTTGTGATAGTGTTGAAAAACCACTTTTCGCACTTGTGTTGGTGCAGGAAACCACTTTTGCACTTGTATTAGTGTTGAAAAACCACTTTTCGCACTTGTGTTAGTGTTGAAAAACCACTTTTCGCACTTGTGTTGGTGCAGGAGGCTCATCTCTTGGTGTTCGACTCCTTCTCTCTCCCGGGCTCATCTCTCGAAGTAGTCCCACACGATCGCTTTTATTAGGCCCTCGCGTATCAAGCCGCATGCCTTTTAGGTCCGCCTACCGGTGAACACGCCTCAGCCCTGATTGGTCGTGAGGGTTCACCGGATGGGGCCATGCCTCGCTCCGACAACTCCTCCCCCTTTTTCTCCAACTTGACCGTGTGGTTAATGGCGTTTGGAGCCAGCACTGAGGCGGCTGCGACTGGCAGAGGCGCGTAATACAATTTGGAGAGGGGCCAGCCACAAAATGAACGGGTTTGAACAAGGGGCCTAGGTTATTTGATTAATACAACGCAGAGTCAAACGATTGGAAACAGATCCTTACCTGAAACACATACTAATGGAATAACTGCAGAAGGTCCTATGGTGTCCTACGTGTTGCAAAATGGACTAGCTAGGGTGCGATCTTTGACCTTTGGGAGATGGGGATATTTACAGGGAATTATTTACAAGGCTTATTATTTACAAAGTGAAGGTTCTAAAAACCGTGACAATATATTCCATCATACTCATTTTCGACATCTAATGGTCCACTGAAATATCCTTAACCTTGATGTCCATCTTTCAAAAAACATTAATCTGGGGGTTAATTGAACATTTTGTCTCACAGAACCCAATTCATCATTAAATATTAACTTTTCATGATCAAACTTGAAACGCATTAGTTTTATCTCTTCTAATAGAATGAGAGCAGCAATCAAAGGGGGGTACAAAGCGCCTCTCCCTTTATCTTCTTGGGTAAAATGCCAGGGGCATAGAAAAGGTGTAAATACAGTCGTGGCCAAAAATATTGGCACCCTTGCCCGTTTTTCAAATAACTCACAATTTTCTCAAAAATATGTTTAAGTTGACAAAAGTATTTGGTCTTCACAATTCTTTATTTCACTGTTAATATTAGAGAACCTTTGTTTTTGTTTCAGAACTTAATATATCGTTTTAAATCAGAAAATAAAAAGAAATGGCATTGACAAAATTGACACCCTAGACTTGATATTTGGTAGCACAGCCTTCAGACAAAATAACTGCAGTCAAGCACTTCCTATAGCCATGAATGAGCTTCCTACACCTCTCTACTGGCAGGTTGGCCCACTCTTCTAGTGCAAACTGCTCCAGTTTTCCCAGATTGGAAGGGCGCCTTCTCCCAACTGCTGTTTTCAGATCTCCCCACAGGGGTTCAATAGGATTTAGATCTGGACTCATTGCTGGCCACTTCAGAACAGTCCAGCGTTTTGATTTGAACCATTCCTGGGTGCTTTTTGAAGTGTGTTTCAGGTCATTGTGCTGCAAAACCCATGACCTTCGATGGAGACCCAGCTTTCTGACACCGGGTTGAACATTGTGTTCCAAAATGCCTTCGTAATCTCCTGATTTCATGATGCCATGCACACATTCAAGGTACCCAGTGCCAGAGGCAGCACAGCAACTGCAAAACATCACCGAACCTCCTCCATTTTGATTGTATAGGTGTTCTTTTCTTTGAAGGCTTCATTTTGGTTTCTGTAAACATAGAGATGATGTGCTTTACCAAAAAGCTCTAATTTGGTCTCATAATGTATGTACAGAGGATATTCTCCCAGAAGGATTTTGTGTTGTTCAGGTGTGTTTTGGAAAACTGCAGTCGGGCTTTCTCAGCAGTGGGGTCCTTTTGGGTCTTGTCAGGGAATTTGTAGTGGGGGACTCACAGGACTCCAATGACCGGACACAGGTTACAAAAGGTCTAGTTTATTATTCACTTCATTCCATATTACCAAAATGATACCGCATAATATAATGGATCAGGTTAACTCTTTTCGCTGGTCCTTCTCGTTCATCCGACACTCCCGTTCGGTCAGCGCTTCACGTAGCAAGTACTCGTTCATTCCATCGTTCCGTCGGGCAGGGCTTCTGAGGACAAGTCTACTTTACTCAACGTTTGCTCTCGTTATATCGCCAAACTGGACTTAATCTCCTCTCCGCTAATGTCCCGAGGTCATGCATCGCACCGAGTCCTGGCATCAGCTCGCTCCCCTCCTGCTGTGATTTCCATTTACACAGCAGGGGGGGGTGCTCTAGCCTGGGGCCTTGACCAGGTGTTTCCAAAGGATTATCATGTTCATGCACATTCTGCTTCGTTACCAGATTTAATCAATGAGTTACCAGGGCCAATCAATACGTTACACTGAGTTACACTTCCACAATTCCCTCATCTTTTTGTTTTTGTTTATATTAACCATTAATCTAAACATCAATATAAGTAAACAATCAATCACTACTAGTAAACATCATTACAAGTATAAGTAAATAATCAATCACTTTGGTAATCAAATTCCCTTAGGCATACACCGTCATCCTACAAGAATCACAAAACATTTCGTTGGTCATTGACTCCTTCCATATTGTTCAATCTATTGCATTTGCATCACAAATATATTTTCAAAACAACACTTCACCATCACCAAGATACAACAATTTCACTTCATTTTCAAGTTTTGTAAAGCATCTGCACCATCTGGCAAAAAACGTTTGCCTCCACACAAATGTTAACTTTGTTTGAAAGGAAGGGCTGATCACTTGTGTTTGAATCCAGGTATGAAACATTTTCTCCTAATGTCTTCATAGCTCCTGCACTACTTCGTGTAGGATTTCGCTGTTGTGGTAACACTGCGGAGTCATAGACTGACCCTTCTCTCCATGTAGCATTCTTGCCACTTTTTTGCTGTGAACCATAATGATTCCTTGAACAAGGCCTTCACCCAGTTGTAGTCGACTTGCCTCTTCCCTCATTGTGAGTGGGCAGCAAGTATTGGTGTGACGTTGATTGGCCAGCAAGATGTGGAACAGGGATGCCGGATGCATCCACACTGATGTTGGGACCATGGTGTTCAGGTCATTCATGGTCCTTACCAGGAGCAACCAGCAGAATCGTGCACAGCTGTTGTGACAAGGGCACAGCCGTTTTTTGCAGCTCCATGCTGGTTCCCCGGACGTTGGTGAAGTAATAACATATGTCCCCGCATTTCACAGAGGTTGCAGGTAAAATGTCGTTGTCCTGCAACTTCTGATGTGGTGAATGTTCGAAGTCTTCGAACAAGAGTAAGTGATCGCCTTTCTTTCATATGTTGCAGTGTGATCCAGGCAAATGGTCACATAAATTTCCTTGGTGAAGGTAAGCATTCATCTCCAAGTTACACGGGAGAATGTCTTCATCATTCTTTGAGAAAGAGGGTGTATGCCACGATTAACTTCATTTTTTAGCCACAAATTTTCTTTCTTTCTTCTTCCCAATTCCGTTAGCAATCCCTCCAAAATGTGATCTCGTCTTATCCTTATGCTCAGTCATATCTGAATCTGCTTTCCGCACACACTGAATCAGATAGGGTACATCTTACCATGAAATCAGCATAATCATGTATATCTTCCGACAGTTTCACATTCAACAATTTGTTGTTTTTCCTTAACACAAAAAGTTATATTCATTTATATGCGTCACACAAATAATATTCAATCAGGTATGTATTTTATTACTAAACTAAGAATAGCATTGTATATGATTACAATCACAAACGGGAATACCTAATTCCCAACAACAATTTTCCCAAACCAACAAATTAAGCATAATGTATTATTACCATAATTCCTCTCCACTTTTTCTTTTCCCTTTTTTTTTTTTTTTTTTTTTTTTTAACAGTGTGTCACTCGTGGTGATATGAGTTCATTGATATTGTAATTGACACAACTCATAACATTGTCGTTATGCTATTATCTTAATTCTACTGTATTCATTTGCAACATCACTTGATTTAGTCTTTTAATCTCAGTATTTATGTCGCCATAAAAGTCTTCCTTTTCTGGTTCCACATTTCTTTCCTCATTTGTCACTTCATGCGTTATCATCGTGTTGTTGGTTACCTTATTCAAACACACCGTCACTAAGGCTTTCAAGCAAGCCACCACTAAAACAATTGCCAATATAACTACTAAACCAACAAACAAATATTGGAGTATCTTAGCTACCACCCCTCCAAATGTGTTTCCCAACCATGCAAAGGCACCCCCTTTTATATAATCGTGGTATCTTGCTCCCTCTTGTCTGATTGTATCGGCTATGTTATAAATTTCTTCTGACTCATCAGGTATGTACGTACAGCAATCTGTACCGATGACTGCACATGTACCTCCTTTTTCTGCTAACAGCATATCTAATGCCATACGATTTTGTAATGCCATCGTTCTTGTTGCTGCCAGCTCTCTTGTAAGTTTTTCCAATCCACTAGCTGTTTTATTTGCCAACTTCTCCATAGCCAATGCCATGTGCCTGAGTTCTCGCCCTGCCTTCCAGGTTCCATAAAATGGAAATATTACCATTCCAATCCATTCCCCCATGCTAATAGTTCTTCTCTGCCTAGAATGCAGGATATGCGTTGGTGACTTTGTTAACAGGCGCATGTGTGGAAGCACAAACCCCAGAAAACATGTTCCGAACCATCCCGAGGGAAGATACGGATATGCCTTGTGTCCACATATAAAATACGTATTATTATATGTCCATGTGTTGTCCATTCCCCACATACCTTCCCAATATAAAGCTAAACCCTTCGTGCCATTTGGTCCTAGTGGGACAGGTGTTCTCATCCAGCCTTCTTCGTGACCATAATTGTGGCATTTAGAGGTTCCCATAGACCTGTTATGCGTAGGCGTTTGGGGTCTGGTGATACACATTAATCCTGTTATTTGCTGCTGGACGGTCATGTAAGAGGGCATTTTGTTCTTATCATATGTAGGTCTATAACTGTCCTCAAATTGGTTACAATTATATCCCCCTTTCTTCCATCCCTCTTCCCCGGACAGTTGGCCGTTAAAATCTGATGCTATCAGGGTGTGAGGGAAGCGGCTACATAATTCCGCCCAACCAAAAGGAACTGCCTCCAATGGTACTCCGATCTCACTAGAATGCGGCATTTGTGTACATATCCAACAATTACTTTCATTTGCTATAGCAGCCCTTGTATGGGCTAAATGTAAAAAAGTATTAATCCCGTGTAATCCATCGGATTCTAAAGGTGTGTCTTTATCCTTCATCAAACTTCTCTTCTGCTTTTGTCGTTCCGCATGATCATATATCTGTGTATCATTTGCTGGTGTTGCGTTTTGTTCCCTCATTACCCCAAAATAATCCATACAACACAGAGTCCCCACTACCAGAGAACCCATTCCTAGGATAAATATCACCATTTTCAAGGAGTATCTGAAGTAGAAGTCTCTGGT
Organism: Myxine glutinosa; assembly: GCF_964187855.1. Taxonomy (NCBI): domain Eukaryota; kingdom Metazoa; phylum Chordata; class Myxini; order Myxiniformes; family Myxinidae; genus Myxine; species Myxine glutinosa. Next base: position 214,459,395 of record NC_136263.1, read on the forward strand.
TTCCCTTGATTGGTCGGCTTGTCTTGATACGGTGTTTCCCTTTGTCCCACCTGTATCCATCTGTAAAACATGTGAGCTACCCCTTGTATATGTCCGTACCTATAACATAATTACATGGCAATAAAATTCAACATCGTAACTAACAAACTTCCTAACAGGTTAATGAAAGAAAATCCCTAAAAATTCCTTATTATTTAACATAAGTCTGATTATTTGCCTTTCCCTGATTCCCTTATATCCCGGGGTCCACCTAACTCCCTTGATCATGAGTGTAATTGTGCTACATTATCACTGATGCTGTACTAATATCAGTAGGTAATTGTATGTCATGTAGGCAAATAAATGTCAATAACTCAAGTAGGACTACTATATGATGAAATAATCAATCACTACAAGGGGCGTTAAAATGTAATTCAAATGAATGTAAATCACGAGTATCATTTATCCGCCACTGAATGTTCTGCTGGGCTGCTAGGTGCAGCCTCGTTTTCTGTGGGGCCATCCACTTTAGCACCATGTGCTCGCTTGCAATGAGAGGCATGAATCCAACTTGGTCTGCCTTGGCATTTTACTGCAGTATGCGTTGTCAACAGCACCTGATGTGGTCCTGACCATCGTGGTGTCAACGCAGTTTTTCGTTTGAAAATTTTGATGTACACATAATCTCCAGGTTGAAAAGAATGACACTCATTCTCTGCAGGTTCTGGTAAAGCTTCCTTCACCTGGGAATGAAACATCTTCACGATTTTGGTCAATTCAATACAGAAAGAGTACATCAAATCATCCATCTGGTGAATATCCATCTCCTTGATCATCAGGGGAGGTGAATGAGGTACCCGCATTGGTCTCCCCCATCAAGATTTCATGTGGGGATAATCCCGTTCTCCTATTGGGAGTAGCCCTCATTGCGAGGAGTGCAAGTGGAATGGCATCTGGCCATTTCAAGTTAGTGTCCGCACAGATTTTGGCCAGCTTGTTCTTTATTACTCCGTTGTGTCGTTCCACTGCTCCCGCCGATTGGGGGTGATAAGGACAGTGAAGATGAAGTTTTATCTGCATTGTCTTACCCAATTCCTTAATAACATCTGCTGTGAAATGCGTACCCTGATCAGAAGAAATCCTGCAAGGAACTCCAAAGCGACATATGAAGTCCTTCAACAGAATCTTCACCACTGTTTTGGCATCTGCATGTCGACAAGGGTAAGCTTCTACCCATTTTGTAAACATGTCTACAATCACTAAGACAAACTGAAATCCAGCGCACTTTTCCATTTGGATAAAATCCATCTGTAAATGTACAAACGGACCTGTCGGTGCGGGATGAGCTCCTGGTGTAGTCTTTTCACCTTTGCCTGGATTATACGTCTGACACACCTGACATGTAGCACAACATTGCTCTGCCACACGTGTAAACCCAGGTGCATACCATTGTTTTAACACTGATGCACACATTCCTCCTTTACCTGTATGACTCACTCCATGAGCCAGACGAGCAATCCATGGCAACAATTGGCGAGGGGCGACAACACGTCCATCAGGAGTAGTCCATAATTTAGATTCTTTGTCAAATGTGCATCCAGTCTGTACCCACACCTCTTTTTCCCGGTCTTCCACCACTTCTTGCATAGCGCTGATGTCTTGCAGCGTCGGGGTATTTTCAGGAACCCTTACAGGTCCCTGTATGATCACCGGGTCTTGTTCCAAATGTGCCGCAAGCTTCGCTGCTTCATCCGCCCTTGCATTTCCCTGTGAGACCTCATCTCTTCCTTGTGTATGGGCCTCACATTTTACCACTGCAATGGCCGATGGTAGAAGGATTGCTTCCAAGAGGCTAGCAATCAACCTCCCGTTTTTTATTTGGCTTCCCGAAGATGTCAAAAATCCTCTCTGTTTCCAGAGAGCACCATAATCATGAACGACCCCATGCGCGTACCTGGAGTCTGTATAAATGGTTACTCTCTGGCTTTCTGCTAAATGACAGGCTCTAGTTAATGCATACAGTTCTGCCTGTTGAGCCGAGTAAGTGTTTGGTAATTTCCCACTCTCCCATGTCTCAGCATCTGTGCATACTGCATATCCTGTCAGTAGTGTACCGTCCAATGCTCTTGATGATGATCCGTCAACATACAGTACCAGATCTGCGTCTGGGATGGGAATGTCCTTCAAGTCAATGCGAGGCACTAGTGCATGTGCCAATACCTCTGCACAATCATGGGGCTCTCCATCTTCCTCTGTTGGCAACATAGATGCTGGGTTCAGCGTTGGGCAACGCTGAATGGTGAGGTTTGACGGTGCCAACAATCCTAGTTCATACGTTGTAGCCTTTGATGCTGAAAGGTGCTGTGTTCCTGCCTTCAGCAAAACCGTCGCCACGGCATGCTCAACAAGGAGAATTAAGGGGCACCCCAGGACTATTGTAGCTGTGGCTTCTACTGCATACGATGCTGCTGCCACTGCTCGCAAGCACTGTGGAAACCCTCGTGCTACTGGATCCAATCGAGTGCTGTGATACGCTATAGGGCGCAGTTTTCCCCCATGTTTTTGCGCCAACACCGATTGGGCAAATCCTCCTTTCTCATGTGAGTAGAGAAAGAAATTTTTCTCATAATCCGGCAGTCCTAAAGCAGGAGCTGATGCTAAGGTATCTTTCAATGTCGTAAAAGCTCGTTCAGCCTCCGGGGTCCATTTCAAAGGAATTGGACTGTTTGGTAAGCTGATGTCCAGCAGAGGGCGAGTCAGTGATGCATAATCAGCAATCCACTGATGGCAAAACCCTGTTGTCCCCAGGAAAGATTTCATCTGCTTGACAGTTGTAGGTTTTGGGAGTGCCCTGATCGCCTTTACACGTTCAGGGCAAAGTCGTCTCGTATCTCCTTTCAGAATATGTCCTAAGTATTTCACCTCTTCCTTACAGAATTGCAACTTATCTCTTGAGGCCTTGTGGCCTTTGTCTGCTAATGCTGTCAGTAGCACAACAGTGTCCTGTTTACATGCTTCCTTTGAAGTCGAGCATATGAGAAGGTCGTCAACATATTGTACCATCACTGAGCCTCCAGGAAACTCAATGTCGCTGAGGTCTTCATGTAGAGCACGTGAAAACAAAGTTGGGCTCTCTGTGTACCCTTGTGGTAGAACAGTCCAAGTGAATTGTGAGCCTTCGTACGTGAACGCGAACAAATAACGCGAATCCTCATGAATGGGTACACTAAAGAACGCCGAACATAAGTCCACCACGGAGTAGAACTTTGTATTGCTTGGAATACTTGACAGTACAGTGATGGGATTAGGGACCACCGGATAGGCTGGGATGACACAATCATTAATTGCTCGAAGATCCTGTACAAATCTCCAGGTAGTCTTGCCTGGCTTCTTCACAGGTAAAATAGGAGTGTTGCACATGCTCACGGTGCGAACTATAACTCCCTGATCCGCCAATGATCGAATCACTGGTGCAATACCAGCTTTTGCCTCTGGTCTCAATGGATATTGGCGCTTTCTAGGCAGTGGCTTAGAATCATCTACTGTGATCCTTACCGGTGCCACACTCTTGATTCGTCCCACATCATTCGGATGCGTTGTCCACAAGCATGTTGGTATTTGATCGAGTGGGTCCGGATCCCCATTGGTGTCGGAGCTGAGTAGGTATAGCCCAACATTTTTAGTGTAAATTGGTTCATCAATCATGATGAAGGTTGAAGAAAGCGCCTGCTCTACAAGCTGCCAGCAAAATCCTTCTCCATCTAAGTCATAAAGTGGGGCTTGTTGAATTTCTCCCATGTATCTCATGTTTTTGCAATCTTTCAAAGTTGCAATCATTGTTCCACATCTTTTGCTTCATATCCTTGTGCCACCGCTAAGGTGACGTGTGGGGTTGTTGTTTCTGGTTGATTCCACAGGAGTTGTTGATCTGGCGTCAAAGACACTGACATGCCAATTCCCTGTTCTCCTACCCACAGTGATGTTATATGTACATCATACCTTGTGTCCAGGTATCTAGAAACGTTCTCTGCATAGGACACCTCCTTCCCTATAGGGTCATGACATGTCGTACAGTGAAGATCAGTCTGCCATTTCAGAGAGTCCATCAAGTAGCTGTCTACCCACTCCTGTACTTTGGGCATTGCAACCTTAAATGTCATAAAACTATGGTACAAAAGTTCTGCCATTTGTGTATCATTGATTTCCCATCGATGTGTTCTTGGTTCTATTGCGCTTTGTAGCATATCAATGACGAAGTCGTGGGAATGTTCTGGCATTTCTAGATACACTCCGTTTTTCTTACATATGACAGTACAGTTCAATTTGCACAATAAATCTCTTCCCATCAAATTTACTGGAACGCCAGATGCCACAAGAAAGGCATGTTGTGCAGTCAACGGGCCAAGTTGGACACGTAATTCCTTTGTGACAGGCGTATGTATGGGAACCCCTGATACTCCTACCACCGTCGTATAGTGTTTTGACAATGGTATATTGGGAAAGTCTGCTCGTCGCAACGTGGAACGCGTGGCCCCCGTATCGACTAAGAAAGGAGCCTTGCATCCGCCTACTGTTAGATTAACATTTGGTTCCTGTGCAGCCGATCTTGAAATTAAAGGAAGTGCTCCCACTTGGTCATTCTGATCTAGTCAGAAGGGCGTTGCAGACCATTTATTCTGCTGAGGTCCTCCCTTAATTGGGGCGTTCCTCAATGGGGCCCTATATGTTGGCTGAGGTGGTGGTAGTTGGTAGTATCCCTGTCCTTGGTTTCCCTGTCGAAATTGTCTTCTGTTGAGGTATGGGCATGCCCTTTTCCAATGTCCCATCTTCCTACAATTGAAACACCGGTTTCTGTCGTTACCTGGTATGTCCACTTGTTGACTTGTCTTGCTGGGTTGCATGTCTGGGTCTCTGGGTTGCCATTCTGACCTCTGGTTTTCTCCTGATTCATAGTTGTTGTCTGTTGCATTTTTATGTTGTTGCATAGAAAACCTATTGCGTTGGTTCGTAGTCATCAGGGCTTGGGTCTGTAGTTGCATCAATTTTTCGGCATTTATAGCACTGTTCCTGGCCTGAATTCGCTGATGATGCAAAGCATAATTCAATATTTCTTGCATCGGCTTGCCTTCCCAAGCAATACACTGTCTTTCCACTTCACTCTTCAATTTCGGCAACAGACCATTAATAAAAAGGGGTTTTAGGGCATTGTCGATTTGTGCCCGGTCTATTCCCGAATATAGTCGAAAAACATCTCGCAATCTGTCTAAATAATCACTAGCATCCTCTCCTGTTCTCTGTTTGCACGTAACCACTTTATTCCAATCAGTCACGGGCGGCAATTTTTGTATGGCCTCTATTAATTTATTTATCTGTGCCATTTTAGCCTCCGTGGGTATGTCTAATTCTCCATTTACTGCATGTACCCAGTTTGCCTCACTCATTAATGTCTTCAAAGTGGTGGTATTAGGAATTACCCATTTTAAGAGTATTTCCATGTCTCTTACAGTCGGCAATTGCGTCTCCACAATCAATCGTAGCTCTTCTGCGAATTGAAGTGGATCTGTTTTGATTGATGGCATACCGCTCTGTAATGCCTTCAATTGGTGTATTTGCCAAGGTCTATACATCAACTCTGGGCATTCCTCATTTGCCCCTGGAAATTGCCGTTGCGGGAAATTCATAATGCCACATTGTTCACCACCTCCCTGTGGGAGAGTCAAGTTTTGAATGTTCATTGGCAGATCATATTGATCGTTGGATAGATTGGCATTCATCACAGAACCCTTACTCCTTGTATGGTGGTATGTTGAAGTTGTTGCAGCTGGTTGTATTGCTTGCCCACTTTGAGTCGGTTCCTGTCCTCCAGTTGCACCCTCTGGGGTAGTTACCTCAACTGGGGCACTGCTTTCACCTGTCTTTTGTCGGCTAGAGCCAATCGTTTCACTCTGTACTGGCCCTTCGGCAGGTAGAGGTACGGGTACCTGTACTTCCTGTGGCTGATATACAATATTTCGCCGATAGGGTGGAGGAGTTTCCTCTTCTAGTTCATTTATCTCATATGACCTTGCGTCTGGGTACAATCTGGACTGGGATCGCTTTCCATTGCTAACTTCAAGAGGCATTTGAGTGGATACCTTTTCCAACCTATGTTGTATCTGCTTCATTTCTTTCTTCACACCCCCCATTTTCGTTTTGGTCTCCCTGTCTCTAGACTCGATGTCCCAGTAATAAAATGGTTTCCAATCCACCTTCAACTTCTGTCTGTCTCTTGCTTCTAATTCTTCTCTGAGTGTTTCCAATGTGTTCCTGTCAAACGTGCCATCCTTGGGGAATTCCTTTTTTCTCCCTTTTGTCCATTCATGCCAAGATTCCAAATCTTTAAGTGAATGTGGACCATATTGCTGATACATGTGGTTGACGCAAGCACCTCTTTGGGACAAGTCTAGCTGACCTTGTTTACCCTTGCAGACTCCATTTCCCATTTTGCCTGTATGTGAATAACACTCAATATTCACTCAATGTACCAGGTAGATTACTAGGATCTGCGCTTTGGAATGCACCTGTACACACCTGTACTATATGTCCTATAAATAAATTTACTGGAGTTTGTTCCACCTTTTATCAAAGTAGCGTTGGATGCGTTGTAGCTTGCTCCAGGTTCCTTCAAAGCTTCGCTCGTACTTCCAGGAAGGATCTCTCCACCTGTTCACACGGTGATTTCCAGAGAATCTCTCTCAGCTGTGGCTTTTGCACAATCCAATCTCACAGATCAGTATTTGCAGATGAGCCGGAGGGTCAGTATGAAATGGGTGAATCCTCAGGTGTCCGCTCTGTTTGATGGGGAAATCACACAATGGTAACCGCACATATATATCTGTATATAAACTCACCACCTTGCTCAATTTTCCCAGGTTGTCTCCACATTGATAATATCTCGCAAAGATATCAAAGCTTCTTTCTTGAGACCGCATTTTCATCAATCAAACAATCAATATATTCAATTCAATTTATTCAGTTCAATTTATGCAATTAAATTCAATCAATTAGATTCAATCAATTAACAATTCAATCAATTATTCAATTTCAATTAATTCATCAATATTCATCAATAAATCAAATTAATCATTTTGAATGACTCCTTGCATAAGCCCTTTCCCCAATGTTGTCAGGACAGGTCCATCCATTGACTGAGATCGACTCTCATCGGTCGTCACCTCTGGTTCGTACCTCATGTCAATTGATGAATCACCGTCCTGTCCTAGGGTCATATCTGACATATTTCCCCATTTTGCCTGGTCTCCACAAATTTTCTTTGCAACCACTAAAGGCAACTCATCCTTCATTCGTGAGACAGCCAAAATGGATGGCAGATATTAAAGTTCATTGGAAAAAAATCTCATCATTTTTTTCCTTTAATAGTACCCAAATCTCTTGGCAATTTAAATTTCGTAAAACTCCTGAAATAAGACTGTAAAATTCCTTCAATCATGCTAAATTTTGAAAGTCCATCGCTTGTAACACCCAATTTTTATCCCATAGGGCTTGAAAGTTCTTTCCCAAGTTCATGCAATCATTCTGCATTTGAACCCTATGATATCATTCACAATAATCATCATGATTTTATAGTCATGGTCATATCATAATCATCTATTTAAAACGAACATTTCCTTTATCACCACAGCTATGTGGTATAATCAACAATAGAATAAAACTGTACATAGCAACAGGCTACCTCATGGCCACTTAGTATACCTATTGACTATAAGTCATAACAATATCGAATAATCATTGAACAATTCAAAAATCGCTTCCACTGCTCCAGCCGCAGCATTCGTCATTTTGTCTGCTCATCAGCGTGACCAAAACGAAATAAAGGGAGCTCAACCATTACACAGCGCTTTTAATGGCGCATGCCATAGGAACTCAACGCAATTTCGACTCGGCCAGAAAACGAGCAAATTTTGCAGGATGTTAACTGGAATTAGCCGTGAAAATATATCCAAAATACACAAAAATACCCACCCACAAAAATAAACAACAAAACCCAAACAAACCCAAGGTCGACCATATTACACAATTAAATTACACATTCAATTACTCATTAAATTACTCATTAAATTACTCATTAAATTACTCATTAAATTACTCATTTCAGCATCGTATTGATTGCTGAACTGTTCATGGGTTTATACACACCTTAAAAGAGGTATGCTTTGTGGTGTTGCCCACCTACCACGTTTAATTAAATTACACCATTTCAGCATCGTATTGATTGCTGAACTGTTCATGGGTTTATACACACCTTAAAAGAGGTATGCTTTGTGGTGTTGCCCACCTACCACGTTTAATTAAATTACACCATTTCAGCATCGTATTGATTGCTGAACTGTTCATGGGTTTATACACACCTTAAAAGAGGTATGCTTTGTGGTGTTGCCCACCTACCACGTTTAATTAAATTAATTGATTGCTGAACTGTTCATGGGTTTATACACACCTTAAAAGAGGTATGCTTTGTGGTGTTGCCCACCTACCACGTTGAATTAAATTACATCATTTCAATTAAAACATCGCTTCTACTGCTCCAGCCGCAGCATACGTCACTTTGTCTGCTCATCCACATGACCAAAACGAAATAAAGGGAGCTCAACCATTACACAGCGCTTTTAATGGCGCATGCCATAGGAACTCAACGCAATTTCGACTCGGCCAGAAAACGAGCAAATTTTGCAGGATGTTAACTGGAATTAGCCGTGAAAATATATCCAAAATACACAAAAATACACACCCACACAAATAAACAACATTTATTCCGTTTAACAGAACAAACATTTCCTCTATCATGACATGCATGTCTTCAAAATTATATGCCCAAGAGAAAAAGTAAAATTAATTAAAACTGCGGGCAGTGATGATCCGGGGACCATACCGCTCCATCCTGATTGGACGAGTGCGTGCTAGAGTCGTTAACAACGACAGTCCAGATCCGATTGTTCAAAATTTCAACTCAATCGATCGAAAAATGAACGCAGGGATGCATTTTAAAGGTGCAGTGGCACTAACTGAGTTGCCACGAATATGGCCATGAAATTGCCAATATGGCCATCACAAAATATTTTCCTTAATCAATTGGCTCATAGCATAACCAATCTGCAAGTATTTCATCCGAAGATGTGTCTCTCAGGAATTTTAATTAAATAAGTCATTTATAAATCAACGAGTTAATTTATTAAATGATTAATCAATAAATCAATATTTTCCTTGACAGCCACATCACTTGGTCAGTGTCATGTCCAAATATCAGCTTCCTTACTCAAAAGGTGCCTGAGTTAATGTAATGTAATTACTGTAATAAGATTACTGCAATTACTGTAATGATTACTGTAATTACTGTAATTACCGGAACTGTAATTACTGTAATTACCTCAGGTAATTACTGTAATGTAATTACTGTAATGTAATAAGAAATGTAATTAATTAAATAAGTACGGGTTCCAACAACAAGTTCCAACAACAAGTTCCAACAACAAGTTCCAACAGCAAGTTCCAACAACAAGTTCCAACAAGTTCCAACAGCAAGTTCCAACAGCAAGTTCCAACAACAAGTTCCAACAAGTTCCAACAAGTGCCAACAGCAAGTTCCAACAACAAGTTCCAACAACAAGTTCCAACAAGTTCCAACAGCAAGTTCCAACAGCAAGTTCCAACAACAAGTTCCAACAAGTTCCAACAACAAGTTCCAACAGCAAGTTCCAACAACAAGTTCCAACAAGTTCCAACAGCAAGTTCCAACAACAAGTTCCAACAACAAGTTCCAACAGCAAGTTCCAACAACAAGTTCCAACAACAAGTTCCAACAACAAGTTCCAACAAGTTCCAACAACAAGTTCCAACAGCAAGTTCCAACAACAAGTTCCAACAACAAGTTCCAACAACAAGTTCCAACAACAAGTTCCAACAAGTTCCAACAACAAGTTCCAACAGCAAGTTCCAACAACAAGTTCCAACAACAAGTTCCAACAACAAGTTCCAACAACAAGTTCCAACAAGTTCCAACAGCAAGTTCCAACAGCAAGTTCCAACAACAAGTTCCAACAACAAGTTCCAACAACAAGTTCCAACAACAAGTTCCAACAACAAGTTCCAACAAGTTCCAACAACAAGTTCCAACAGCAAGTTCCAACAACAAGTTCCAACAACAAGTTCCAACAACAAGTTCCAACAACAAGTTCCAACAACAAGTTCCAACAAGTTCCAACAACAAGTTCCAACAGCAAGTTCCAACAACAAGTTCCAACAACAAGTTCCAACAACAAGTTCCAACAGCAAGTTCCAACAACAAGTTCCAACAACAAGTTCCAACAACAAGTTCCAACAAGTTCCAACAGCAAGTTCCAACAGCAAGTTCCAACAACAAGTTCCAACAACAAGTTCCAACAACAAGTTCCAACAACAAGTTCCAACAAGTTCCAACAACAAGTTCCAACAGCAAGTTCCAACAACAAGTTCCAACAACAAGTTCCAACAACAAGTTCCAACAACAAGTTCCAACAAGTTCCAACAACAAGTTCCAACAGCAAGTTCCAACAACAAGTTCCAACAACAAGTTCCAACAACAAGTTCCAACAACAAGTTCCAACAGCAAATGGTCACAAGTCATTATCACATTGCAATGACCTCTAAACATTCCTAAACCAATATCCCATTAAAAAATCCCATTAAAATCCCATATTTTGTCACCCTTTGCATTGTTGAAAGCAATTAATTCCATAACTTAATATTACCTCTGGTTTATATATACTAGGGCGTGCCCGCACGTACGTGCTCGCCCGTACGTGCTTGCAAAAAACATGCGTGCAAACAACAACAACAAAACTTTGAAACCACGTGGCAGTAACGACCACAGAACCACCCTCCTATTTACATGGAATGGTTTGGTCCATTCGCAAAGCCAAAACGAACGACCACAGAACCACCCTCCTATTTGCATGGAATGGTTTGGTCCATTCGCAAAGCCAAAACGAACGACCACAGAACCACCCTCCTATTTACATGGAATGGTTTGGTCCATTCGCAAAGCCAAAACGAACGACCACAGAACCACCCTCCTATTTGCATGGAATGGTTCGGTCCATCCGCAGAGCCAAAGCGAATGGCTTGCGAGTACGGTGACCATACCTTGGGACCCCCTTGTCCGATTAATTTCAAACCTTGACAAATTTTCCATTCCTTCCCTTCCTGATCTTTCGATGTAGGGCTGGGTTCTTTTTTTAGGATCATGTTGCATCGAGCATTATTTTCCAAAACAGTGTGAACATTAACCCACACCAAAACCTCTGACATCCCACCATTAACACCTATTGTGAGCGTGCCGAATCAGTAAGCATCACCCCTTCTATGAGCCTCGACCAGAGGGTGGTTGTTACTCACAAACACCATTTCCTGTAATTATCTCTCACTAGGGCATGCCCGTACTATATATATATCTAAAATTATATCCCCCGCCGAGCAAGTCGCTGGCTCCAAGTCGAGTGCTTTGAACAAAAAAAGAAGTACTCTAAACGGTGGTTTTTTATTCAACCGTGAAGCATGTCTCAAAGGCTTCTTGATGGACCTGGACAAAATTTGATGCAATTTTTTTTTTCTCAATCGCCATCTTTCATCATAATTCTGGACCGGCATGAGGGGGGGTTGTCTGTCATGAATTTATAGGCATGGCAGGAAAACTGAAAAAAATTATTTATTTAAAACGGGTGTACACGATTGTACACGTGTACGGACGGACCTTACCGAACCGGCAAACAAGTCGCTTCATGCACATCAGTGGTGCGTTTCTTCGTGGCGCGTGTCAGAAGAATTACACAGCGCAGGAAAAATACGTATTTACAGAAATCGTTAAAAAAAAAACTCGGATAATCGCTAAAATCGTTGTGGCCGGTGTACCATATTGGAAATATATATATATATAAATATAATTCCGTTTCCCGGTTCCCTGTCGCTCGCCGAGCGCCGATCAAGTCAAGTGCTTCGAACAAGTGCAAAAAAAAAAAAAGTAGTACTTTATCCGTGTGCGGGTGGGTAAACGAGTGTACCGGCCTTACACGTCCTGGAAGCAAGCGGTCGCAAGGTGCACACTTGCTCCGTCCGCTTCCAGGTCACAGCAAGGCCCTTTAATAACCATCGCAAAAATACGTATTTACAGAAATCATTTAGAAAAAAAACGAATAAATTGCTACAGTCGTTTATCGAAATCCCATTCGTGATGGCTCACGCCACCTATATCGCGGCATCGGTGCGCAAAGAAGCCCCAGACCACCTGCTCCCCCATGTATGTACCCATAACTTCCAAGTTCGTAAATCATATTGGACCAAACAAGACACACTCACCTTTTAAAGACTTGTTTGTGTCCAGTTGATCCCAGCGGTGCCTCCAAGATTGTCAGGGAATTTGTAGTGGGGGACTCACAGGACTCCAATGACCGGACACAGGTTACAAAAGGTCTAGTTTATTATTCACTTCATTCCATATTACCAAAATGATACCGCATAATATAATGGATCAGGTTAACTCTTTTCGCTGGTCCTTCTCGTTCATCCGACACTCCCGTTCGGTCAGCGCTTCACGTAGCAAGTACTCGTTCATTCCATCGTTCCGTCGGGCAGGGCTTCTGAGGACAAGTCTACTTTACTCAACGTTTGCTCTCGTTATATCGCCAAACTGGACTTAATCTCCTCTCCGCTAATGTCCCGAGGTCATGCATCGCACCGAGTCCTGGCATCAGCTCGCTCCCCTCCTGCTGTGATTTCCATTTACACAGCAGGGGGGGGTGCTCTAGCCTGGGGCCTTGACCAGGTGTTTCCAAAGGATTATCATGTTCATGCACATTCTGCTTCGTTACCAGATTTAATCAATGAGTTACCAGGGCCAATCAATACGTTACACTGAGTTACACTTCCACAGTCTCTTACCATAGAACCCCCTTTCATTGAGTTGGTGATGGATGGTATGAGTTGAAAATGTCATACCTTGTTTCTGAAGGTGAGCTTGAATCTGTTTGGGAGTTGATTGAGGTGCTTTCTCCACCATTTGAACAATCCTTCGCTGCAATCTTCGATCAAGCTTTCTCTTGCGTCCACGTCCAGGGAGGTTGGCGACAGTGCCATGGGCCTTCAACTTCCTGATAACATTGCTTATGGTGGACACAGGAACATCAAGGTATCTGGAGATGGACTTGTAGTCTTGAGATTGTCCATGCTTGGCTACAATCTGGTGTCTGACCTCTTCAGACAATTCTCTGGTTTTCTTTCTTTTCTCCATGCTCATTGCGATACACACAGTGACACAAAACAGCAGAATGACGCCTTTTCTATTTTCAAATTGCTTAAATGAGTGATTTTTTGGGGCCAGGACTCTATATGGTAATAGAGTATGAAACATGTGGCAAAGTATAGAAAAAATGGGACTTTCAAAAAAACATCTTGGGTACTCCTGAACATTACTTGGTTCCTCCTCAGAACACAAGGGTAGTGCATGAACAAGCAGGGCAAACTACACACCGTTGGCGAGACACTCATTAAACCGGCCGCGTTGAAGATGGCCAACATCATGCTGGGAAAAGCTGTTGAAAACAAGTTGTCTCTCATTCGTTCCACTCTCAAATGACACGATCAGATGCAGAATCGACGACATGAGCGACGACATCCTCGCCCAGGTAGTTGCAGATTTAGTCGCGAGCCCGACGAAATTCAGCCTTCAACTCAACGTGACCACCGACGTTTCAAATTTGAGCCAGCTCATCTTGTTTGTGCGTTATGTCAAAGGAGACGAGATCAAGGAAGACTTTCTGTTCTGCAAGCCTCTCACAACAACGACGAAGGCAGCTGATGTGAAGAAGCTTGTGGACGACTTCTTCAGAAGCAACGGCCTCTCATGGAACATGGTGTCTGCAGTTTGCTCGGACGGAGCTCCAGCCATGCTGGGATGCAACTCCGGTTTTGGAACGCTGGTGAAGGCCGATGCACCACACATCATCGTCAAGCACTGCGTCCTGCACAGACACGCGCTGGCATCAAAAACCCTGCCTCCAAAACTGGCCAATGTTATGAAAATCGTCGTTGAAACTGTGAATTACATGCGAAGCCGTGCTCTGAATCATCGCATCTTCAAAGAGCTGTGCAACGAAATCGGCTCTGAATTCGAAGTCCTTCTCTACCATTCTAAGGTTCGATGGTTATCATGAGGGAAGGTAGTGAGCCGTGTTTTTGCCTTGCGTGTAGAATTAGCCCTGTTTTTGTGAGAACACCAGCATTGCCATGCAACGCACTTCCAAGAGTCAGATTTCATCCTCGCCTTGGCGTATTTGGCTGACATCTTTGACGCACTCAATCATCTCAATTGCCAGATGCAGGGCGGTGGAGTGAATGTCATCGAATCTGAAGAAAAGCTGAGTGCTTTTCCGAAAGAAGTTTCCGTTGTGGAGGCGGCGAACAGAGAACGACAACTTCGCAAACTTTTCGCTCCTGGACGAGTGCATGAGCGGGATCGAAGATGAGTCTGAAGTTGGAGGCACTGCTGTACCGGGGGAGCTGAAGCAAGTGATTGCCACGCACTTGGATGAGCTGGGAAAGTCATTTGATGGCTACATCCCCGACCAAGGGCAATACCCAGCATGGGTGCGGCAGCCGTTTACCTTCGACGTTGCAACGGCAGATGTCAACGACCAATACCTCGACGACCTCATGGAACTTCAGCAGAGCCAGACTCAACAACAACTCTTCAGCACAACAACACTCAACGTTTTGGTGCCACCAAATGGAAGGGTATCCCCACATCTTTTGGAACGCTGGTCTTTTGCAACGCTGGAACAGAAAACGTCTCTCTGAAAAGATCGACTGGACAACCCTCCCATCTACTTTCTCAACAATCCTCTCCAAGAAGTTCTGTCGCTCAAGATTTTGGGTCTCACTATCTGCCATGATCTTTCTTGGGAAAACTACATTTCCAAGCTGGCCTCCAAAGCCAGTCGCCGACTGGGCATCCTCCGTCGTGCGAAGTCCTTCCTCGGCACACCTGAGCTCCTCACCACATACAAGGCTTTCATCCGCAGCTCAATGGAATACTGTTCTCCCCTATGGGCCGGTGCTCCTGCCTCACACCTAGCTCGGCTTCACGCTGTTGAAACCAAATCTTTCAGAATTATTGGAATCTCCCGCGATGAAGCTATCTCTGAGGGCCTTTCACTCACTCACCGCAGGCAGGTAGGTGGTCTTTCTGTCTTCTACCGACTCCTCTCCGGCCTTGCACCCCCAGCTCTCTCTGTGCTCTGTCCCCCAAATATTCCTACAGGTCGCACAAGATCTGCCAGCAACCCTCTGATGGTTAAACTGCCGAAATCTCGGCTCTCTGCTCACCTTCACTCTTTCATTCCTCTTTTCTCCCGCCTCTGGAACAAACTCCCTCACTCCCTTCAATCCCACTCCCCCCTCCAGGTCTTTAAAACAGCTGTTCACCACCATCTCTTATCTTCCCCCATCCAAAACCTTGATCTTTTCTACCCCCGCTAATTCACCCCAGATCCACCTTGTTTGAAATTCCAACTTCTTTCCTGGAAGTCCTGGCAGTGTCCATATGTTTTATACCTCTCCCACCGCCCCCTTCCCATGCCCCCCCCCCCCAAAGCCCTCGCCCTCTCTCAGATCTCTCGATGTCTCCATGTCTCTCGGTCCCTGCCCTCAAATGTTGTGTTTGTGTCGTTCCCCCTCTCTCCCCATCTTGTCTACCGCTCCCGATGTTATATGTTTTATGTGTCGGTTTGTCTTTCTGTGTGATTAATGTTCGTTCTTTCACGAGCCTCGATCTTGTATTTAAAAAAAAAAAAAAAAAAATCGCTAAAATTGCCCTTGAGATCCTCACGCCGTTCGTTACAACGTATCTCTGTGAGCATGCGTTTTCGAAACTGGTGGACATTAAAACAAAGAAAAGGAGCAGGCTTGCATGCGAAAATTATTTGAGGGTGGCCCTTGCCAAAACAAAACCACGCATTTCCCAGATCGCCTCCCGAAAAGAAGAACAGAAAACGCATTAAGATGCAATTCTTCTTAATTTTTTTGTCAAATTTGAGGGGTTCCGCGAGTGTTCAGTGGGTTTCCTTAGGGTTCGGCGCCTTTAAAAGGTTAAGAACCACTGGTTTAGGCGGATTGTCAGATCAAATGTATACCTGTGATCATACAAGGATGATCGTGTGTTAAATAGTTGTAGGGATTAGGCTAATTCCCCTGTGTGTCAGAGATGGTGAGCATTCCTTTGTCCCTTATGGCAACACATCACATACATTTGTTAGCCCCATTAGTGCACGCATTAATTAATTTCCCCGCCGCCACAAGACTTACAGGAAGAACAGGCAGGAAACCAGATCGGGGCACCGCCGATGGGGCCGAGCTAGCCACATAACCAGCTGGCATAGCAACACACATTGTGCAAGGCAGGCTGAGGCCACGCCCACGTTGTGCATGATTGGTCAGAAAGGGTAGATGGGAAGATCACACCATGGGGTAAGAAGCTGGCCACTGATTGGTGGAAGGACACCTTCCTTCCACCTGAAGGAAGCGGCAGACTGATTGGCCACCGACGGATGGCATGACATGAAGGGCAAAAAGCGCTTGGCCAATGAGAAGACACCAATGCGATCATAAGATTCGGGAAGGCTAGAAGCGACGCGCTGGTTGGAGGAGGAAGCGCTAGTGGCGTGAGAGACGATCAGTAAAACGACTGGCTGACTGACATTTTCTCTCTTCGCCTCTGCCTGTCTTGGCCTCCATTGAGCTCTTCCTTTTGCCCTCTTGCGTTGGCCTGTCCGTCTGCGCTTGACCTTCTCTTGCTTCAGACTTTGGTGGAGGAACGAGGAGTTCGAAAGTTGGTCAAGAGACCAGCGCTGACGATTATCTTCCCCTGCATTCACATACGAACGAGGAGCGAGGCTTGCGATTGGAGCGCTGACGAGCGATCGTGCGTGCACACCGAGGGCCACTCCGCGCCAACGACCAGGCAGTTTCCACCAACACCAACGCTGCGTTGAATGAATGCGCTCGATCCCAGACCATCCTTGGCGAGGACACACACTGCAGACAGATAAGACGCACCACGCAGAAACATACAACGTTTATTTTTCACATATCTGTATTAGGAGCGCTCCAGTTAGAGCGATTATACAGGCGCGTTTTATTTTGTATTTTCGGCATCCATACAATAAATCGTTTATTTTTGTACATTGAATTCGGTTCTCGCTTGAGTTAATTTCCACAGGGAGAGGACATCGTCGGGGCCATGAAGGTACGCCGCGGCATTTTCCCCCAAACCCCCCTTCTCGTGTATGATCCGCCATTGATTTCATCGTCACCTCGTTAAGCTCGAATCCATCCGTGGACGCACTGTCTTAACTGAGAGTGTCCGCACAACAATATGCTACCTTAACAGTTAGTTTTTGTCTGTGTTTCATCTTTATGTCTTCCTATTATTTTGTTGCTTTACAATCTAATTTTTGATCTGCCTTCAGAAACTTCCTAAATTCCTTAACCCTCCATGTTAGTTCTTGTGCATCCATTCATTGAAAAGTCATTAATCATCTCTTCTTTACTTCTTGCTTCACTCAAGATATACAGGTATACCCCGCTTAAATAATTCTTAATCGTCATATTCGAATTGACCTAAATGCCTGAATTAGTTATTTGTAAATTGATTAAAGTCGTTAATAGTTAGAATTTTTAGTGATATATTATATTCTGGTAATAGTAGAAACAGGTGATTCTAAAGAAACAAGGACTTCTTTCATTTTGTTTTTGAGGTGTGCTTTTTAAAAGAGGTTTAAATTATCTTGTTTTCGTTCATATTCTTCTTCACCCGTCAGTTTGTGTCTGTTTCTTTATGTCTTCCTGTTGTTTTGCAACTTTGGAAGCTCATTTTTGATGTTCCATAACCATTCTTGCTCGTTCTTGTGTATTCGTTTTACAAGTGGATTTATTTAATGAAAAATATCATTTCATATTTTATCTTACATAACTTGTGTTTTCTTGTCTAAAGTCAGCTCTTAGGTCTGTTCAAATGACGTGAACCTCCATTTGGTTGGAATAATTGTAGTAATAGTAGTAGTGCTTTTGTTGGAAAGGTTACAGAGATTTGCGTTCAGAGCTCATGCAAGCTCAGGCAAACATATTATGTTCCCAGTTTAATGTCGCTCAATTCCTCATCTCTGCAAGTCCATGGTTTGAACTACAGTAGACAAGATAGAGCATTTTGAAGAGAAAGCACCACCAAGACAGATAAGGGGAAGGTAAAAGAACGCCAAAGAACACCAAAAAAAAAGAATGCCAAAGAACACCAAAAAAAAGAATGCCAAATAACACATTTATACAAATAAGAGCAAAGTATCTTGTGGGGAGACCGTACAAAGTGCATCATTTATAGTCCAGGTTTCCTTAAACTTTTGAACAGTGTTACTATATTCTGCCGCCTTGTACTCCGAAATAATGCGTGAGCGTATTAAGCCCTTCAGACATACAGAACTGTGTTCCACCACATCTTTCTCTATTTTTGCCGTCCTGGTTTTATATATTGCCATTTTCCCACAGGCTAAAATAAAGTTAACAAGGAGATCTCGTGACTTGCTTAGTTTCTTTACCGGGTGCCCGATGATAAAAAGTGTTGGAGAGAAGTGAAGCCAGAAGCGCAAAGAAGATTTTTCATCAGTAAGAACACTGGTTCAAGACGGTGGCATTGAAGGTATATGTGAAATATAGTTTCCCTTTCACCACAAAAGCAGCAATCCTCTGAGACGTTAGTGAAGTGCCGCATCATAGATCCAGAGCTCAATGCACCATGTAGCAACCTCCAACTTAAGTCTGCCATCATTCTTGGCGTTGGGTAGAGGTAGAGTGAATCCCAACGTGGATGAACCGTCAAAGGAAGTGGAAGAATCTCATGCCAGGGAGTATCCAGTCGGGTTGCAAGAGCTATATAATGGAGCGAGTGGATCACTAGCAGGTATATCTTTTTCTTTGATAGCCCACAGAACGACATTTCCACTGTGCCAGGGGTCTTACTCATATTGTTTGCAGGTATTGGCTGAGAGAGCTCGCAACATCGTGGTCGGATTTTAAAATCCATGGAGTTACCGATGGACATCTGTCCAGATCCATCACCCTCTTTGGGATTCCCTAGATATTCCAGACAATCGGGAGGCAAGGAGCTTTTGACCTCTTCAAGTATCCTGGAGGGGATCCTGATTGTCCTCAGGCCCATTTTCGCTGCGAGTTCCTTGGGTAAAAGCGTTCTCTTACCATCGTTCAGAAGGTCTCCCACTGTGGATATCCTACCAGCTAAGAGGCTCCTTCTTACTGAAAAGGAAGCCAGAGTTGGGCCCTGTAGAAGAGGGTTGAGAATGAGCGGTTCTTCTAACAGGTCCTTGCCTGGATAAGGAACTGTTCTTTGTACGTCGACTACAATCCAAGCCTTCAGCATTTCTTGATAAAAAAGAGGCAATGTAGCACTAGACAGGCTCCGAGATGTAATGATGAAAAGATTCCTTTTGTACCCAAGATTGAGCACTTTGCTGAAGAAGTATGATGCCAGTGAGCACCATTGTGGTGCAGGGTTCACATGTAGGTAACGTTGTATGGTCTTCAGCCTGGATGCGTGGTAGTGGCTTCGAAGGCAGGGAAAAGACTGTCCACCTTCTGAAAAAGGCAAGCTCAGAATGCCCAGGGAAACCCAGTGTTTACCGTTCCAAAAGTAGTCCAGTAGCTTCCTCTGCATCCTATCCAGAAACTCCTCTGGTGTGCATATGCAAGAGAGCCTGAATACTAACTTCGGAATTATAAACTGTTTAATAAGGAGTGTTTTTCCCCTCAGAGACAGGACTTTTAGTAGTCCACTCCAGTCTCTCAACTTTGCTTCGATCTTGTCCCCTAAAGTGTTCCAGTTAATGAGTGGTGAGGACCCATGGGAAGTGGATAAGTGCACCCCCAAATATTTGAGCTCATTGCGACTCCAGGTCAATTTCTGAAAAAGTGTTGGTAACTCCTTTACCTGCATTTGTCCAATTAGAAGCCCCGAGCTTTTCCTCCAATTGATTGTAGCAGACGATGCTGCTGAATAGACCTGCTGACAATCATAAACTATTTGCATATCCCTTGCATTGCTGGCAAACACGAGAACATCATCTGCATATGCAGAAAGTTTGAGGTTGACCCTGTTGTGTGGCACCACAATGCCAGTTAGCCTTCTTCTCATCAAACAAAGGAAGGGTTCGATACAAAGGGAATATAATTGGCCGGACAGGGGACATCCTTGTCTTATTCCTCTCTCAAATGGAAAGGGCGCGAGCAAGAAACCGTTGACTTTGACTAGGCATTCTGCCGACATGTACAACGTCTGAATCATGCCTACAAATCTCCTCCCCAACCCAAATGTTAGCAAGGTTTCAAACAGATACTCATGGTTCATCTGGTCAAAGGCTTTCTCCTGATCCAAGGAAAGAAATCCGACTTGAGTCCGAGTCATGTCCGCATACTGTATCAGGTCTCTGACAAGGGATATGTTGTCATGTATTGTCCTGCCTGGAATGGCATAAGATTGGTCCGGGCTGACTAATTTTGTCAGGACTGGTCCGAGACGGAGTGACAACATTTTAGCCATGACCTTATAATCCACACACAGCAGAGACACAGGGTGGTAATTCTTCAAGTCTCTCAAGTCACCCTCCTTGGGAATCAAGACCAGGATCGCTCGACGCCAAGAAAGGGGCATTATACCTGTATCACATGCTTCCTGAGCTACGCTTAGGTAATCAGGTCCAACCAAGTCCCATACTTTTGTGTAGAATTCACATGATAAGCCATCCATGCCAGGGGCTTTATCTCTTGATAGGCTGTGCAGGGCGGTTTTCAATTCTTCCAGAGATAATGGAGTCTCCAGCTGCTCCCGGTCTTCTACAGAGGCCTCAGGAAGATTACTCCACAAAGTGCCACCTGCACCTGCACCTGCATCTGTGCTCTTACCCGAATACAGCTGAGCGTAAAAGGCTCTAATTCGTTTTTGAACACCCTCAGAGCCATTGAGCAAGAGACCATCTTCTGCGAGAACACTCGCTATAGTCCTGAATTGACCTTTGCGTTTTCCACCCCTTTGAGATAATTCAGGACATATTCATCCTCAGAAATAAACTGCAAACGAGAGCGCACATACGCCCCTCGTGCCTTCACACGACTACATGCTTTAAGGGTGCTCTTTTTTTCTTGGTATGCCTGCAGTTCAGTAGAGGTAAGTGTGGCCAGGTGCTTCTCAAGGTGCAGCAGTTCCTCTTCCAGTCTTTTGATCCCTAACCCAAGTGTTTTGCTCGATCCATATGAGTATTCCTGACACAGCAATTTCAATCGTACCTTGCCTACATCCCACCAGAATCCAAGTGAGCAAAAATCTCCTTTTTTATTCCTCCAGGCTTGCCAAAAATTCAAAAAGATTGACAAAAAGGCTTCATCCTGACTTAAAGCATTGTTCAGGTGCCACAAGCCAGGGCCTCGCCTTGTTTCCGCCAGGGAAAACTTAATCCAGGCCAAGTTGTGATCTGTGAAATGGGCAACTTTTATGCCGGAGTCACTGACAATCTTACACCAACGGTGAGACACGTAAATTCTATCGAGCCGGGATTGTGATATATGACCACCTCTGATACTCGTATACGTGAATGTTCTGTCTGTGGGGTGTTGTATGTGCCAAGTATCCCTCAAGTTTAACAGTGTTATGGTTTGTTGTAATATACTTACAGAGGGATTATGCGGCTCCTGACCTATTCGATCAAGGGAGGGGTTTAGAGTGCAGTTAAAGTCTCCTCCAAGAATTACACACTCTTCACCAGGCAAGGTGAGCATGAATCTCTGCAACCGGTTGAAGAAAATCCCCCTTGCAACTCCTACACAAGGTGCATAAATGTTGACGAAATTGACAACAAATTCTTCAAACTTTGCTTTTATATGTAGCAACCGCCCCACACTGGCTTCCTTTACGACAAGTATTTCAGGTTTCCTCTTTGGTGAAAAGAGGGTAGCCACTCCACAAGATGTGTCCGTTAGGTGACTGAAAAAGGCCAAGCCTTCCCATTGGTTTTCCCATCGGGATGCAGCCTCTGGGGTCGTGTGGGTTTCCTGCAAAAAGGTTACTTCAAGTTTTTCCTTCACACAGAATGACAAAACCTGGTGCACACGGAATGCATCCTTACAGCCATTGACATTCAATGATCCTATTCGTAAGTTTGATGTCATTATTGTATTGAGAGCTTTGTTTCTGTGAAATTCATCCTCCTAAAACGAATTTATATTCAGGCCCGTAACTCAACAACTTTGCTAGAAACTTCCTGACTCGGGCTTGTTCGGCCGAGCCTGAAGTCCTTGTTTTATGTCCCTCTCTCCTTAGTGCATACAAGGAATGCACTAGCAAGTCATAATCTTTCCACCGTTTCAGCGCATTTTCCACTTTCTTCCTGCTATGCAAGCTTTGTTCCAGGAACTCGAGTATCTCCTGGCTGGGAATGCAGGAATGGCGTCCTGCAGGTAGGTCTGTCTCTAAACCAGTCAGTGACCCTTGATAGTCTTCCCCATCACCAATACTTTCCTCATCATCGCTGTCTGGAGGTTCAAGATCCTTCTCCTTTGGTGTACTTGTACAATGTGTCAAGTCTTCTGCCATGTCGTCTCTCAAGGCTGACTTGGCATAATCTTCTGGCGCAGAGGAACGCTCCTTTGGCTCTGATGCGGCGGACGCTGCTACACCTGTGGGAATGGATGCCTCCTCCTCAGTTGATATAGGAGATCCAACCTTTTGGGGTCGTAAATTAGAGATGTGCTCAACTATTCCCCTTTCTGCGCCAACAGTGAGTGAAGTGACATCACCTGAGATGTCGGTCAGTGCCAGCAACTTTATTGATGCTTGTGTGTCTGGTTCCCTCTCTCTGTCTGTCCCACCGATGAATGCTACTTCAGAATCCTTTGAAACTTCGGTGTTAATCCTTCGGTTCAGAACTGCTCTTGTAGATGTTTCAATCCCTGGTTTATTTTGAAGCTTCGTTGCAGTTGTTATTATTGGATGCATTTTCTCAGGAGCCAACATCACAGTATCGTTTGGTCCTGTCAAGTCAGATACCTCTAGGTTGTTTGTCTTTACCGTGCTGGGTTTACTACCTGACGGTCTCCCTTCCTGTTCATTCTTCAAACTGTCTTTGGGTGGATCTGAGAGAGAAGACTCTCCATATCCTGTCGTTTGATGAATAGTTTCCTCTTCTTCTTCTTCTTCTTCCATTTCTTCAGATTGGGTTACCACTCTTTTCTCCTTCAGAATACTAGGCGTTTACAAATCCCTTTGACACATTACTTCCCATGTCATCCTCAATTGTACCAGGGTGTTCCGTGGTCCCATCCTCTGCGGGTTCTGATTTCCTCTTCTGTGCTCTCTTTGCCTTCCCTGCTCCCACTGCCTGCCATTGATTTATGGCAGCAGAAGAGTTGTGATGAGAAGCTGGTATATAAATTTCTTGAGGGTCCACTGCCCTCGAGCACAAAGGAGCAACCGCCTCTCTTAGGTTACCTTCAGTGACGCTGGGATCCTCTCGAGGCTGATCTGGACGTTGAGGAGCTGCAACCTCTTTAATGATAGTGGGGCAGTCTGCTCTCCTGTGATCCTTCGCTTTGCATACAAAACAACGGGGTTCGTTTGTCATATAAAACACCCTGTAATTATTTCCGTCAAAAGGAATAACAAACGACCCCTCACATTCAGCCTCCTTTCCCAATTCAATGGATACTTGTCTTTTAAAAGACCAGACATGTTGTAGGGAGGGCTCATGACAGCCCAAAGGCACAGGCTTGATGGGTGATCTCAACACTCCCAGTCGTTCCAGGAAAGGCACCACGACATTGTCAGGCACGTAAGGAGGTATATTAGATATAATTATCCTTGTACCAAGACTTGAGAGCGGCTCGACTTGTACAAAGAGTCCTCCCACACTAATCCCTTTCTCAATGGCTTTGTTGGCTGCAGCCTCTGAGTTAAGAAAGAACACAGCTTGTCCATACATTTTCGAGGCTGCAACTATCGTTGCTGGATCAACCACACTAGCGAGTGCGTTTACATAGGCCTCTATTTGGGTGATTTGTCCCAACTCGCATTTCACCCCGTGCTTCCTTGTTAACGCCTTAAACGGGTGGGCAGGGCGGTTCCCACCTGCACCAGAGGTAGTAGCGGCCATCCTTGCCCATGTACCATCCAGAGGCATGATTACTATTAACGGTATATTTCCCGTCAAATGAAAATGAAAAAAAAAAAAATCAATTAGCTCGTTTGCGAGCTTTTGCTTACTTTAGCACGTCCGGACCGGTATGCTAAAGATTAACTCAAAAGGATAAATCAAACGGGCGTTGAGCAAATAACCTATCGGCTTAATCGCCAAAACTATGCAAATTTAGCACAGAAAGTCAAGGGTGATTAAGCAAAAACAAGGCAGTCAAACAGTTTGTGATACGCCACAAATCGGGCGCGGCAAATCTAGTCCCACACGGGTGCGGCCGCACGCCGCGGCTAGGCCCGAACACAAAGGGACTAATAACTCAAACGGGACGTCAAAGTAAAGTAACAAAATGAACCAACTCGGTTCAAATAACCCAAATAAACCAAAAATACAAACGAAAACGGAAGAGGATGAGAAGGAAATGTCGAAAATAGCACAGCTCGAGGAACAGCAAAATGGCGTGGCGTAGTAGTAGTAGTAGTAGTAATAGTAGTAGTACTAGTAGTAGAACTAGTCATTGTAGTTGTAGTACTTTTTTTGGAAAAGCTTTAGAGGCTCAGGAAAGCCCAGGCAAGCATAAGTTTCCTGTTTAATGTCGCTCAACTTCCTCATCCCTGCAAGTCCATTTGTTTGAACCGCAGTAGACAAGGTAGAGCATTTTAAAGAGAAAGCACTACCAAGACAGATGGAGATGTAGAAGGACACCAAAAAACAAAATAACACATTTAAACTAATAAGAGCAAACTACCTTATGGGGAGAAACTGCAAAGTGCATCATTTATGGTTCAGGTTTTCTTTAACTATTGAAGTTTTACAATATTCTGCGCCTTATACTCTGAAATAATACGTGGATGTAGTAAGCCCTTCAGGACAACAGAACTGTGTTCCACTACATTTCTCTCAATTTTTGCCTTCCTGGTTTTATATATTGCCATTTTTCCACAGGCCATAGTAATAGTAGTAGTAATTGTAGTAGTAGTAGTAGTAGTAGTGCTTTTGTTGGAAAGGTTACAGAGATTTGCGTTCAGAGCTCATGCAAGCTCAGGCAAACATATGTTCCCAGTTTAATGTCGCTCAATTCCTCATCTCTGCAAGTCCATGGTTTGAACTACAGTAGCCAAGGTAGAGCATTTTGAAGAGAAAGCACTACCAAGACAGATAAGGGGAAGGTAAAAGAACGCCAAAGCACACCAAAAAAAAAGAACGCCAAAGAACACCAAAAAGAATGCCAAATAACACATTTATACAAATAAGAGCAAAATATCTTGTGGGGAGACCGTACAAAGTGCATCATTTATAGTCCAGGTTTCCTTAAACTTTTGAACAGTGTTACTATATTCTGCCGCCTTGTACTCCGAAATAATGCGTGAGCGTATTAAGCCCTTCAGACATACAGAACTGTGTTCCACCACATCTTTCTCAATTTTTGCCTTCCTGGTTTTATATATTGCCATTTTTGCACAGGCTAAAATAAAGTTAACAAGGAGATCTCGTGACTTGCTTAGTTTCTTTACCGGGTGCCCGATGATAAAAAGTGTTGGAGAGAAGTGAAGCCAGAAGCGCAAGAGAAGATTTTTCATCAGTAAGAACACTGGTTCAAGACGGTGGCATTGAAGGTATATGTGAAATATAGTTTCCCTTTCACCACAAAAGCAGCAATCCTCTGAGACGTTAGTGAAGTGCCGCATCATAGATCCAGAGCTCAGTGCACCATGTAGCAACCTCCAACTTAAGTCTGCCATCATTCTTGGCGTTGGGTAGAGATAGAGTGAATCCCAACGTGGATGAACAGTCGAAGGAAGTGGAAGAATCTCACGCCAGGGAGTATCCAGTCGGGTTGCAAGAGCTATATAATGGAGCGAGTGGATCACTAGCAGGTATATATTTTTCCTTGATAGCCCACAGAGCGACATTTCCACTGTGCCAGGGGTCTTACTCATATTGTTTGCAGGTATTGGCTGAGAGAGCTCGCAACATCGTGGTCGGATTTTAAAATCCATGGAGTTACCGATGGACATCTGTCCAGATCCATCACCCTCTTTGGGATTCTCTAGATATTCCAGACAATCGGGAGGCAAGGAGCTTTTGACCTCTTCAAGTATCCTGGAGGGGATCCTGATTGTCCTCTGGCCCATTTTCGCTGCGAGTTCCTTGGGTAAAAGCGTTCTCTTACCATCGTTCAGAAGGTCTCCCACTGTGGATATGCTACCAGCTAAGAGGCTCCTTCGTACTGAAAAGGAAGCCAGAGTTGGGCCCTGTAGAAGAGGGTTGAGAATGAGCGGTTCTTCTAACAGGTCCTTGCCTGGATAAGGAACTGTTCTTTGTACGTCGACTACATTCCAAGCCTTCAGCATTTCTTGATAAAAAGGAGGCAATGTAGCACTAGACAGGCTCCGAGATGTAATGATGAAAAGATTCCTTTTGTACCCAAGATTGAGCACTTTGCTGAAGAAGTATGATGCCAGTGAGCACCATTGCGGTGCAGGGTTCACATGTAGGTAACGTTGTATGGTCTTCAGCCTGGATGCGTGGTAGTGGCTTCGAAGGCAGGGAAAAGACTGTCCACCTTCTGAAAAAGGCAAGCTCAGAATGCCCAGGGAAACCCAGTGTTTACCATTCCAAAAGTAGTCCAGTAGCTTCCTCTGCATCTTAACCAGAAACTCCTCTGGAGTGCTTATGCAAGAGAGCCTGAATACTAACTTCGGAATTATAAACTGTTTAATAAGGAGTGTTTTTCCCCTCAGAGACAGGACTTTTAGTAGTCCACTCCAGTCTCTCAACTTTGCTTCGATCTTGTCCCCTAAAGTGTTCCAGTTAATGAGTGGTGAGGACCCATGGGAAGTGGATAAGTGCACCCCCAAATATTTGAGCTCATTGCGACTCCAGGTCAATTTCTGAAAAAGTGTTGGTAACTCCTTTACCTGCATTTGTCCAATTAGAAGCCCCGAGCTTTTCCTCCAATTGATTGTAGCAGACGATGCTGCTGAATAGACCTGCTGACAATCATAAACTATTTGCATATCCCTTGCATTGCTGGCAAACACGAGAACATCATCTGCATATGCAGAAAGTTTGAGGTTGACCCTGTTGTGTGGCACCACAATGCCAGTTAGCCTTCTTCTCATCAAACAAAGGAAGGGTTCGATACATAGGGAATATAATTGGCCGGACAGGGGACATCCTTGTCTTATTCCTCTCTTAAATGGAAAGGGCGCGAGCAAGAAACCGTTGACTTTGACTAGGCATTCTGCCGACATGTACAACGTCTGAATCATGCCTACAAATCTCCTCCCCAACCCAAATGTTAGCAAGGTTTCAAACAGATACTCATGGTTCATCTGGTCAAAGGCTTTCTCCTGATCCAAGGAAAGAAATCCGACTTGAGTCCGAGTCATGTCCGCATACTGTATCAGGTCTCTGACAAGGGATATGTTGTCATGTATTGTCCTGCCTGGAATGGCATAAGATTGGTCCGGGCTGACTAATTTTGTCAGGACTGGTCCAAGACGGAGTGACAATATTTTAGCCATGACCTTATAATCCACACACAGCAGAGACACAGGGCGGTAATTCTTCAAGTCTCTCAAGTCACCCTCCTTGGGAATCAAGACCAGCATCGCTCGACGCCAAGAAAGGGGCATTATACCTGTATCACATGCTTCCTGAGCTACGCTTAGGTAATCAGGTCCAACCAAGTCCCATACTTTTATATAGAATTCACATGATAAGCCATCCATGCCAGGGGCTTTATCTCTTGATAGGCTGTGCAGGGCGGTTTTCAATTCTTCCAGAGATAATGGAGTCTCCAGCTGCTCCCGGTCTTCTACAGAGGCTTCAGGAAGACTACTCCACAAAGTGCCACCTGCACCTGCATCTGTGCTCTTACCCGAATACAGCTGAGCGTAAAAGGCTCTAATTCGTTTTTGAACATCCTCAGAGCCATTGAGCAAGAGACCATCTTCTGCGAGAACACTCGCTATAGCCCTGAATTGACCTTTGCGTTTTTCCACCCCTTTGAGATAATTCAGGACATATTCATCCTCAGAAATAAACTGCAAACGAGAGCGCACATATGCCCCTCGTGCCTTCACACGACTACATGCTTTAAGGGTGCTCTTTTTTTCTTGGTATGCCTGCAGTTCAGTAGAGGTAAGTGTGGCCAGGTGCTTCTCAAGGTGCAGCAGTTCCTCTTCCAGTCTTTTGATCCCTAACCCAAGTGTTTTGCTCGATCCATACGAGTATTCCTGACACAGCAATTTCAATCGTACCTTGCCTACATCCCACCAGAATCCAAGTGAGCAAAAATCTCCTTTTTTATTCCTCCAGGCTTGCCAAAAATTCAAAAAGATTGACAAAAAGGCTTCATCCTGACTTAAAGCATTGTTCAGGTGCCACAAGCCAGGGCCTCGCCTTGTTTCCGCCAGGGAAAACTTAATCCAGGCCAAGTTGTGATCTGTGAAATGGGCAACTTTTATGCTGGAGTCACTGACACTCTTACACCAACGGTGAGACACGTAAATTCTATCGAGCCGGGATTGTGATATATGACCACCTCTGATACTCGTATACGTGAATGTTCTGTCTGTGGGGTGTTGTATGTGCCAAGTATCCCTCAAGTTTAACAGTGTTATGGTTTGTTGTAATATTCTTACAGAGGGATTATGCGGCTCCTGACCTATTCGATCAAGGGAGGGGTTTAGAGTGCAATTAAAGTCTCCTCCAGGAATTACACACTCTTCACCAGGCAAGGTGAGCATGAATCTCTGCAACCGGTTGAAGAAAATCCCCCTTGCAACTCCTACACAAGGTGCATAAATGTTGACGAAATTGACAACAAATTCTTCAAACTTTGCTTTTATATGTAGCAACCGCCCCACACTGGCTTCCTTTACGACAAGTATTTCAGGTTTCCTCTTTGGTGAAAAGAGGGTAGCGACTCCACAAGATGTGTCCGTTAGGTGACTGAAAAAGGCCAAGCCTTCCCATTGGTTTTCCCATCGGGATGCAGCCTCTGGGGTCGTGTGGGTTTCCTGCAAAAAGGTTACTTCAAGTTTTTCCTTCACACAGAATGACAATACCTGGTGCACACGGAATGCATCCTTACAGCCATTGACATTCAATGATCCTATTCGTAAGTTTGATGTCATTGTTGTATTGAGAGTTTTGTTTCTGTGAAATTCATCCTCCTAAACGAATTTATATTCAGGCCCGTAACTCAACAACTTTGCTAGAAACTTCCTGACTCGGGCTTGTTCGGCCGAGCCTGAAGTCCTTGTTTTATGTCCCTCTCTCCTTAGTGCATACAAGGAATGCACTAGCAAGTCATAATCTTTCCACCGTTTCAGCGCATTTTCCACTTTCTTCCTGCTATGCAAGCTTTGTTCCAGGAACTCGAGTATCTCCTGGCTGGGAATGCAGGAATGGCGCCCTGCCGGTAGGTCTGTCTCTAAACCAGTCAGTGACCCTTGATAGTCTTCCCCATCACCAATACTTTCCTCATCATCGCTGTCTGGAGGTTCAAGATCCTTCTCCTTTGGACTTGTACAATGTGTCAAGTCTTCTGCCATGTCGTCTCTCAAGGCTGACTTGGCATAATCTTCTGGCGCAGAGGAACGCTCCTTTCGCTCTGATGCGGCGGACGTTGCTACACCTGTGGGAATGGATGCCTCCTCCTCAGTTGGTATAGGAGATCCAACCTTTTGGGGTCGTAAAATAGAGATGTGCTCAACTATTCCCCTTTCTGCGCCAACAGTGAGTGAAGTGACATCACCTGAGATGTCGGTCAGTGCCAGCAACTTTATTGATGCTTGTGTGTCTGGTTCCTTCTCTCTGTCTGTCCCTCCGATGAATGCTACTTCAGAATCCTTTGAAACTTCGGTGTTAATCCTTCGGTTCAGAACTGCTCTTGTAGACGTTTCAATCCCTGGTTTATTTTGAAGCTTCGTTGCAGTTGTAATTATTGGATGCATTTTCTCAGGAGCCAACATCACAGTATCGTTTGGCCCTGTCAAGTCAGATACCTCTAGGTTGTTTGTCTTTTCCGTGCTGGGTTTACTACCTGACGGTCTCCCTTCCTGTTCATTCTTCAAACTGTCTTTGGGTGGATCTGAGAGAGAAGACTCTCCATATCCTGTCGTTTGATGAATAGTTTCCTCTTCTTCTTCTTCTTCCATTTCTTCAGATTGGGTTAACACTCTTTTCTCCTTCAGAATACTAGGCGTTACAAATCCCTTTGACACATTACTTCCCGTGTCATCCTCAATTGTACCAGGGTGTTCCGTGGTCCCATCCTCTGCGGGTTCTGATTTCCTCTTCTGTGCTCTCTTTGCCTTCCCTGCTCCCACTGCCTGCCATTGATTTATGGCATCAGAAGAGTTGGGATGAGAAGCTGGTATAGAACTTTCTTGAGGGTCCACTGCCCTCGAGCACAAAGGAGCAACCGCCTCTCTTAGGTTACCTACAGTGACGCTGGGATCCTCTCGAGGCTGATCTGGACGTTGAGGAGCTGCAACCTCTTTAATGATGGTGGGGCAGTCTGCTCTCCTGTGATCCTTCGCTTTGCATACAAAACAACGGGGTTCGTTTGTCATATAAAACACCCTGTAATTCTTTCCGTCAAAAGGAATAACAAACGACCCCTCACATTCAGCCTCCTTTCCCAATTCAATGGATACTTGTCTTTTAAAAGACCAGACATGTTGTAGGGAGGGCTCATGACAGCCCAAAGACACAGGCTTGATGGGTGATCTCAACACTCCCAGTCGTTCCAGGAAAGGCACCACGACATTGTCAGGCACGTAAGGAGGTATATTAGATATAATTATCCTTGTACCAAGACTTGAGAGCGGCTCGACTTGTACAAAGAGTCCTCCCACACTAATCCCTTTCTCAATGGCTTTGTTTGCTGCAGCCTCTGAGTTAAGAAAGAACACAGCTTGTCCATACATTTTCGAGGCTGCAACTATCGTTGCTGGATCAACCACACTAGCGAGTGCGTTCACATAGGCCTCTATTTGGGTGATTTGTCCCAACTCGCATTTCACCCCGTGCTTCCTTGTTAACGCCTTAAACGGGTGGGCAGGGCGGTTCCCACCTGCACCAGAGGTAGTAGCGGCCATCCTTGCCCATGTACCATCCAGAGGCATGATTACTATTAACGGTATATTTCCCGTCAAATGAAAATGGAAAAAAAAATACCAATGAGCTCGTTCGCGAGCTTCTGTTTATTTTAGCACGACCGTACCGGTATGCTGATGATTAACTCAAAAGGATAATCAAACGCGCAACGCGCGTTGAGCAAATAACTTATCGGCTTAATCGCCAAAACTATGCAAATTTAGCACAGAAAGTCAAGGGTGATTAAGCAAAAACAAGGCAGTCAAACAGTTTGTGATACGCCACAAATCGGGCGCGGCAAATCTAGTCCCACACGGGTGCGGCCGCACGCCGCGGCTAGGCCCGAACACAAAGGGACTAATAACTCAAACGGGACGTCAAAGTAAAGTAACAAAATGAACCAACTCGGTTCAAATAACCCAAATAAACCAAAAATACAAACGAAAACGGAAGAGGATGAGAAGGAAATGTCGAAAATAGCACAGCTCGAGGAACAGCAAAATGGCGTGGCGTAGTAGTAGTAGTAGTAGTAATAGTAGTAGTACTAGTAGTAGAACTAGTCATTGTAGTTGTAGTACTTTTTTTGGAAAAGCTTTAGAGGCTCAGGAAAGCCCAGGCAAGCATAAGTTTCCTGTTTAATGTCGCTCAACTTCCTCATCCCTGCAAGTCCATTTGTTTGAACCGCAGTAGACAAGGTAGAGCATTTTAAAGAGAAAGCACTACCAAGACAGATGGAGATGTAGAAGGACACCAAAAAACAAAATAACACATTTAAACTAATAAGAGCAAACTACCTTATGGGGAGAAACTGCAAAGTGCATCATTTATGGTTCAGGTTTTCTTTAACTATTGAAGTTTTACAATATTCTGCGCCTTATACTCTGAAATAATACGTGGATGTAGTAAGCCCTTCAGGACAACAGAACTGTGTTCCACTACATTTCTCTCAATTTTTGCCTTCCTGGTTTTATATATTGCCATTTTTCCACAGGCCATAGTAATAGTAGTAGTAATTGTAGTAGTAGTAGTAGTAGTAGTAGTAGTAGTAGTAGTAGTAGTAGTAGTAGTAGTAGTAGTGGTAGTAGTAGTGGTTGTGGTATCATTAACAGTATCTTGGGAAGGCAGTAATCAACACATGTAGCATCGTGATATTTCACCAATTTTGATTTACTAGTGAAGAACCCGTTATTACGGATATGATAACTCCCACAGAATTGACGCATTTGCAACTCTCATGTAATACTGTTACGTTTGTAGGTGATAGGGATACCATAGGCCAGGTAGAGTGCATCGATTAGTGTGCTCTGACAGTCGCGAAGAAGAAGAAACACCTGGATGTACTATAAGTAGGGATCCGGAACACCATGTGTTCGGATTAGGTGTATCTTCGTCCCCATTACAAGGAGTGGGGTATGTTAATTAGCTCAGGGATTATGGGTAATGTATCAGCCTGGTGTTGGCTTTGTGGTTAGGGTGCCGGCTTTGGATCCTAGGATTCTGGGTTCGAATCCCGGTCGATCGCTGAATTAACGCCAGGGGGGGTGACTCAGCCTGTCATCCTTCTGAGGTTGGCAAATTGAGTACCAGCTTGCTGGGATGAATGATCATGGTGTGTACCCCGATTTAGAATAGGTACACTGTATCCCTGCGAATCGTAAGAGCGTGACCAAGGGTTGGCGTCAGGAAGGGCATCCGGCCATAAAAAAAAACATTGCCTGAAACAGGGAACCATGATTGTCATGGGGTCTGCAAGGCTAACCCCCGCTCTAGCAGGGAAAATGGCCTTAAAACGATCATTCATTCATTATGGGTAATGTATCCCTTGTATCTCGATACCTCTAATTTATTTCCTATGTCCCTTTTGGCACCACACCATAGAATCGCCCATTAAACAGCTCACTATTAATAATAAATAGCACTGCAAAGCGGGCGTAACCCCTCAGCCCATGCATGGTGGAAACCAATTTCAAGATGGCTGCCGTGGCGGCCATATTGAAAATCGCAGCGCGCCCATTTTCGAAAGGAACCTTCCTCTACTCAACCCCAACACACACTGCAAAAATGGATTTAATCGGACAAGCCGTTCTGCTTGAAATTGACTGAAACCATTTTCAAGATGGCTGCCATGGCGGCCATATTGAAATATGCAGCGCGCCCATGAACCTTCCTCGACTCAACCCCAACACACACTGCAAAAATGGATTTAATTGGACAAGCCGTTCTGCTCGAAATTGACGGAAACCAATTTCAAGATGGCTGCCGTGGCGGCCATATTGAAAATTGCAGCGCGCCCATTTTCGAAAGGCACCTTCCTCTACTCAACCCCAACACACACTGCAAACATGGATTTAATCGGACAAGCCGTTCTGCTCGAAATTGACGGAAACCAATTTCAAGATGGCTACCGTGGCGGCCATATTGAAAATCGCAGCGCGCCCCTTTTCGAAAGAAACCTTCCTCTACCCAACCCAAACACACACTGCGAAAATGAATTTAATCGGACAAGCCATTCCGCTCGAAATTGACGGAAACCAATTTCAAGATGGCTGCCGTGGCGGCCATATTGAAAATCGCAGCGCGCCCATTTTCGAAGGGAACCGTCCTCTACTCAACCCCAACACACTGCAAAAATGGATTTAATCGGACAAGCCGTTCTGCTCGAAATTGACGGAAACCAAAAGTTTACGGACGCCCGGATGGCTGCCATGGTGGCCATATTGAAAATCGCAGCGCGCCAATTTTCGAAAGGAACCTTCCTCTACTCAACCCCAACATACACTGCAAAAATGGATTTAATCAGACAAGCCGTTCTCCTTGAAATTGGCGGAAACCAAAAGTTGACGGACGTCCTGACGACGCCCGGACGTCCAGACGACACCCGTGATGACAATACCCCTTAGCCCAATTTGGGCTGAGGGGTGAAAACCTAACCGGAAGTCATGCATCAAGCACTACTGCTGACAACCCAGACTTGGGAAGCACACAGGTCGGGCAGCCCGAGGCCACGCCCTGAGGAGCCGTGATTGGGCGGGGTTTTGATTTTTTTTTTTTTTTTTTTTTATTTTTTTTTTTTTTTTTTTTTTTTTTTTTTTTTTTTTTTGTTTTGTTTTGTTTTGTATACAAGATCGAGGCTCGTGAAAGAGCGAAAATTAATCACACAGAAAGACAAACAGACACATAAAACAAATAACATCGGGAGCGGTAGACAAGATGGGGAGAGAGGGGGAAGGACACAAACACAACATTTGAGAGCAGGGACCGAGAGACATGGAGACATCGAGAGATCTGTGGGAGGGAGAGGGCTTTGGGGGGGAGGCATGTGAAGGGGGGAGGCATGTGAAGGGGGGGAGGCATGTGAAGGGGGGGGGGGGTGGGAGAAACCTAACCGGGATTGTCGGAAAGGACTGGTGGGAAGCAACTTGTTGATTGGCGAAGCACCCCAGATTACTTCAGAGCCTCAACAATAAAGAAACGTGCTGGTGGACATTTTCTCTCACTTCTTCTTGGCTTCTCACTCTGAGTGGACATTCTCCCCTCTTCTCCTTGGCTCCTCGCTGCAAGCGGACATTCTCTTCTTCTCTCTTCTCCTTGGCTCCTCGCTCTGACCGACGTTTCCCTCTCATGTGCCTTGTCGTTCTGGAGACGAAAGTGAAGGGTGGTTGTTGCCGCTCTTGCCCCTATCTGATTTGGGTGACGTCACGAGCGGCCGTGTTGGGACATATTGCTGGTGGTCGTGCAGAAGCACAGCCACGGCTCGGGGACTGCGGGGGAAGAGCGGGCTGCACGCGGCCCATTCAATTCACGCGGCAGGCCTGTTTCGCGCAAGCTAATGCAGCCTAGTGAACGAGGGCGTACTGAGGTCTAGCAACACGGGAGTGAGCGGCTTTCCCGCCAACACCAGAGCCACATCCAGACTATGCGCTTGGGGCCTGGACGAGTCTTGACGAGACGCACCGGTCGAGTGAGCCAAGTGCAATTATTAAAATTACATCTTTTATTTTTACAGAATTATATTTCTCTTTGTCCGTGTTTGGGTCTGGTGTGGAGGGGGCCTCAAGTTAGGAATTTCGTTTATCGTGAGTTTCTTTGTACCGGCATTTATTAAAACTAGGGCATGCCCGTACTATATATATATCTAAAATTATATCCCCCCCCCCCTCTATTTACATGAAATGGTTTGGTCCATTCGCAAAGCCAAAGCGAACGGCTTGCGAGTACGGTGACAACCCCCCCCCCCCTCTATTTACATGAAATGGTTTGGTCCAAAGCGAACGGCTTGCGAGTACGGTGACAATCCCCCCCCCCCCCTCTATTTACATGAAATGGTTTGGTCCAAAGCGAACGGCTTGCGAGTACGGTGACAATCCCCCCCCTCTATTTACATGAAATGGTTTGGTCCAAAGCGAACGGCTTGCGGAGTTTGGTAAAGAAATCGCCATATCGTGCACAAACGCGCAGGAAAGCGAAAGAATCGCAAATTAGTTTTAATTAGTTTTAAAACATAGTTTAACGCCCGAGCGAGTTTAACGCAATCGCAAATCGCATCGCAAAGCGAAAGAATCGCAAATTAGTTTTAATTAGTTTTAAAACATAGTTTAACGCCAACATAGTTTGCCGACGGGAAATAAATGAATACGCTCTCAAATGTGCCGTCCGAGGCAGAGTCTGTTCGCCACGTTCGGCACACGTGATAGCTCGCTGCTCTCTGATTGGTTGAATCGTTTTTTGGACATAGCTCGGTAACTACTTCTCCGATTAATTTAAAACCTTGAAAAGGCACATCCTCGGGTCCCCAGCAATATACCTGGCAAGTTTCAAGTATATCGGACCGGTAGTTGTCGAGAAACAGCGGTCGCATACAGACACACACACACACACACAGAGATTGCTGGAATTATAGATAGATAAATCTGTTATTTTTGTACATTTTAAATCCGTTTTCGTTTGAGTTATTTTTTGCAGGTTTGAGGACTGCCGGTGGGATCCGTGAAGGTAAGCGCTCCGGTTTACTCCCCTCCCTCTTGTTTCCCCACGCATATTCTCCGCCATTTGAACTGAACGCCTCGGAGTAACAGCTCGTTTGGTCATCTGTGCTACCCTAAGGTTTTCACCAAGGGTAGTCACGTGACAATACTCATCCCATTATGCCACACGTATTTCCATAGAGAGAATTGGGGTGCTCCCCCAACCTGAACCCATGGGACTATGTTTTTTGTCTCCCTAAAAGTTTGCCGTGCACATCCAAGTACATCCACTCGTTTTCAACTCATTCTGCCCAGCGGTTTAGGAGTGCATAAAAGTGAAAACACAAACAGAAGGTTGTGCAATTCTATTAAGATGTTAGATAACAAGTACAAAAAGTTTTAATTAAAACAAAAGCCGCGTCGATGTTACACAATGCCTAGATGCAGCTGTGCCTATAACGTCGATGTTATAGGCACAGGACATTCCTATTGATTCGATTACTTGATGTTATTTTTGTGCAAAGTGAAAATATATCTCGGCAATTTCCCGTGTGTGGCGACGAATTTTTAATATATCTCGGCATTTTCCCGTCTGTTATTTCAGGCGGTGTATGACTGACCATGCCGCGATTAAAAAAAATATATATCTCGGCAATTTCCCGTATGTGGCGACACGTGAACGAAGCTTTGCTCCTCTCTCCACATTATTGTGATGACGTATAAATTAAATATTTCATCGTCACGATTGTCATCAAATGGACGAATTTTTAATATATCTCGGCATTTTCCCGTCTGTTATTTCGGGCGGTGTATGACTGACCATGCCGCAATTTAAACAAAATATATATATGTCGGCATTTTCCCGTCTGTTATTTCGGGCGGTGTATGACTGACCATGCCGCGATTTAAAAAATATATATCTCAATGGACTTGAAGTTACAGGCCTTTGAGAATTCATTTCGTTCTATAAAGGGCAACTTTCATCGGATTTTCTTCCCGTTTTTTTTCAACCGAGTCTAAAACTATGTTAGCGACTGTGAAAAATGAAATGATATATCGAATTTGATTTGAAATAAAACTGTGTGAGAGAGGAAGACACCACGGGCCTACAAAACAGGCCTCGAATCTATGCGAGTTAATAAAACTAGGGCATGCCCGTACTATATATATATCTAAAATTATATCCCCCCCCTCTATTTACATGAAATGGTTTGGTCCATTC
The DNA here is from genome assembly GCF_964187855.1 of Myxine glutinosa. Classification (NCBI taxonomy): domain Eukaryota; kingdom Metazoa; phylum Chordata; class Myxini; order Myxiniformes; family Myxinidae; genus Myxine; species Myxine glutinosa. The sequence continues at coordinate 214,497,005 of NC_136263.1, forward strand.
GCAAAGCCAAAGCGAACGGCTTGCGAGTACGGTGACAATCCCCCCCCTCTATTTACATGAAATGGTTTGGTCCAAAGCGAACGGCTTGCGAGTACGGTGACAATCCCCCCCCCCCCCCCCTCTATTTACATGAAATGGTTTGGTCCAAAGCGAACGGCTTGCGAGTACGGTGACAATCCCCCCCCCCTCTATTTACATGCAATGGTTTGGTCCAAAGCGAACGGCTTGCGGAGTTTGGTAAAGAAATCGCCATAGCTCGGTAACTACTTCTCCGATTAATATGAAACCTTGAAAAGGCACATCCTCGGGTCCCCAGCACTATACCTGGCAAGTTTCAAGTATATCGGACCGGTAGTTGTCGAGAAACAGCGGTCGCATACACACACACAGACACACACACACACACACACAGAGATTACTGGAATTATAGATAGATGGTGGATATTTGTTTATATGAAGCCTCTCCCACAATGGGTGGAGCTATGGTTCCCAGAATGGGTGGAGCTTTGGGGTTTTGTCTTCTCTGCAAGAACAAGAAGAACAAGAATAAGTAGAACAACAACAACAGCAGAGGGCACTCTATGACCAGCGTCTTGCGACGCGGCTAAAAATGTTGTTGTTAAATGTATATGTTGTTTGTGCAATTAATAGCTAATAATGTTGAATGTGAAATGTGCTTTTTGAAGATGTTAAGAAACATCATTGCGTTGATTTATCTTTCATGCCAAATCTTGATTGGACAGCTTCAATCTGCTTTTATAAGGAGTTAATTTTTTGTCAATAATTTGTAGGTAGAAGCAATGACCAAAACGACGACGACAACTTGGAATTACAATAATAATTATACATCCATGCGGCCAAGTTTAATGCCCATGTTTATATTTAATGTGAAAAGAGCCTTTTAACAGAAAATGAGAATACTTTATTAGCATAGCATATGAAACTATAGTCTCAGGAGATTACATCACGGCCTAGCTCTTTAAAACGATGTCATATTTATGTGTCCACCATTTTCATGTGTGCACTTACACGTATGAAATGTCACACGAGACTGTGACGTGCTCACTCTGTAAAGGTCGGTGGTGGAAATGCTCAGGATTTTCTTTTGTCCAAAATCGGATGATCTGCTTGATGCTCAAAAACCTGAAAGATGGAAATGAGCTCATCTGACATTATTAGTCTCGCAATAAACCTGTCATCCTCCTCACTCATCTGTGGCAATGTTTCACACAAATATATCCTGCTTCGTTTTTCAAAATCACGAAGTTTGTGAACTCCTTGAATTTTGTACCGAGGCGTGTGCAAGTCATCCTCAGCAGGGTCTGAAATGATGCTGTCTTTATGTTCAACTAGGGCATGCCCGTACTATATCTATATCTAAAATTATATCCCCCCCTCTATTTACATGAAATGGTTTGGTCCATGAAATGTTTTGGTCCATTCGCAACGCCAAAGCGAACGGCGAACGCTTTACATGAAATGGTTTGGTGCATGAAATGTTTTGGTCCATTCGCAACGCCAAAGCGAACGGCGAACGGCTTGCGAGTACAGTGACAATCCCCCCGGGGTTTTTATTAGTTTTAAAACATAGTTTAACGCCAACATAGCGCCAACATAGTTTGCAAACGTGAAATAAATGAATACGCTCTCAAATGTGCCATCCGAGGCAGAGTGTGTCCGCCACGTTCGGCACACGCGATAGCTCGCTGCTCTCTGATTGGTTGAATCGTTTTTTGGACATAGCTCGGTAAGTAATTGTCCGATTAATATGAAACCTTGAAAAGGCACATCCTCGGGTCCCCAGCAATATACCTGGCAAGTTTCAAGTATATCGGACCCGTGGTTGTCGAGAAACAGCGGTCACAGACAAACAAACGTACAAACGTACAAACAAACAAACACACAGAGATTACTGGAATTATAGATAGATGCCTGTGACTGCGTTTTTTTCTCCAATGCCGCAGACCACGCTGGACAGGTACACGCTCACCTGCGATATCGTTTGGTGTTCGGACTCATTTGCGTCGTCCTGGAGGAGACGAGGCCTGTGCATTGGCAGTTTCACTAAACTCTTTGGCATATGATGATATTGTGTTCCTTGAAGGACATTTTCGAACATTATAAATTATTTTGAACTCTTTTTGAGCTTCAATTTAATTGAACCAGATTTGAAGTACAGTTCCAGGATTCTTGCTCTTTCAATATTTTCCCACTTCTCAATGTTCATAGATCTTACCGGAATCCTTATAATCTACAATAGAATAAATAAATAAATTAGCATTGCTTCGGATTTTATTTGAATTTAAAATGTGTCATTTAATTATTGGCCACCATGTGTATAAGATGTATATATTGCTATGTGATGAACTTCATAATTCATACAAGTCTACTAAATAGTGTTGGTTCTGTTCTTGAGGTAATTTTGGTCATTTGAGGTCAAGGTCGAGGTTGGTATTTGCCTAATATCAGTCTATTACCATGCCGCATGGACTAAAAGTGGTAGAATCTCAAATAAAACATCTAAACAGGGGGTTTTTGAGGGTGACGAGTCTGTTCTTGAGGTCATTTTGGTCAGTTTGAGGTCAAGGTCAAGGTTGGTATTTGCCTAATATTGGTCTACTAGCAGAAGTACCCGGCATTGCCGGGTGGGGGAGGGGAGGGGGAAGGGGGAGGGGAGGGGAACGGGGGGGGAGGGGAGGAGAGGGGGGGGAGGGGTGAAGAGGGGGGGAGGGAGGGAGAAGAGGGGGGAGGGGAGTGGGAGTGGGAGGGGGGGAGGGGAGGAGAGGGGTGGAGGGGGAGGGGGGAGGGATGGGAGGGGGAGGGTGGAGGGGGAGGGGGGAGGGGAGGAGAGGAGGGAGGGGGGAGGGGGAGGGAGGGGGAGGGGGAGTGGGAGGGGGAGAGTGGGAGGGGGGAGGGGGAGAGGGAGGGGGGAGGGGTAAGGATTGGGAGGGGGAGGGGGAAGGGGAGGGGGAAAAGGGAGGGGGATGGGAGAAGGAGGGGGTAGGGTGGAGGGGGAAGGGAGGGGGAGGGGAGTACGGAGGGGGGAGGGGGAAGGGGGAGGGAAGGCGAGGGCCAGTCAACAATGACGTTGCAGTTCTCATGGTCGGAGAGCAGCACAACAATCGCGACATCGTCCTGCATCTTCGCAACAGCACGATGCGGTTTTGGAGACTCACCGATCCTGTGACGCCCTCCAGTACCGGCGTTGCCGGGCGGGGAAGGGAGACCCGTACATTCCCAACCCGTACATTCGCCCTCTCGACTCAAGCTCACTCGGACAAAAGCCTCGCACAAATTACACCGTGAAGGCCCAATGGCCATGTCTATGCCACAAATCAAGTACGTGAGCGAAATCAAATCAAGTACTGAATTGAAAATATATAGAACGCTCATACTCCGTGAAAAGTGAAGCCGCCGTGTCGCCATCTTGGTTAGCACGACTCGACCAACTCGCTTCGCGGATCTCGTTTGTTTTGAACGTGTGAATTACGTGCGAACGCGTAACTGTGAGTTTATGGCGGCAAGGAACATCACATGATTGCTCTGAGCGAATCAGCATGCTGCTCTGCCACCTGCTCAGATTCCGTGTATAATATTCCTCGCTGAAATGCGCTGGGGTAAATATGAATAAAAAATATGGATCTCGTAAAGATGAAAGGAAAAAAAACCTATGTGGTGTGAATGGCAATGTTCCTCGCTGAAATGTGAAAAAAACGCAATCGCTTTTCGCTCTGAAATACGTGCGAACGCGTAACTGACTTTATGGCGGCAAGGAACATCACATGATCGCTCTGAGCGAATCAGCACGCTGCTCTGCCGCCGCCTCAGATTCCGTGCATAATATTCCTCGTTGAAATGCGCTGAGGTAAAAATATGGTAAAAAAATATTGGTCTATTTTATTGGTCTATAGTCTATTGGTCTATTATTGGTCTATTATTGACTATTATTGTCTATGGGGGAGGGGGAATATGGGGGAATATGGAGGAATGGGGGAAGGGGTCTATTATATTGGTCTATTAATAATAATAATAATAATAATTCATTTATTTTGTATGGCGCTTTTCAAGAAGCCCAAAGGCGCTTTGACAGAGTGCAAAACATAATGCATAACAAAACATGAAAACAACAATTGCAAAAAGACAAGAATCAATAGGGAAATATTTAAAGCAAAAGGAGGGAGAAGGAGAAGTGATAGTCAGGGGTTAAATGCTGTGGGTTGAATGTTGAATGCAGTGCTGAACAGGTGGGTCTTCAGTGATGTTTTGAATGTGGTGAGTGAGGAGGAGTCTCTGATGGTGTGAGGTAGTGAGTTCCAGAGGGTGGGAGCAGCGATGGAGAAGGCCCTGTCCCCCCAGGATCTTAATTTGGTCCGGATGGGGGGGGGGTCAGGAGGTTGGTACCAGCAGAGCGGAGGTTGCGGGTGGGAGTGTGTCTGGAGAGGAGGTCAGCCAGGTAGGATGGGGCCAGGTTATGGAGGGCTTTGTAGGTCAAGAGGAGGATTTTGTACTGGATTCTCTGGGAGATGGGGAGCCAGTGAAGCTTGTAAAGGACGGGGGTGATGTGGTCACGGGTCCGGGAATGGGTGAGTAGACGGGCAGCGGAGTTCTGAATGTATTGGAGTTTATTGGTGATTGTTGAGGGTGAACCATAGAGGAGGCTGTTGCAGTAGTCCAGACGGGGGGTGATGAAGGCGTGGATGAGGGTTTCTGCAGCCGTGGAGGAGAGGGATGAGCGGAGATGGGTGATGTTTTTCAGGTGAAAGAAGGCTGTCTTTGTGATCTGTTTAGTGTATTTGTCGAAGGAGAGGGTTTGGTCAAAGATGACGCCAAGATTCCGGATGAGAGGGGAGGTGGATACTGGGATACCGTCGATGTTGAGGGCAAAGTTATGGGTGGATTTTGTGAGCGTTTTTGGGCCAATGATGATTATTTCAGATTTATCACAGTTTAGTTTGAGGAAGTTGATTTGAAGCCAGGATTTTATTTCAGAGATGCAGTTTGTCAGGATAGAGTGGGTGTCGGTGGAGACGGACTTGGTGGAGATGAAAAGCTGGATGTCATCGGCGAAGCAGTGGAATTGGAGACCATGACGGCGGATTAAGTGACCGAGGGGGGACAGGTAAAGGATGAAGAGGAGGGGGCCAAGAACTGAACCTTGGGGGACACCTTGGGGGAGGGGAGCAGTGGGGGATTTGCAGTTATTGATGGAGATGAACTGGCATCTGTCAGAGAGGTATGATTTAATCCAAGAGAGGGCAGTGCCGGTAACGTTAAAGGTGGATTCAAGTCGGGTGAGGAGGATGGTGTGATCGATGGTGTCAAAGGCAGCGCTGATTTTTGGTCTATTATTGGTCTATTAACATGCCACATGGACTAAAAGTGGTAGAATCTCAAATAAGCCAAACAGTTCAATCTCGGGTTCATCAGACCACAGAATCTTGTTTCTCACAGTCTTAGAGTCCTTTAGGTGTTTTTTTTGCAAACTCCAAGCAGGCATTCTTGTATCTTTCACTGAGGAGAGGCTTCTGTTTGGCCACTCTGCCATAAAGCTCAGATCGGTGGAGTGTTGCAGTGATGGTTGTCCTTCTGGAAGTTTCTCCCATCTCCACACAGGATATCTGGAGCTCAGCCAGAGTGACCTTCAGGTTCTTGGTCACCTCTCTTACCAAGGCCCTTCTCCCCCGATTGCTCAGTTTGGCCGGGCGGCCAGCTCTTGGAAGAGTCCTGGTTGTTCCAAACTTCTTCCATTTAAGAATTATGGAGGCCACTGTGCTCTTGGGAACATACAATGCAGCAGAATTGTGTTTTTGTAGGCTTCCCCAGATCTGTGCCTCGACACAATACTGTCTCTGAGCTCTGCAGGCAGTTCCTTCGACCTCATGGCTTGGTTTTTGCTCTGATATGCATTGTCAGCTGTGAGACCTTATATAGACAGGTGTGTGCCTTTCCAAATCATGTCCAATCAATTGAATTTACCACAGGTGGACTCCAATCAAGGTGCAGAAACATATCAAAGATGATCAAGAGAAATGGGTAGGCACCTGCGCTAAATTCCAAGTGTCATAGCAAAGGGTATGAATACTTATGTAAATGTGATATTTCAGTTGTTGTTTTTTTCATAAATTTGCAAAACTTTCTAAAATCCTGTTTTCTCTTTGTCATTATGGGATATTGAGTGTAGATTGATGAGGGAAAAAATGAATTTAAACGATTTCAGCAAAAGGCTGCAACTAACAAAATGTGAAAAAAGTGAAGGGGTCTGAATACTTTCTGAATGCACATGTATGTATGTATGTATGTATGTATGTATGTATGTATGTATGTATGCCGTCGGTTTGAACATCATCACAACCTGAGAATGGTTAATCAAACTCCTCACTAATGCTCCTGAAATCCAGCTCGGTTGTTCCATGGTTATCTTCAGGGAGCCTGTGCCATCCATCATCACAGACAGCCTTCAAAGGAGCTCGACGACAACCTGATACACCCGCTTTGTGTTCTGTTCGAATAATCAGCCAAAACACGAGTGCTACTTCACTTCCCCATTGGTGCATGCATCTCGGCTGCAGCGCTCTTCGAACAATCCAGCTTTGGGTTTTTTTCTGCCTTTCAAAAGCATTAAACATTTTCCCAGAACTGAAATGATGTTCCCGGAAAGTCTTGGGCATGAAACAACATAACAGCAGAGATCCCATTATCCCTCTCGTTTTAAAATGAGCTTCGATGTTTATAGTCTAAACATCAAAGGAAAAGCTGGAATGATCCTGTTTAGTGTTCACAAGGGAACCGTTGGCTTTTTATGTGGAAACCAAAGGTTCAAACTTGATATCTGCTCCATGTGTTTGTATAAACTTTGTAATTCACTTTCAGATACACTGGTCTGATATGCTCTTTGTCCTGCATGTTTGATTCAATGTAAACAATACGAACTTTTCACCGAGATCCTTGTAGAGGCCTTCACCTTGGTCTATCGATTGATGAAGTTCACTCCAACCATTTGGAGCTACAAAGCAGAACCTCTGTTTTCACGGTAGGTGGCGCTGATGTATCGATTTGTTGAATACAAGTGTAAAGGATCTGGTATTGACCTTGATGAATTCAGGTGAATGGACATGCAGTGATGTAGCTCGAATGACTGAACTTCTTTTAGATGTCTCATATTGACAACTCAATAACTGTGGCGACTCTTACTGGAGGCTCGAAACATTTCAAGGATTTTCCTGCGCTTACTTCGGAAGTTTGGAACAAAGTCTGTTTTCCCAACCCTTATTGTACTTGTTGAGTAAACATACACAAAACATTGGCATTGGTGTTTTCTGGGTCCTGTCGGTCTCCTCTAAAAACTATTGTTTTATCAATTGCCATTTTTGGTAAAATTACACACCCAGACCAGTAATCAAACCCAGGTCCTCTGGTGAACCGTACCAGTGCTCACCTGGGTTTGATTCCTGGTCTGGGCGTGTCATATTCCCACATATGTCAATTCATTATTTATAATCCTGTTAATTTATATGATTTAAAATTTTTCCTTTCATTGTTCATTGTTCATTCTATTATTTCATTGTTCCTTGCGCATATTCCAAGGAAAGAGGACTGTGTCGCATTTCATTCATCTTTCTGTCCTTCACTCGTCCTCGAGCCTGCGTTCCTTTCGCAGGTGCCCGTAATTCATTAATCCCTTCCTATCAGATAGGTCTCCGATGACTGCTCCGCTCATTGCGATATGCACAAAAGACACTTGGCTAATGGGAATATTTTCCTCTAAATGGACACTGCCACTTTTATTGTCACATTCCGTGCTTGTGTAGTGCTCTTGGCAGGTGCTTTGCTGCTGTCGCATGTAATTTGTCTTGACAGATACTTCACCTTTACTTTCATTGGCTTTATACCGCAACTCCATTAAACACTGCAAGATTGCCTATCATGATTTAAGGTTCCCATTATCACTTACCTGCCGTTTGCATCAGCTGTGTCAGACATACCAGATTTGGCTGCACTATTCGCTATCTACAACGGCTTGTACACATACCGATGATGATCGTGCCTTTTCTCACATTCATTATCTGACATGATTGTGCCACCCTTAGCTTTTTACTTGAGCCGCCATTTTCACAAAGAAGATTGGGTTGTGTGCCTTTCGCTCCTGTCTAAAATCGATTTGGAGTCTGCTGCACATCCTAACACACAATATAGTAATCGACGACGCAACTTTCCAATTGTGAGAAACTATTGTCATTGTTGCACACCGCTCCTTTCCTGTTCAATCTCAAGGTGCTACATGACGTCATTCCTGGGTATCGAAGAGGGCCTGGCAATGGTGTGCGCCAAAAGGGAGCACTCCGTTTCACTCCGTTTGTTTTTTTGTTTTTGTTTTCTTTCTTGTTACTTGCCGGAAAAGATTCCGGCAAGTATGTTGATCGGTTGGTTTGTCTGTCTGTCTGATTGTCTGTCTGTGCGCAGCACTACGTCTACACCGTTGCACGTAGAATCGCCAAACTTTACACACATATTTGTCTTGCCCAGGAATAGACTGTGCCCAATTGATGACGTCATCGGTCATGTGGTTCAGCCGCCATCTTGGAAAAACCGAAAAACTTTGCACCTATATATCTCTGAAAGAGCTGAACAGAAAAAATTGAGACATGGCTCATTGTAAAGAACTCTCCATGGGGAATAAAATATGTTAATGATGATGTCATAGGTGCCTCCATTATGACATCATAATTCGACAAGTACAAAACTTTATCCGATCAAGATGAAATTTCTTGAGCATCAAGGAATAAATTAGTTCAGAAAACAAATAATGATGATGTCATCGGTCACGTGGTTCGGCCGCCATATTTGTCCAAAATGGCCGATAAAAAGTACATCCCGGCAAGTCCTCGGTCTGACCGATTTTTCATCTGTTTGTCTCTGTTTGTTCGTAGTACTAAGTCTACACCGTTGCACGTAGAATCGCCAAACTTTACACACATGCCCTGGAATAGACTGTGCCCAATGGATGACGTCATCGGTCATGTGGTTCAGCCGCCATCTTGGAAAAACCGAAAAACTTTGCACCTCTATCTCTGAAAGAGCTGAATATAAAAAATTGAGACATGGCTCTTTGTAAAGAACTCTCCATGGGGAATAAAATATGTTAATGATGATGTCATTGGTGCCTCCATTATGATGTCATAATTCGACAAGTACAAAACTTCATCCGATAAAGATGCAATTTCTTGAGCGACATGACGGCATAAACTGGTTGAGAAAAAAAAATTATGATGACGTCATTGGTCATGTGGTTCGGCCGCCAATTTGGAAAAACCGAAAAACTTTGCACCTATATATCTCTGAAAGAGCTGAACAGAAAAAATTGAGACATGGCTCATTGTAAAGAACTCTCCATGGGGAATAAAATATGTTAATGATGATGTCATAGGTGCCTCCATTATGACATCATAATTCGACAAGTACAAAACTTTATCCGATCAAGATGAAATTTCTTGAGCATCAAGGAATAAATTAGTTCAGAAAACAAATAATGATGATGTCATCGGTCACGTGGTTCGGCCGCCATATTTGTCCAAAATGTCCGATAAAAAGTACATCCCAGCAAGTCCTCGGTCTGACCGATTTTTCATCTGTTTGTCTCTGTTTGTTCGTAGTACTAAGTCTACACCGTTGCACGTAGAATCGCCAAACTTTACACATATTTGTCTTGCCCTGGAATAGACTGCCCAATTTTTAACCCTCTCGGCCCAAGGCCTCCATTATGACGTTATAATTCGATAATTCGACAAGTACAAAACTTCATCCAATCAAGATGCAATTTATTGAGCGACATGACGGCATAAACTGGTGGAGAAAAATAATAATAATGATGACGTCATTGGTCATGTGGTTCGGCCACCAATTTGGAAAAACCAAAAAAATTTGCATCTCTATATCTCTGAAAGTGCTGAATGCAAAAAAATTGAGACATGGCTCATTGTAAAGAACTCTCCATGGGGAATGAAATATGTTAATGATGATGTCATTGGTGCCTCCATTATGATGTCATAATTCGACAAGTACAAAACTTCATCCGATAAAGATGCAATTTCTTGAGCGCCATGTCGGCATAGACTGGTGGAGGAAAAAAAAAAAATGATGACGTCATCGGTCACGTGGTTCGGCCGCCATCTTGGAAAAATGGAAAAAATTTGCACCTCTATATCTCCGAAAGTGCAGAAGAGAAAAAATTGAGACATGGCTCATTGTAAAGAACTCTCCATGGGGAATAAAATATGTTAATGATAATGTCATAGGTGCCTCCATTATGACGTCATAATTCGACAAGTATAAAACTTCATCTGATCAAGATGAAATTTCTTGAGCATCATCAAGGAATAAATTGGTTTAGAAAACAAATAATGATTACGTCATCGGTCACGTTGTTCGGCTGCCATATTTGTCTAAAATGGCCGATAAAAAAGTACATTTCGGCAAGTCCTCGGTCTCTGACCGATTTTTCATTTTTCTTGTTTGTTTATCCGGGCGATATCTCAGCCATCCTTCGAGCCAGGAAGCTGAAATTTCGGCAAAATAGTGAGCAAGTGTGCTTTGGCAAAAAAGATTTTTTATTTATTATTAATTAATTGATGAATTGCTTAGTTATTATCGATTAATTCAGTACTTATTTATTTCCTTTCTCATCTGGGCATTATCTCAGGCACTTTTGCATTAGGAAGCTGATATTTGGACATGACAATGACAAGTGATTTGGCTGGAAAGGATAATTTTGATTTATTGATTAATCAATTAATTATTGTGCACCGCTCCTTTCCTATGCCATCTGCAGACGCTGCATGACGTCATCGCTGGGCACCAAAGGGGGCCCGGAAATGACGTGGGCTGAAAGGGAGTACTCAGTTTTCACTGCGGTCTCTTGCTTTCTTGTTTGTTTGTTTGTTTGTCCGGGCAATATCTCAGCCATCCTTTGAGCGAGGAAGCTGAAATTTTGAAACATTAGTGAGCATGTGCTTTGGCAAAAAAAGGTATTTTTTGTTTTTTGATTAATCAATTAATTGATTAATTACTTGATTATTATTGATTAATTAAGAACTTATTTTTTCCTTTCTCTTCTGGGCAATATCTCAGGCACCTTTTGAGTTAGGAAGCTGATATTTGGACATGACAATCAATGACCAAGTTATTTGGCTATCAAGGCTATTTTTGTGTTATTGATTAATTAATTAATCGATTGATTATTTAAATATTCGTTCAATGACTTAATTAATTATTTATTTAAAAGTTACAGATTCGGATGAAATGGTGGTGCTTTAGGTATTCTATTAGCCAATTGATTCATTATTTTATGATTATTATTTATTTATTTTCATTATTAATCACTTATTTATTTTCTTTCTTATCTGGGCAATACCTCAGGCACCTCTTCAGCTAGGAACATAATAGAGAGCGTTGTAAGCGAACCTCTATGGCAATTGCATGTATATGTAAATCCATTCAAAATTTTATGTAAATCCATTCAAAATTTCACTGTCATTCCCCATTCCCTTAGGAACAAAATTTCATGTTGTCATTTCAAATGTCCCTTCCATGATCTGCCATCTTGCCCCTTCCATGATCCGCCATCTTGTCCCTTCCATGATCCGCCATCTTGTCCCTTCCATGATCCGCCATCTTGCTCACGTGATCTTGCTTTGGTCTGGCACGACCGATAACTTATTTTCACCTGGTGATTAAAATCAATAAATTACAATACAGTACTGAACAGAACGGATTTTGAATTCGAAACCGCTCATCATTTACACCAGCTACACCAACTTCTTTTTTCCACCAGCTACACCGGCTTCAGTTTTCCGCCAGCTAAACCGACTTCAGTTTTCCGCCAGCTACACCGACTTCAGTTTTCCGCTTCGTAAGTGAACCTCCATGGCAATTGCATGTATATGTAAATCCATTCAAAATTTCACTGTCATTCCCCATTCCCTTGGAAACAAAATTTCATGTTGTCATTTCAAATGTCCCTTCCATGATCCGCCATCTTGCTCACGTGATCTTGCTTTGATCTGGCGCGACCGATAAATTATTTTCACCTGGTGATTAAAATCAATAAATTACAATACAGTACTGTACAGAACGGATTTTGAATTCAAAACCGCTCATAATTTACGCCAGCTACACTGACTACTTTTTTCCACCAGCTACACCGGCTTCAGTTTTCCGCCAGCTACACCGACTTCAGTTTTCCGCCAGCTACACCGACTTCATTTAAGCCAGGTACACCGATTTCAGTTTTCCGCCATTTACACCGACTTCATTTTTTCCACCAGCTACACCAACTTCATTTAAGCCAGGTACACCGATTTCAGTTTTCCGCCAGCTTCACCGACTTCATTTTTTCCGCCAGCTACACCAACTTCATTTAAGCCAGCTACACCGGTTTCAGTTTTCCGCCAGCTACACCGAATTCAGTTTTCCGCCAGATACACCGACTTCAGTTTTCCCACAGCTACACCGACTTCATGAGACGTGTCAAGAAAAATGGTACTGCTGCCACCTATCGGTAGAGTAACTAAATTGCGGCGTCCGCCGCCATCTTGCTTTGGTCTGGCGCGACCGATAAATTGGATAAATATTTTCACCCCATGTGATTAAAATCAATAATTCCTACATGAAAAAAATTCCGTTTCAAAGACAAATACAAAAAATACCTTAGTGATTAAGATTTTATGAAACAAGTCAGTTACCGGTACATGCACGGTCGAAAATGAAAAGGCCACTGCACCATCAATCAATCTCGACCAGCACAACCGAGAGCTGCTGCCACCTATCTATCGGTAGAGTAACTAAATTTAATTGCGGCGTCTGCTAGGATGCGAAGACGGACGACGAAGATTGCTTGAGACGTTGCATCTCCTCTATTTCTCTCATATTTTGTTTAAATTACGAGTAGTACGAAACTTCACTGGAATTCTGAGGGTGCAATTGTACTGTGATCAATTTTAAACATTTCATCTCAACTAATTTAAAGCATTTTGCCTGTCACAACCAAGGAAGACGTCTCCTCCGAGTCCCACCCTGGTCCCATCCACTCAAACTTTCCCGGCCCAGCAAGTAGACTTCACACACATCATGCACTGTCTTCTAATTTATCTGTCCTACTGTTTGCATTTCTTCTGTGATCCAAAGACATTTAACAATAAATTTAGCACTTTTAAAGCATTTTGACCTGTCGTGTCACCAACCGTCCAAGGCATCTCTTTTCCCACACACACCCCGGTCTTCTAAAAAAATTATTGGCAAGTAGGGCCCCGTTAGGCCTAATATCTCTGTCCTGTACTGTTTGCAGTTCTTCTGTGATCCATAATAGACATTTAAAAATAAATTTAGCAGTTTGAAAGCATTTTGCCCCGGCACAACCAAGACGTCTCTTCCCACACATTCTGGTCTTTAAACATTTCTCAGCAAGTAGGGCCCTGTTAATATCTCTGTCCTACTGTTTGATGTTCTTCTGCGATCCATAATAGACATTAAAAAATAAATTTAGCACTTTAACGCATTGTGTCACAACCAAGGCATCTCTTCGCACACCCCAGTCTTCTAAAAATTTCTCAGCCAGTATTTTGGATATGGTGTAGCCAGTATGGATTATGGATAGCCAATATATGGTCCCAGATCAGCCTGGGATAGTATTTTGGCATTTTCACCCCACTGCAGCATGACCAGAGACCAAATTTTTGAGAGGACACCAAAATAGTAATACCATTAGAAAACAAAATACCAAAGTTAACACTCGTAATGAGCTTTGCACCTGTCATCCATGATTATTTCAAAACCAGAAATACACAAAGATGCATGAGCCCTACAGTCAGGCACATCAGTGTCCAATTCAAAGGATTGGATGTGCTGCGCCTATGTTGCACTGAACTTTCTGAAGCAGTTTCGTCTGGAACACAAAAACGTCTCTTTGATTGATTGGATTGATCGAAAGACTCAACTCTCAAGAGACAGTGGTCAGTGCCAGTGGCTATGCTGAACGGCCATGCTGAACAGCTGAGCTGAAGCATGCACAACCGGACCTATATACTAAGTACGTACCTGCCAGTCGGACCTACGTACCTGGTCCAGTCGACTAGAAGCCTAGACTATATCGACTACAGTAGGTAAGTCCTGCATTCTATCCCAATCTATCCATTCAATAAAATTAATTTGAATTTTTAATTCTAAGCCCAAGATCAAACAACCTAGCCTAGCTAGGCCTAGGCCTACAGATGTTGCGAGGGCTGCGTACTCGATCGACTCACCATTGTCGACGAAGCTCTCACTCTACGCAATGCGTATTCCTATTATTTGGACATGACAGTGGCCAAGTGATGTGGCTATAAAGGATATTTGGGATCTATTGATTATACAATTAATCGATTAATTATTTACTAGCAAGGTACTCTGCGTCGCCGGGTAACATCGAGTCGCTTCGTGAGTTCCTGACGGGAATATGAAGAGAGAGGGGAGGGGAGAGGGGGAGGAGAGGACGGCGGAGGGGGGCGGAGGGGGATGGGAGGAGAGAGAGGGAGGGGGGGGGAAGGGATGGGGGGAGAGGTTTAGGGTTAGGATATCGCACAAAAATGTTAGTCAATAAAAAAATTGGTATATTTAAACAAAAAGCGAGCTCTCTACTCTAACGCCATGGCTTGCAAAAGCAGCCTGAATAGCACTCACCAAGTGGTGGTTAATCATATTCAAAAAGGGTGTTTAATTTCCCCGGTGTACACACCCAAATTTCCCCGGCCCTGTAACTAATTAATTAAGTACACAGGTATTTCTGACTTCATTTGCAGAGCCCTCGCAAAGCGGCTTAAGCACTCCAACAAAATTGGTGATAAGTATACATGGGATTTTTATGTGAAAAAATAAAAAATATTTTTTCACATAAAACGGCTTTTTTGCGCGCAAAAAAATTATTTTGCTATTTTCGGAGGAAAAAAATATTTCGCCCTTTTTCGGGAAAAAGAAAATAAAATGCCCTTTTTGGTCGAAAATGTCTGGCAACGCTAAAAAAAAAATAGGGAATTTTTCGAAATTTTTAACTGCGATCGAAATTTTTAACTGCGATCGAAATTTTTAACTGCGCTCGATCTCAAAAACAAAACGTTGCGTCCACTTGCGTGCGTTGCGTCCCCAGCGTGTACAGCAGTGAGGCGGTGTACTACAGTGAGAGAGTGTACACAAAGTGTGAACAAGTCTCCTATCAAGATGAGTGCTGCTCTTCGTGACAAGTGGCTGAAGGAATTCAACGCTGGCGGCGATGGGGCCACCTTCAAGTTCGTGTCGAGTGACACGGCTTTCTGTCGAGCTTGTGAAAAGACTTTCCGGGCGAAGCAGAAGTCTGAGCTGGCCCAACATGTCCGAGGAGACCGCCACAAGAGCAACTTGGCCTTGAAGAAGAAGAGGATGGTCACGCAAGCCACCATGGAGGACTTTGGTGGCGGAAAGAGGCACAAGTGCGACGTCGTGGCTCAGGAGCTGTGCCAGGCCATGCTGGCCGCTGGCATCCCATGGTCGAAATTGGAAAACCCTGCCTTCCGGTCGTTCCTGGAGAAGCACATCACTCTCCAGATCCCCGATGAAAGCTGGATTCGAAAGCACTACCTCGACAAGTGCTACGACGAGGCCTTGGCGGGGATCCGTGCCGACCTCGGACAGCAGCCCATCTGGCTGTCCGTCGACGAGACGACCGATTCGGCAGGTCGATATGTGGCCAACATCATCGCGGGACGCTTGTCCAAGGAGGGGTACTTTCGTCCCCACCTCGTCCAGTGCATGTTTCTGGAGAAGACCAACTCCGGGGAGATCGTGCATGCAGTCAATGACACGCTGCGCTATCTTTGGCCTGATTTCAAGCCGGAGTGCCTCAAGGTCCTCGTCAGCGATGCCGCGGCCTATATGATCAAGGCTGGCCATGCCCTGAAGGAACTCTTCCCGGACTTGCTGCATGTGACTTGCGTTGCCCACGCGCTCCACCGTGTC
Source organism: Myxine glutinosa (assembly GCF_964187855.1). Taxonomy (NCBI): domain Eukaryota; kingdom Metazoa; phylum Chordata; class Myxini; order Myxiniformes; family Myxinidae; genus Myxine; species Myxine glutinosa. The sequence continues at coordinate 214,513,022 of NC_136263.1, forward strand.
TGCGAGACAGTCCGAGAAATGTTCAAGGACGTCAACGACCTGATTGCCACGACGAAGAAGGTGTTCGTCAAAGCCCCGTCGCGTGTTGTCTTTTGGAAGGAGCAGCAGCCCAATCTTTCTCTCCCCCCGGAGCCCATTCGGACTCGGTGGGGGACGTGGATCGACGCCGCGGTGTTTTACGCCGAGCACTTCGAGGCCGTCAAGGACATTGTGGACCAGCTGAACGATGACGAGGCGATGGCAATCCGGAGTGCCAAGGACCTGTTCGGAAAGGCGGACATCAAGCTCAGTTTGGTCTTCTTAAATGTCCACGTGTCGTTCATCCCGAAGATCCTTAAGCAGCTGGAGGAGGCCGGCATGGAGCTGGCCAAGGCCTTCCAGCTCCTTGATCAGGCCAAGGAGGAGCTCGAAAAGATCCGAGGCTGCCGTAAGGAGATCCTGCTCACCAAGTTCAAGGCGGTGCTGCAGCGCAATCCCGACATTGGTGTGCTGAGGACAGTGGCTTTGATCCTGGATGGAGATCAGCACGGATCTGAGGTTGGTGTGCCGGCTGGAGTCAAGCTTGCTGACATCCCCCTCTTGAGGTACTGCCCCATCGTCAGCGTCGACGTGGAAAGGTCCTTCTCCGTCTGCAGAAACGTCCTCACCGACCGCCGACACCGCCTCACCAAGGAGAACATTACCAAGATAATGATTTCAAACACCTACTTTAACCGTTCCTAAAAGGGTCTTGTCAATTTCTTCTAGTCCTCTACTTATCAAACAATGCGGTTGCAATAAAGGTACCTGAACGTCATTTTTTACCTGTTTACTAGCCCAGGGTGCTTAATGTTGTGCAGGAAAAAGCCTACCATTTTTTGTTCTTTTTTTGACAGATTTCTGAAAAACTTGGTAATAATAAAAAATGAATAAAACGGGGGGAAAAAAATTTCGGGATTTTTTCACATAAAAAAAAAAAAATTCCGCTTTTCAAAACATAAAAGGCCTATTTTCTTAACATCAAAATCCGTAGTCTAGTGATAAGTAACGGTTGGCTTGGCAAGCGATAGCAAGCCAATTGCTTCTGGTTGAAATGGCCGAGGAATTTTAAAAACAGATCGCAGGTACAGTGGAGTGACACCCTATCCCATGGAGGTATGAATGAAGTTCAAAATTATTATTAAGTTGAATTTTAAAAATATAACCCCAGAAGGAGAATGACAGCCTCGCTTAAATAAATGAATATATACACTTCGTTATAAGAATCGCTAGAAATGGTAAATTTTGTCATATATTACTCCAGATTTGGACATTTATTTAGTCGACAGCATCCAATCCTCATATCCGAATCCAGATTTTGATGATATGCTTCAATTATGTAATGATAATTATCATTACATAATTGAAGCATATTGAACCGCGGTGCTACGCGCGCTTGCTTGCACAACAAGAAGGAAGCGGACAACGCAGTGAGTTTAAGAGTCTTTATTAAAAGAGCTCACTGTAGCACTGGCGCGCTCCGGGCTGCGCCCGGTGTATATCCCCCGACCACGCCTACCCCTCGGGCGTGGCCGCCGCCCACTTGGTGCATGGAATGATGCCCTCACGCCAGTGAGCTTTCGTGTCCGCCACACGCGCCCCCCCCCAGAATTCACACACACATGGAGGGCCAGTTTGCGAGGCAAACGGATGACCCGGCCGAAGCGCCCTCTTGCGACCGGCGGCGTCCGGGGTGCAGGGATGCCAGCTGGGATGCCTCCGGCTGCGCCCGGGATGGGCGCAGGACCGGGGGGTGGTGAGCCGGCGGGCCTGAGCGGTGCCGGGGGTCCGCCCACAGGGGGCGGCCATGACGCGGGGACCGAGCCACCGGCGGTGGGTGGTCCATGTCGAGGTGGGCCGGTTTGAGGCGATCCACCGAGACACGGTCGGGAGTACCGCCGATGTCCAAGGTGAAGTGTTTCGCCCCGGTCTCCAGCACGCGGAAAGGCCCATCGTACGGGGGCCGCAGTGGTGTCCGATGGGCGTCGTGCCGGATGAAGACGTACTCCGCGGTGTGAAGCTCCGGGGCGATGTGGGTAGGCAGGTGCCCGTGGTGCGCCGTCGGCACCGGGGCGAACCTCCGGGCCATCTCCTGCAGCGCGGAGCGCTCCTGCGCCGCGGTCAATGGTGCCGTGGTGTCGGGGAGGAACTCGCCTGGCACCCGCAGCGGTTGTCCGAAGACCAACTCCGCCGCGGATGCGCGCAGCTCGTCCTTGGGTGCCGTCCGGAGGCCCAGCAGGACCCAGGGGAGCCTGTCGACCCAGCCACCGTCGCGGAGGGTGGCCCGGAGCGCGGCCTTCAACGAGCGGTGGAACCGCTCGCACAGGCCGTTGGCCTGGGGGTGGTAGGCTGTGGTTCGGTGCAGCTGGACCCTGAGCCCCCACGCGACCGCCCCCCAGAGCTCCGAGGTGAACTGGGGGCCGCGGTCTGACGATATGTCCAAGGGGGCGCCGAACCGGGCGACCCAGGTGGCGATGAACGCCTGTGCGACGTCCGCCGCCGTCGTCGCCGCCAAAGGCACGGCCTCCGGCCACCGGGTGGTGCGGTCCACCATCGTCAGGACATGGGTGAAACCCCGCGAGGGGGGCAGAGGTCCCACCAGGTCCACGTGTACGTGGTCGAACCTTCGTTCCGGCACCGTGAACGGGGCCAATGGGGCCTGGGTGTGCCGGTGCACCTTCGCACGCTGGCACGCGACACACGTCCTGGTCCAGCCGCGGACGGCCTTCCGGAGGCCATGCCAGACAAACTTGTCGGCGACCAAGCTCTGGGAGGCCTTCGTGCCCGGGTGGGACAGGCCGTGGATGGCGTCAAACACCTGGCGCTGCCAGCCCGCGGGCACGATGGGGCGAGGCCGCCCGAGGGAGACGTCACACAAGAGGGCCGCGCCGTCGAACGGCACCTCGGTGACGCGGAGGCCCGTGACGGCGGTCCGCAAGGCCTGGACGCCGGGGTCGGCGGCCTGGTCCGCCGCCATCCGGGCATAGTCGATGCCAAGGTGGACGGCATGGGCGACGGACCGGGAAAGGCAATCCGCCACCGGGTTGTCCTTCCCCACGACGTGCCGGATGTCCGTCGTGTACTCGGACACGGCCGAGAGGTGACGCTGCTGCCGGGCCGACCACGGCTCGGCGACCTTGCCCATCGCGAAGACCAATGGCTTGTGGTCGACGAAGGCCGTGAACGCACGGCCCTCGAGCAGATGGCGGAAGTGCCTGACCGCCAAGTGAAGCCCGAGCAACTCGCGGTCGAAGGTACTATAGCGGCATTCGGGTGTGCGAAGCTGCCGGCTGAAGAACGCCAGCGGTTGCCAAGCACCACGCACCCATTGCTCGTGCACCGCGCCCACCGCTTAGTCCGAGGCGTCGGTGGTGAGGGCGATCGAGTGCATCGGGCGCCGGATGCGCGAGCATGGTGGCATTAGCCAAGGTGAGCTTCGCGCCTGTAAATGCTGCGTCCATCTGCACGGTCCAGCTAACGTCACCTTTGCCCAGCTTCCCTCGGAGGGTCTCGTGCAAGGGGCGCAGGAGCTGGGCGATGCGGGGCAGGAACCGATGGTAAAAGTTCACCATGCCCAGGAACTCCTGGAGCCCCTTGATCGTGTGGGGGTGCGGAAACCCCTTCACCGCCTCCTCCTTGGCCGGTAGGGGGACGGCCCCGTGCCTGGTGACGCGGTGCCCCAAAAAGTCGATTTCAGCGACACCGAACCGGCACTTGGCGGGGTTCACGATCAGGCCGTGCTGGCCCAGATGTTCGAAGAGCGTGCGGAGATGGTGAAGGTGCTCTTCGCGGGACCCGCTGGCGACGAGGATGTCGTCCAGGTATACGTACACAAAATCCAAGTCGCGCAAGACGCTGTCCATGAGTCGCTGGAATGCCTGAGCCGCATTCTTCAAACCGAAGGGCATCCGAAGAAATTCGAACAATCCAAACGGCGTGATGACCGCCGTCTTCGGGGTGTCCTCCAGCCTGACGGGGACCTGATGGTAGCCGCGTCTGAGGTCCACCTTCGAAAAGAAGGAAATGCCCGCCAACCGGGCAGAGAAGTCCTGGATGTGGGGGATGGGGTAACAGTCGGGGTGGTGGCGTCGTTGAGGCGCCGGTAGTCCCCGCACGGTCGACATCCCCCGCCGGGCTTGGGCACGATGTGAAGCGGCGATGCCCAAGCACTCTCGTAGCGCCGCACGATGCCGAGCCGCTCCAGCGTAGCGAACACCGCTTTAGCCACCGCGAGCTTCGTCGGCTCGAGGCGGCGTGCCCGGGCGTAGACCGGTGGCCCGGCGGTGGGGATGTGGTGTTCCACCCCGTGCTTGACGGCCCCCACCGAGAAGGTGGGCCGCGTAAGGGCCGGGAAGCAGGCGAGGAGGCGGGTGAAGTCGTCCGCTGCCGGAAGTGTACAAACTAACCTCGCCGGGACCGAACCGCTCAGCAAGCAGCTTGGCGAGCCTCTCGGTGAGCTGCTCAGTGAGCCGCTCAACGAGCTGCTCAACGTGCAAGCAAGCGAGCTGAACGTTTCAGCCTGGATGAGACGTCTGTTCTTCACATCTACCAACAACCCGTGTGCACAGAGGAAGTCCGCACCGAGCAGTGCCATGGGGACACTAGTGGTTACGAACGTCCACTCGAAGCGTTGCCTTCCGAACCGCAGGGAGAGGCAGCGCTTCCCGAATGTGCATATGGGTGTTCCGTTCGCGGCAAGCAATGCGGGGCCCCGGCCCGCGGTGTGCTTGTCGGATGTAGAGGCGGGGATAACGCTCACCTGTGCCCCCGTATCGCATAGGAAACGGCGCCCGGACAAGGTGTCCGTTATAAAAAGAAGGCTGCCGGAATGGCCGATGCTCAGGGCCGCTACCGAGCGCCGGCTTTGTAGTTTCCCGACTTGCTGAAGGAGCACGGCGGGCAACAATTCCTTGCCTTGTGGCCAAACCTGGCATGGAAATGGCACCATGTTTGCGGCGAAGGCGGAGTCCGCGGTTTTCGCGGCGGTGGTGGGCGTGGCGTGGCGGCGGTCACGCGGCGTGCGTCAGCCTCGGGATCCCCGAGGTGTGGTGCATCAGCATCAGGGTCAGCCTCGGGATGCGCGGCGGCCAAGCCAAAACTCGCCTGCGCGTCCAAAGCCGCGAAGAACCTGTCGCCTTCGACAGCGAGAGCCCGGGGTTCTTTCGTCACAGAACCGGCCAAGGCGAGGCGGACTCGTGCCGGCAGCTGGCGTCGAAATAACGCCCGGAAAAGAGCGTTCGGGGTTTCGTCACCCAACAACGACAGCATATGGTCCATGCGGACCGACGGTCACGTGTCACCGAGCTCGGGGAGGTCCAGGAGGCGGTCGGCCCGTGCGTCCACCGTGAGGCCGAACGTCGCGAGGAGGAGACGCTTGATCGCCTCGTACCTGCTGTCGGCCGGTGGGTTCCTCAGGACCGACAGGACGTGGCCGGCCATGCCGGGCCCGAGGGAAGCGACCACGTGGCAGTACCTGGTCTCGTCCACCGTGATGCCTCGAAGTCGGAACTGGGCTTCTGCCTGCAGGAACCAGACTTCGGCTTGCGTCTCCCAGAACTCAGGGAGTTTCATTTGGACCGCGTTGTTTGCCATTGCGATGGCGTATTCGGGTGGTCAGCGACGGCTGACCAGAACGTTGGAGAGTCACCAAATGAAGCGCGGTGCTACGCGCGCTTGCTTGCACAACAAGAAGGAAGCGGACAACGCGGTGAGTTTAAGAGTCTTTATTAAAAGAGCTCACTGTAGCACTGGCACGCTCCGGGCTGCATATATCCCGCGGCCACGCCTACCCCTCGGGCGTGGCCGCTGCCCACTTGGTGCGTGGAATGATGCCCTCACGCCAGTGAGCTTTCGTGTCCGCCACAATGTCATCAAAATCTGGATTCGGATATGAGGATTGGATGCTGTAGATCCAATCCTCATATCCTTTGAATAGGCCAAAACAAAATGGCAGCTTAAGGACCCAGCGAGGTGCATTGGGCTGACCAAGATGGCGGGCTGCCTATTGGTAAGGCTTTTTCGGGGTTTTTTTCTTATGAGCACCTCATTAATCATCTTCAAAAAGGGTGTTATAACACACCCAAACACCCAGTTTTCATCAATGCAATCTGTTGGAGGTCCAGGTGTATGCATGTAAAGTTTGGGGCCGCTAGGTTTCATGGTTTTGGAGTTGTGGAGGAGACAGACAGACGGATGGATGGACACTGCCTTTTATTATTATAGGTTGATTAATCGATTAATTCGTTAATTTTTTATTAATCTAATTACTTTTCAAAAAGTTACAGCTTCAGATGAAACACTCATGGTTGAGGTTTGCTATTAGACAATTGATTTAGAAATTATTTTACGATCATTATTTATTGATTTTAATTATGCAATAAATCAATCAATTATTATACACCTCTCCCTCTCAATACCACCTCTATGTGCTGCATTGTGCCATTGCCGGGTGCCAAAGGTGCCCCGGCAATGTCGCATGCTGGAGGATGTTATTTATTTGGCATGGAGGTGTACTTTGAATGTATCTGTACTTGTTTATTTATTTATTTGGCATGGGGGTGTACTTTGAATGTATCTGTACTTGTTTATTTATTTATTTGGCATGGGGGTGTACTTTGAATGTATCTGTACTTGTTTATTTATTTATTTGGCATGGAGGTGTACTTTGAATGTATCTGTACTTGTTTATTTATTTATTTGGCATGGAGGTGTACTTTGAATGTATCTGTACTTGTTTATTTATTTATTTGGCATGGGGGTGTACTTTGAATGTATCTGTACTTGTTTATTTATTTATTTGGCATGGAGGCGGTGAACTTTGAATGTATCTGTACTTGTTTATTTATTTATTTGGCATGGAGGTGTACTTTGAATGTATGTATCTGTACTTGTTTATTTATTTATTTGGCATGGAGGTGTACTTTGAATGTATCTGTACTTGTTTATTTATTTATTTGGCATGGGGGTGTACTTTGAATGTATCTGTACTTGTTTATTTATTTATTTGGCATGGAGGCGGTGTACTTTGAATGTATCTGTACTTGTTTATTTATTTATTTGGCATGGAGGTGTACTTTGAATGTATCTGTACTTGTTTATTTATTTATTTGGCATGGAGGCGGTGAACTTTGAATGTATCTGTACTTGTTTATTTATTTATTTGGCATGGAGGTGTACTTTGAATGTATGTATCTGTACTTGTTTATTTATTTATTTGGCATGGAGGTGTACTTTGAATGTATCTGTACTTGTTTATTTATTTATTTGGCATGGAGGCGGTGTACTTTGAATGTATCTGTACTTGTTTATTTATTTATTTGGCATGGAGGTGTACTTTGAATGTATCTGTACTTGTTTATTTATTTATTTGGCATGAGGGGTGTACTTTGAATGTATCTGTACTTGTTTATTTATTTATTTGGCATGGAGGCGGTGTACTTTGAATGTATCTGTACTTGTTTATTTATTTATTTGGCATGGAGGTGTACTTTGAATGTATCTGTACTTGTTTATTTTCTATCTTATATCCTGCTAAAATTCCCTTTTTAAACGATGTTGGTGCTTACTTTGATCCAGTGACATTTTTCGTTGAGTTTGGGATTTTAGTAGAAAAGTGTTCAAGTGAATGAATTTTTATTCAAAATAAAATGAAACAACCAAATGAATGAGGCCATTGTTTTATTAAGTCAATCGTTGTGTTCGTTTTCTCTGTGCGACTGTAGAAAGGTTCAATAATTGCAATGAGATATGTGAATGAAAGTTTATGTGATAAGGTTATGTTCCTGGTTTTAGAGGTCTTAGCGTTGACACATGGCCATTCCAAAGTTAACGAAGTAGAAAATAACCTCTTTACCAGACAGGACTTCTTTAAAGGCAGTTATTTTCACTTTATTTATGGAGCCAAGATGGCAAGGTGAGTGTCTTTTGGGAATGTCTGACAGGTCACCTTACCAAATGGTGTTGTTGAACTTTATGTATGCATCATGTCATCGGGTCACAGCAGTCACAGAGTGGGAAAAGTCTTCATGCGACACCATGTTCAAGCTTATTCCGAACACACTTACAGGAATTTACATTTGGCTATGGTGTCATTGGGCCTGGCAGGATAACCTAGAGGTACGAGCTCTCACCCTCAGGTGTCCAGCATGGGTGTGAATGTCGGCCCGGATATAAAGTGTAATCCTGGTGTTTCGCAATCAAGGTGAGACATCAATGTTTGTGCATTGCCTTAGATGGATGTTAAGGTGGGTTTCCTGTCTGCGAAGAGTAGGTGAGCTGTTGTCAGCACCCGGGCTAAATTCCATATTCCTGCACACTTGGTTGAGTCCCTGTATCAGAGTGGTGACATATCTACAATTGTAACTTTTATGAAAAAAAAACTACTTTGGCAGAACCAATGCTTTATATAGCTCAATAAATATGATATAATCCCCAAAACCAAAGGCCTATGCATGTTTCAAAATATCCTGATGGGTTATCATTGTGAATGAGTGAGTGGAGTGTGTGAATGTATATGTATATGTGTAGGTGTGTGTATGTATGCTCACAGGATGGCCTCAAAGCAATTCTAGCCTGGGTTCGAATCCTGACACAGCTACATATACTGTCATCCCTGGAGAGACGTTAAGTGGCCTTCCTGCCAGCATTCGTTGAGGGACGACAAAAATCCCATGAGGTGATTCGAGAAGAGTAGGTGAGCGTATTACAAATGTATAGCCGAAATACTTCTGGGAAGGCAATGGCAAACCATTCAGTGTAACTAATGCCAAGAAACTGCTTTGGCAGAAACGAAGCTCTGTAAAATAGTGTGGTTTGCAACGGAATCAGAAATAAATATACATATGAAATACATATGTATCTATGAAATATATGTATATAATTATATATATATTGTTACGGACACGACTTAGATGTTATGATGGGCCGAGCGGAATGGCCGCCGTGTTCGCACAGTTTACCCGATTCTTCCCCAACTCACCCGATTCCACTCGAACGTTGGCCGAATCGCGCTACGCTAAATCAATGATGGAAAGGACACAACGGCTGGGATAAATGAAACGACACAAGGGGGTACAGTTCTCAAGACCTCCGGAGGAGGATATAATTGGTGATGCAGAAAAGGGGTAGATTACAAGGTAAGAGGTAAGGCACAGAAAAGATGGGCACTTAGACACAGTCTTATCTTATCCCCGACAGACCACAGACAAACGGAACAAGACTGACTTACACAGGGATTGATGGCAGGGAAGGGCAGGCAGTCGATAGCACAAGGTGCACCTTGGCTCAGGGACAGGATACAGCACGGTCCAGTAGATGCAGGGAGGTGTCACAGCGCTTGGTTGGTGGCGTCTCTTTTCCTTCAAGTCCAGCGCGCATCTGACGTCACCTCCCTCTTCCTGCGCATGCTCAGCGGGGAGTGACACGCCCTCGGCTCGTTGGCTCCGCCCCAGATGGAATCGGTCCGCCACTTCTATTGGGTGCGGGGGGTTACCGGGCTCCGCCCTTGACGAGGAGCTGACAGCGAGCCCCTACGTGGTAACCCCGTCGGAGCACATGTTCGATGGCGGCTAACCAAGCCGGAGTGAGGACGCGCACTCCCCGCGCCGCCGCCGTTGTTGTTGCTGTTGTTGTGGTTGTTGTTGCTGAACCGTGAGGAAGAGCTGCGGGGAGGTATTGGGAGGTCCTAAACTTCCTAACGGTGCCATACAATCACATTCTGGTGCAACGAAGAGTCAGAATTAATGGAAACGAGTCCTTAACTGACATAGACTAAGAATAACTAGCAAGATGTCCTATAGTTGTCTACGTGAGATGCGGTGGACCTGGATGCGACATTTAATGGGGGAAATAGGGGAAGGTCGGGTCTACAGAGTGTTGTTTACAGAAAATGGGACTAGGGAATGGGGGATTGGGGATAGTTGGGAAGTATTGGGGAAATAGGGGAATATTTACAAGTGGATATGGATGGAGGCCAATCTCATATCCGCAACATTGCACCCTTCTCTACCTCGGGGCGTCCCGACCCGATAAATTTTTACTTACTTTAGTGTGGCACTCAGATGTAGTTCCCTCTACTATTAACTCAACCCTGAGTGCGACAGTTTTACAGATGTTTACAAATGAGTAAATATGTCCCCCTGCGACGTTGCACCCTTCTCCTCACAGAAACACACCCACAGGATAACCGAATCGCGGAAAGAATCCTCAAACTAAACATACAGCCGGTAGGGAGCATTATTTACACAAGACTACACTGATATTTACACTACGATCCAGGACCTGTTCTTTGAGGAACACATGCAGATGTTATGCATAGAGAGAGCACGCATGCCAGCATCAATACACCAACCCACGAGTGCCCTGTGGCCCTACGGCCTTTAATAATGTGCAGAGCACCCCATCCAAGCACCAAAAGCACCACCCCATTATGTACAGTCACCACCATCCGGTGCACCAATAAAGTGTTCATAGTCACCGGTGGTGTCGCAGCCGGCCGATGTTCTGCCGCTGGTCTTGCCTTCTTGAAGTGCACTTGGCCTTCTGGCTTCTTTAAAAATAAAGAAAGGCGCCAACCGCGTCCATTTCTGAATTGTGGCCGTCAGGGGGCCACAAACTATAAGTGGTTCACCTGTATGGCATAGGTGCCACGTTGACCCAGAGGTCCATCCACGGGTGGTGCTTGCCCGCAAAAGAACTGCAGTCCATGGTGGGCGGCCACAAAAATTGCGGTCCATATGGTGTATCGATCCAGGCAGCAAGCAGCGAAAGTACAGGCCCACAACTGCGGAGCCAGCACCTCTCTCTCCTCTCTCTCTGCCCCAAAGCCAGATCCTCGGAGGTGGGAGACAAAAGAAACAAGTGAGTAAGGTGGTAAGGGCGCAAAAGTGCACGCAATACAAGGTAATGCACACTGGGGGCACATGGGAACCAGGTGAGACAGGTACGTTCCTACCGTACGCCCCCCCCCCCCCCACCAGGTAACCTACATTGCCCCTCCCTTACCCCTTACTGTATCCACAAAACACAACACTACCCATAAACATCTACTTTACACATCAACAACCGTCCCTACTGTCTTCCCCGTTCCTCCCATAAAGCAAATTCGTCTTCTCTCCCTCCTAACCAATCAAATTTTCCATTTCCAACTCTCATCAAAATTTGCCATCTCCAACTCAACATCAAAATTTGCCATCACCAACTCATCATCAGTCCCTCCTAAGGAGGGAGAGATGGAATCACCCCAATGTCTCATCCACGTCGTGATGCGTCCCACAAATCCACACAGCAATTCTCCTTTCCTGCAAAACAAAACAAAGAAAACACAGGTGTGGAGTCATCATCATCACCTCAGGTAAGTGGCTGCGTATGGTGTGACAGGTTCATCAATCCTAACTATTTCCTAAATGACTTTAACAACTTTACATTACCCGGGGTCTTTCCCTGCCAATCCATTGGCCAACTCACACTATGGGTTCTAAAAACCAATTCCCATTGACCAAACTGTGGTGCTTCTCAATTTGGGGTCTCACTCCCCCGATTCATCTCCCGGTGCCCTCACACAATTTCTGGGCTGTGACGTGTAGCTCTCCCAGCAGGTCTACCCACCTGCACACCTCCACCACTGTAGTTGCCACCCGAGCTTACCTGCTCCTCACCCTAACCTAACTAACTGGGGAAGGCCCTCTCGCACTCTCACCCCCTCAGTGCCCTCTCTGGCACGGGCTGCCCGATCCACACCCGGGATCCTCAGGCACCCACTGACACTAACGGCTCCCAGAGCCCACCTGCGGCATCACCTGGCCGACATCCTCACAGTGGTGGAGTGCCCAAACCAACTACACACACTAACAGGCTACACGCCCAGCCATTTCCACAACACTAATGCACCCATCCACAATACCATTCTGCAACCGCACCACAAATGCCAATATCCAACCACAATTTACCTATACCCTCTACCTAACACTTACACTACCCGCCCCGGGTACTCGTGAAAGGGGTCCACTCTTCCCCCATCCACACCTTCGCACCATGCACACCACTCCGTACCACTTACTCCAACTCTCTCCACACCACTCATTCCAATACTCCATGTATTCCACACACCTGTACTTGCACACCTGTGCACTCATACTTGGTGCCGCCTGCACCCTTCTCTCCCCCAAGCGCATTCGCGCTGATCCACAACACTCACTACTCATACACTGCTCCACACACCTGTTCAGTTGCACACCTGTGCAATCACACCTGTTCAATTCTCAACCACACGGCATCATCTCATCTAGCTACTCCCCTCTGAAACTTGCGCTTCCCAGTCGCCCCTTTAAACTATTGCGCTCCCTCGTCATTATAATCCACACTAATCTACCTGCGTCCCCACTACAGGTATCCTTGTCACTAACTAATCTTAACGTTACCTAATGTCATCTTCTAGGGCCCTATCAATATCCTAACCCACCCGGGCTAGTTTTCACTGCCATACACCCCATAAACTATAGCGCATTTGCCCCACCATGGGAAGGGTGGCAGGGATGCCACCCTTACCCACCGGGCCCATAGCTCATCAATCCCCCAGTCCTCTGGCACTAATAAGCCCCCCTTATTCAGAGGTACTGGGTCCCGCCTCGGCATCTAAAGCCGAGGCAATCCACGGGGGCGCCTGCTCGCCGGTGTAAGGCCTTCTAGTTTCCCGGGGTCTGGCGGGGGGGTGTCTGGGGTCGGCTAACCCGCTCCCCCCTGGGCGGAGTTAAGGACCTCAACCGCCGGGGATCATCCCGGCGCGTGGCTCGACAGTGCCGCGCCAGGTGACCCAGATGGTTGCAGGTATAGCACCTCACCTGATAAGGTGCTTGTCTCCGGAATTCCAAATTTTCCCCCCTGAAGGTCCGAATTGGATTACCCGCTCGTGGTCCACCGCGGGCCACCTCCGGGGCCGCCTGCCATGGTCCAGGTCCCGCCAGGCGCTGGTCCACCAGCCTCCGGACCATGCCCGCCAGGTCTGGACTCAAGTCGGGGGCGGGCCCCCTAAGGGGTCCGCCCTCCATCGGGGGTCCCACCTGGCGGACCGCCATTGCGTGACGCTCGCTCCCCCGGGCCAGGGGCCTCGCTGCTTCCCAACGGGCCGCAGCGTCAGCCGCCTGGCTCAGAGTCTGCGGGCGCCACATGGCGAGCTGTTGCCGGAGCTCAATATCCGGGAGGGCCTGGATAAAATGGTCCAGCGCCAGGCTTTCCCGGGAATCCGCTGCCATGCTAGCATGTGCGATCCCCACTGCGCGGCGAATGTCGTGGGCAAGTTCCCCGATGGCTTCCTGGGGCTTGCGTTTTCGCAGCGCGAGCTGAGCCTTAACAAGCTCGCTCTGCTGTTCAACGCCGAATCGATTAATTAGGGCGTCGCGGAGGGCTGGCAGGGTGAGAGCACCCGGTGGTAATGCCGTCAGCACCTCCGCCGCCGCGCCGCGCAATGCGGCCACCAGGTGTACTCCACCTTCGTCCTCACCCCAACCGTTGCCCTTACACACACAGTCAAACTGCGCCAGGTACGCGCGTAGATCACTCTTGCCGTCATACGGCGCGAGTGGGATCTTGTGGGACCACCTCGTATGCGAGTCGTTGCCCGCCTGCCGGACCCCGTGCGTCGCCCCTTGCGGGGTCAGCGCGGGGCCGAACCGGCCGGGCCCCCACAGTACATTACCCCCAAGGGGCTCTCGTGCCTCCCCTGTCCCTCTAAAAACTACCCCTGTTGGTGTCGATACATGGGTCACACTTCCGCAACCCGCTACCCATTCCATACCACCACAACCTTGCTCACCCACACCTCGCACCTCTCCCATCACCGGACCCTCTCGCTCGCACCCTCATTCCATACCCTCCGGACCAGCCATACACCTCACTCTTGGCCTCTCACGAACATCCGGGTCTATCTCGACCCCCAAGCTTATTAAATCACCTGGCGCATCATACGCACGACCATATTGGTCACCACTTACACCGGGTCCTCTTTCTCTTCGCTTCTCCTCCATCACCTGCGAATCCCTCATCCGGTTAATGAGCACATCATCACGATCCGAACACAGACTTTGGACCAATTCTTTTACTACCTCCTTTATCTCTTTCTTATCCTCTCTCCGTCGCTTCTTAATTTCGCTCACCCCTTCTTCCACTTCTTCTAATTTCTGCTTCACCTCCTTCATCTCCTCGTGCGCCCCCTTAAGTTCTTCCTCTAACTCCACTTTATTTTTTTCTATGTGCTCCCGCACCTCCCGCTCTTTAACCTCCATCACCTCTACCACCTTGTTCATTTTCCTCGTCAGGTCCTCATGTACCGTCTGACACTCTTTTTTAATTACCCCTACGTCCTTTTTCATCTCCTTCTGTGTCGATTTTAAACCCTCTATTACCGCTGTGTTCTTCTTTACCTGATCCCCCAACTCCTTTTGTCCCACTGTCAGTTGTTCTACTCCCAGCGTCATCTCCTCTATACCACCTTGCAATTTTACAGTCCCCTTTCTCACCTCCTTCTCCATGCGCTCCTTACAGTGCCTCACCTCCTCGCGCACTCCTCCGACCTCCTCACTCACACCTCTTCTGATCTCTTCTCCCATCACTTGCATCTCCTGCCCAGATGCCACCCTCATCTGCTCCATTTCCTCCCTGTGAGCATCCAATTTAGTTTCTACCCCCATTCTGACCCCCTCTATCTGCTGCCCCATTTGTTTAACTTCCCTTTCCGCTTGGTCCCTCATGTCCCTCAATTTGCCTTCCATACTGTTTTCTAACCCCTCTAACCCCTTTTTCATCCCTTCCATTTGATTCTCCTGAACGGCCATTCTGTTTTCTACCCCCATTAACCCCTCCTGTATTTCCCCTAATCTATTGTCTAATCCCTCTATTCTACTCCCTAACCCTCCGATCTGGGCCCCCATGTCCTCCCTCAATTTCTCGCTATTGGACCCCATCCTTTGTTCTAACCGTTGGCTATTGGCCCCCATGTCCTCCCTCAATTTCTCGCTATTGGACCCCATCCTTTGTTCTAACCATTGGCTATTGGCCCCCATGTCCTCCCTCAATTTCTCGCTATTGGACCCCATGTCCTCCCTCAATTTCTCGCTATTCTGGGCCATAAGGGCCTTCATTTGTATTAAAAAAAGGTTCAAATCTACCAGCGGTGCTACTACGGTCGCGGGCGCGGTCGCCGTGGCCATGTGCGAGGCGCCATTTTGCGCGCCCGTAACCTCGTGCGCGAGGACGCCATTTTGCGACCCTGCCACCCTCACTGCTTCGCTCTCCTCATGTCCCTCAATTTGGTCCTGGATCGACCCTGCCTCACTCTCCTCTACCGGAACCCAGCCGTCTTGATCTGCCATAGCACGACTTTCAAAATTCGGGTTTTTATTTTTGTAAAACAAAATCAAATTTCGCCGTTAATAATTTCGAGCGCGTGAAACGCGCTTCGGGTCCAATCCCACTTCCCGACACCAATTGTTACTGACACGACTTAGATGTTATGATGGGCCGAGCGGAATGGCCGCCGTGTTCGCACAGTTTACCCGATTCTTCCCCAACTCACCCGATTCCACTCGAACGTTGGCCGAATCGCGCTACGCTAAATCAATGATGGAAAGGACACAACGGCTGGGATAAATGAAACGACACAAGGGGGTACAGTTCTCAAGACCTCTGGAGGAGGATATAATTGGTGATGCAGAAAAGGGGTAGATTACAAGGTAAGAGGTAAAGCACAGAAAAGATGGGCACTTAGACACAGTCTTATCTTATCCCCGACAGACCACAGACAAACGGAACAAGACTGACTTACACAGGGATTGATGGCAGGGAAGGGCAGGCAGTCGATAGCACAAGGTGCACCTTGGCTCAGGGACAGGATACAGCACGGTCCAGTAGATGCAGGGAGGTGTCACAGCGCTCGGTTGGTGGCGTCTCTCTTCCTTCAAGTCCAGCGCGCATCTGACGTCACCTCCCTCTTCCTGCGCATGCTCAGCGGGGAGTGGCACGCCCTCGGCTCGTTGGCTCCACCCCAGATGGAATCGGTCCGCCGCTTCTATTGGGTGCGGGGGGTTACCGGGCTCCGCCCTTGACGAGGAGCTGACAGCGAGCCCCTACGTGGTAACCCCGTCGGAGCACATGTTCGATGGCGGCTAACCAAGCCGGAGTGAGGACGCGCACTCCCCGTGCCGCCGCCGTTGTTCTTGCTGTTGTTGTTGTTGTTGTTGCTGAACCGTGAGGAAGAGCTGCGGGGAGGTATTGGGAGGTCCTAAACTTCCTAACGGTGCCATACAATCACATTCTGGTGCAACGAAGAGTCAGAATTAATGGAAACGAGTCCTTAACTGACATAGACTAAGAATAACTAGCAAGATGTCCTATAGTTGTCTACGTGAGATGCGGTGGACCTGGATGCGACATTTAATGGGGGAAATAGGGGAAGGTCGGGTCTACAGAGTGTTGTTTACAGAAAATGGGACGAGGGAATGGGGGATTGGGGATAGTTGGGAAGTATTGGGGAAATAGGGGAATATTTACAAGCGGATATGGATGGAGGCCAATCTCATATCCGCAACAATATATATGTATTGATAAAATATATATGTACAGATGAAAAATATACACTGCATTCAGAAAGTATTCAGACCCCTTCACTTTTTTCACATTTTGTTATGTTGCAGCCTTATGCTGAAATCGTTTTAATTCATTTTTTCCCTCATCAGTATGAATACTTACGTCAATGTGATATTTCAGTTTTTTCTTTTTAATACATTTGCAAAACTTTCTAAAATCCTGTTTTCTCTTTGTCATTATGGGGTATTGAGTGGAGATTGATAAGGGAAAAAATTAATTTAAACGATTTTAGCATAAGGCTGCAACATAACAAAATGTGAAAAAAGTGAAGGGGTCTGAATACTTTCTGAATGCACGATATATATATATATATTTTGTTTTTTCATAAATATATATATTTTTTTCATATAGACATATATTTTCAAATACACTCACGTGAAAAAGTAAGTACACCCCATGTAAAGTTTTGACTTTTTCAACATATTTCAACATACAGCTATTTGATCTTCATTTCAACAATATTGATAGATAAAGGTGATATAATATAACAAATATCATGAAACATTTACATTTTGTAGTCCATTGTATAATTTAAATAAACATAAATGCAAATTTCACATGTGGAAAAACTAAATACACCCCTACATTTATCACTACTTCAAATACCTAAAATTAGAATCTTGTGCAACAGCTCAGGTGCAAATGATTAGAACATCGTTAGAGAAGATCTTGGAGGAATCTGTCTTATTTAAACCTCAGACATTTAGATTGGTTTGTTCTTTGTTGTTGAAGTGTGTGACGTCACCATGCCTAGATCAAAAGAGTTCTCTCATGCCTTCAGAAAGAAGGTTATAGATGCCTACGAGTGTGGGAAGGGATTTAAAAAGATCTCCAAACAATTTCAAAATCAATCATTCGACTGTCTGGAAGATCATCTACAAGTGGAGAAGATTCCAAACAACTGCCAACTTGTTCAGGCCAGGCCGCCCCTGCAAGTTCAGCCCGAGAGCAGACCGCAAGATGCTGAAAGAGGTCTCTAAGAACCTCAGAATGTCATCACGGGACCTACGGGTAGCTCTTGCCACTGGTGATGTCAAAGTGCACGAGTCTACCATTAGAAAGAGGCTGCACAAATTTGATCTACATGGGAGGTGTGCCAGGAGGAAAGCTTTGCTGTCCAGAAAGAACATCAGGGCAAGACTAAAGGTTGCCAATGAACACCTAGGGAAAGACCAGCACTTCTGGAACAATGTGATCTTGACAGATGAGTCAAAGGTAGAGCTATTTGGCCACAGTACCAGAAGACATGTTTGGCGAAAACCAAAGACAGCATTTGACCACAAGATCCTGATACCAACTCTAAAGCATGGTGGTGGAAATACTATGGTTTGGGGCAGCTTTGCTGCATCAGGGCCTGGGCAGCTCACCATCATAGAATCCACTATGAATTCTTAATTGTACCAGAGGGTGCTTGAGGATAATGTGAGGCCATCTGTCGGAAAGATGAAGCTCAACCAAAGGTGAACCTTGCAACATGACAATGACCCTAAACATACCAGTAAATCCACCAAGGAATGGCTGAAAAGAAAGAAATGGAGGGTTCTGGAATGGCCAAGTCAAAGCCTGGATCTAAATCCCATCGAGATGTTGTGGGGGGGATTTGAAACGAGCTGTGCATGCAAGAAACCCCTCAAACATCGCACAGCTGAAAGAATTCTGCATGGAGGAGTGCGCAAAAATTTCTCCCAGTCGATGTCAGAGACTGGTAGAGAGTTATAAGAAACGCCTACTTGAAGTTGTTTCTGCCAAAGGGGGCAATACCACCTATTGGAGCCAAGGGTGTACTTACTTTTTCCACATGTGAAATTTGCATTTATGTTTATTTAAATTATACAATGGACTACAAAATGTAAATGTTTCATGATATTTGTTATATTATATCACCTTTATCTTTCAATATTGTTGAAATGAAGATCAAATAGCTGTATGTTGAAATATGTTGAAAAAGTCAAAACTTTACATGGGGTGTACTTACTTTTTCACCTGACTGTATGCATATGTATTTTCCAAAAAGACATACATATTTCCATATATATATATATATATATATATATATATATATATATATATATATATATATATACTCGTATGTATATATGATAATATATATGACTATATATCAAAAGATATATCTGTATTTGAAAATATATGACTGTATATGAAATATTTATATATATGAAAATACAGACTTGGCATTTAATATGGAATATTTTTTTGGGGGGGTGAACTTACTTTTCAAGATGTCTTAGAACCAAAAGTTCATTGGAATTATGTTGAAATTATTCTACATTTTGTTAATGTGACCTTTAAAAGAAACAAAAACCACATTTGACATTTCGAAACAAATAAATTGATCCTTGAAAGTGATGTAAACTGATATAGAACTCAATTCATGGACAGTACTGTGTTAAACTTCTGTACGTTTTCCAGAAGTATCTCTTTATTTTGCACATTAGCCAAATTATTTTTTAACAAAAACAAAAGTTAAATTACGACTGGGATTATGGACAGTAAAATTACAATTCAGTACTTCGTGTAACCCCCACGAGCATTCAGGAGAGCACGTACACGTTGAGGCATGCTGTTCACGAGATTTGCCAAGGTTTGGACAGGAATCGCTTGCCATGCAGTGACAATAGCCTGCTGCAATTCACGCACAGAGGTCTGCTGCTGGTCCAAGTGGTCGATTTGATGCGTTAATTCTGCCCACAAGTTCTCTATCGGATTCATATCCGGGGACATGGCAGGCCACTCCATATGCTCTACACCACGGTCAGCAAGAAAGTGTTGGATCATGCGAGCATGATGAGGCCGTGCGTTGTCATCTTGGAAGACAAAGTTTCCTCGAAAGGCTGCACGAGCAAATGGAAGCAATGTTTCTTCAAAGAATGGCCCTGTACTTGAACTGGTTCAGGTTTCCATTCAGAACAACCAGGTCAGTTTTGCCCGCTGCCTGAAAAGCAGCCCAAACGGTCACCCCACCACCTCCAGCTTGGACTCTTGGCACTATACAATCTTTGTTGTAGGCTTCATGCACTTGTCTGCGCACTCGGACGCGGCCATCTTGACGATAGACCAGAAATCTAGACTCGTCACTGAAGATCACGTGATTCCAGTGTCCTGGCTGCCATTGACGGTGTTCTCTGGCCCACTGCAATCGGCGCTGGCGGTGTTGTCTGGTCAGGTGTGGCTTTCTCAGGGGACGCCTGGCACGATAGCCTGCTTGAACCAGTCGTTGGTTGACTAGCCTTCTGGATACAGGCACATCTGTCAGTTGCTGCCACTCAGCCCTAAGCCGATTAGCTGACTTGGTATGGCCATTGCGGACTAACCGGTGCAGCTGGCGATCATCCCTCCTTGTGGTTCTGCGGGGACATCCTGGCCTCGGTATTGGAGTAGGGACACCCCTCTGAGCATTTCGTTTCAGGATCTTTGACACCTGACCTTGAGTGATGCCATACTGCCGAGCAATAGCACGCTGTTTCATGCCATAATTTCGTAAAGCCACCACTCCATGACAAACAGAATTGTCGAGTTGACGGACCATCTCAAGAGGAAGCAGCAATAACTTTTGGAGACGTGCAGCAGTTGTTTTCCACTAATACAGAACGCAACAACCCTTGTATACCCGACTGTGAAGCCAATCATCAAATGCACCTGTCCGTACATTTTGCCACGCCACCTGTGATATAATCCTGTTGTTGACTTCTTGCTGCGACAGACAATCAGTGACATGGTTCTTTTAACAATTAAATCACCAAAGTGTAAAAGAAACTCACCAGATTGATATACTGAGTTAAGAAAGTAAACCCAAGTCAAGAAAAAATATATATTCCATATTAAATGCCAAGTCTGTATATATGTGTATGTGAAAATATATATGATATATGAAAATATATATGATATATGAAAATATATATCACTATATATGAAAATATATATCTATTTGAAAATATATGACTATATATGATATATTTATATATATGAAAATATATATGTGTATGTGAAAATATATATTTGTATGTGAAATATGTGGATATGAAAATATATATGACTGTATTTACGAAGATATATATGTGTATATGAAAATATATATGACTGTATGTATGAAAATATGTGTATATGAAAATATATATGACTATTTACGAAGATATATATGTGGATATGAAAATATATATGACTATGTATGAAAATATATGTGTATATGAAAATGTGTATATGAGAATGTGTATATGAGCCTGGTGTTGGCTTAGCGGTTAGGGTGCCGGCTTGGGATCCTAGGATCCTGGGTTCGAATCCCGGTCGATCACTGAATTAACACCAGGGGGGTTGACTCAGCCCGTCATCCTTCTGAGGTCGGCAAATTGAGTACCAGATTGCTGGGATGAATGATCCCGGTGTGTACCCCGGTTTAAAATAGGTACACCGTATCCCTGCGCATTGTACGAGGCGACCAAGGGTTGGCGTCAGGAAGGGCATCCGGCCATAAAAACATTGCCTCAAACAGGGAACCATGATTGTCATGGGGCCCGCAAGGCTAACGCCCGCTCTAGCGGGGAAAATTGCCTTATAACGATCATTCATTCATTCATTCATATGAAAAATATGTATGACTGTATTTACGAAGATATATAATATGTGGATATGAAAATATATATGACTTTGTATGAAAATATATGTGTATATGAAAATATATATGTGTAATATGAAACATTTGAAATAAACATGAAATATGTATATATGAAACATTTGTATATATGAATTGCACATGCATCAAAAATATAATACAAGTGTGACTGTGAATTAAGCAGACAATTGAATCGCTTGGTCCTTGCTAGTTAATGACAGTGTAATATCGTCCGAATAAATACACAACATGGAAAACTCATATGCAGGATAAAAATGTCGAATCTCCTGTGGTTGTTTTACAATCTGAAAGCAAAATAATTTTGCTGAAATTAGTTTCCAGCCACTTTTGTCTAATAAATGTGCATGTTTCTATTTCCACTATTCTACTTTGGTTCCTGGTGTAACACAGGGCCTGGGAAACTTTATTTTATATTTCAGAGCCGATTAATATGATGGTTTGAGATGCTGTTTTTCCCGTTACTCCCTGCACAGCCATTGATTGTCGTTCATTCAATTCGATCGGAGAAAGCATCACATATTCAGCCGCAATCAAAGAAACTCAAATCATAACATTGTGATCGTTGTTTATCGCTTTTCCCATTTGAAAGGTTATGACTGTAAATGGAAATTTGTTTTTAGCAGTACCTGTGATTATTAAATAATGATAAAAGAAGTGTTTTGTGAGATCACCAAAGAAAGCTCTTTCATGGAGATTCTTTTATTGATTGATGTGTGCCTTCGTGGACTGATTAGGCAAGCCATTAGGGGGTCTTGCTTTAACGGATCATTTGATGATGGTTTCTCTGAGCCTTTTGTGGCTTAACTTACCTAGAAGGTCACACCTGGCCACAAATACCCTTCAACCATTTGATCAGTGGCCTCATGAGAATCCCATGTGCACTTCTGAAGCGTGAACTTCAAACCGATTTTTTTTCCTTGACATAATTGAATATAATGATGTTATTTCAGTGTTTAGCGCATGCCTTGTGCAAAGGGCTATATTACTGTATATTACGTACACAAAAGCCATTTTCTTTTGTGTGTTCTCTGTACACACTTCTTTCTTTCACACCCCTTAATCCCACCTCTCCTCCTCCTTTTCTTGTTTTTGTTTCCCTTTCCCACCCCCTCCCACCCCCCACCCCCCTCTTCCAAGCATCTAACAGAGGAAGCTCGTCGTCAGAAATATAAGGAAAGAAACACATACAAAATAGGGTTTGTCAACTAATTTACAGCAAAGGTGCTGCAAGCAGTGGACATACACTAGATGGTGCAGCCTATGATGTGTCACATGCCTATGATGTGTCACATCACGCACATTCAAACACACATCACCACAAGTGCACCACCATAATCCATGATCTCTGTAAGCTAGAATGCAATGAAGATGGGATTCAACCACACTCGGAACAGAATACATACATTCATTACATACATTTACATTACATTTACAGGAACATACATTTACATTACATTTACAGTTACATACATTTACATTACATTTACAGTTACATACATTTACATTACATACATGACATTTACATATATTACATTTACATTTACATGCATTCATTCATTACATACATTTACATTACATTTACAGTTACATACATTTACATTACATACATTACATTTACATATATTACATTTACATTTACATACATTCATTCATTACATACATTTACATTACATTTACAGTTACATACATTTACATTACATACATTACATTTACATATATTACATTTACATTTACATACATTCATTCATTACATACATTTACATTACATTTACAGTTACATACATTTACATTACATACATGACATTTACATGTATTACATTTACATTTATGTACATTCATTCATTACATACATTTACATTACATTTATAGTTACATACATTTACATTACATACATTACATTTACATATATTACATTTACATTTACATACATTCATTCATTACATACATTTACATCACATTTACAGTTACATACATTTACATTACATACATGACATTTACATATATTACATTTACATTTACATACATTCATTCATTACATACATTTACATTACATTTACAGTTACATACATTTACATAACATACATTACATTTACATTTACATACATTTACATTACATTTACAGTTACATACATTTACATTACATACATTACATTTACATTTACATACATTTACATTTACTTACATTTACATTACATTTACAGTTACATACATTTACATTACAAACATTACATTTACATTTGCATACATTCATTCATTACATACATTTACATTACATTTACAACAGGCACAACAACAACAGGCATTTTAAGGCCATTTTCCCTGCCAGAGCGGGGGTTAGCCTTTCAGTCCCCATGACAAACTTCTCCATTTTGCCCTATTTTCTGCATCTCTCCTTGTTAACCCCCTTGCCCACATTTCTTCTTCGACCATCTTTAGCCAAGTCTTTCTCGGTCTTCCCCATCACTCTTCTCAACCAGTCACTTTCATCCTTCCTCAACACATGACCAAACCATCTCAACCTGTTCCTATTCACAGCATCAATCACAGGCTCTATTCCCATCATCTTTCGCAATTCATCATTTGTCTTCCTCTCTCTCAACGATACTCCGCACATCCGTCGAACCATTCGCATTTCCACCCTTTCAGCCTTCGTTGCTGCTCTACGTTACATTACATTTACAGTTACATATATTTACATTACATACATTACATTTATTACATTTACATTTACATACATTCATTCATTACATACATTTACATTACATTTACAGTTACATACATTTACATTACATACATTACATTTATTACATTTACATTTACGTACATTCATTCATTATATATATTTACATTACATTTACAGTTACATACATTTACATTACATTTACAGTAACATACATTTACAGTTACATACATTTACATTACATTTACAGTTACATACATTTACATTACATACATTACATTTACATTTATTACATTTACATTTACATACATTCATTCATTCATTACATATATTTACATTACATTTACAGTTTCATACATTTACAGTTACATACATTTACATTACATTTACATTACATTTACAGTTACATACATTTACATTACATTTACAGTTACATACATTTACATTACATTTACAGTTACATACATTTACATTACATTTACATACATTCATTCATTAGGACACATTTACATTGCATTTACAAATGAATGAATGAATGAATGATCGTTTTAAGGCCATTTTCCCCGCTAGAGCGGGCGTTAGGCTTGCGGGCCCCATGACAATCATGGTTCCCTGTTTGAGGCAATGTTTTTATGGCCGGATGCCCTTCCTGACGCCAACCCTTGGTCGCCTCTTACGATGCGCAGGGATATGGTGTACCTATTCTAAATCGGGGTACACACCGTGATCATTCATCCCAGCAAGCTGGTACTCAATTTGCACCCTAACCGCTAAACCTAATTTACAGTTACATATATTTACATTACATACATTACATTTACATTTATTGCATTTACATTTACATACATTCATTTATTTATTATTTACATTTACATTACATTACATTTTCCCTGCTAGCAACATACAGCTATTTGATCTTCATTTCAACAATATTGATAGATAAAGGTGATATAATATAACAAATATCATGAAACATTCACATTTTGTAGTCCATTGTATAATTTAAATAAACATAAATGCAAATTTCGCATGTGGAAAAAGTAAGTACACCCTTGGCTCTAATCGGTGGTATTGCCCCCTTTGGCAGAAACAACCTCAAGTAGGCGTTTCTTATAACTGTCTACCAGTCTCTGACATCGACCGGGAGAATTTTTTTCCCACTCGTCCATGCAGAATTCTTTCAGCTGTGCGATGTTTGAGGGGATTCTTGCATGCACAGCTCGTTTCAAATCCCCCCACAACATCTCGATGGGATTTAGATCTGGGCTTTGACTTGACCATTCCAGAACCCTCCATTTTTTTCTTTTCAGCCATTCTTTGGTGGGTTTACTGGTGTGTTTAGGGTCATTGTCATGTTGCAAGGTCCACCTTCGGTTGAGCTTCATCTTTCCGACAGATGGCCTCACATTATCCTCAAGCACCCTCTGGTACAATGAAGAATTCATATTGGATTCTATGATGGTGAGCTGCCCAGGCCCTGATGCAGCAAAGCTGCTCCAAACCATAATATTTCCACCACCATGCTTTACAGTTGGTATCAGGTTCTTGTGGTCAAATGCTGTCTTTGGTTTTCGCCAAACATGTCTTCTGGTACTGTGGCCAAATAGCTCTACCATTGACTCATCTGTCCAGAGCACATTGTTCCAGAAGTGTTGGTCTTTTCCTCGGTGTTCATTGGCAAACTTTAGTCTTGCCCTGATGTTCTTTCTGCACAGCAAAGGTTTCCTCCTGGCACACCTCCCATGTAGGTCAAATTTGTGCAGCCTCTTTCTAACGGTAGACTCGTGGACTTTGACATCAACAGTGGCAAGAGCTACCTGAAGGTCCCATGATGACATTCTGGGGTTCTTAGAGACTTCTTTCAGCATCTTGCGGTCTGCTCTCGGGCTGAACTTGCTGGGGTGGCCTGGCCTGAACAAGTTGGCAGTTGTTTGGAATCTTCTCCACTTGTAGATGATCTTCCGGACAGTCAAATGATTGATTTCAAATTGTTTGGAGATCTTTTTACATCCCTTCCCAGACTCGTAGGCATCTATAACCTTCTTTCTGAAGGCCTCAGAGAGCTCTTTTTATCTCGGCATGGTGACGCCACACACTTCAACAACAAAGAACAAACCAAACTAAATGTCTGAGGTTTAAATAAGACAGGTTCCTCCAAGATCCTCTCTAACGATGTTCTAATCATTTGCACCTGAGCTGGTGCACCTGATTCTAATTTTAGGTATTTGAGGTAGTGATAAATGTCGAGGTGTACTTTCTTTTTCCACATGTGAAATTTGCATTTATGTTTATTTAAATTATACAATGGACTAAAAATGTGAATGTTTCATGATATTTGTTATATTATATCACCTTTATCTATCAATATTGTTGAATTGAAGATCAAATAGCTGTATGTTGAAAAAGTCAAAACTTTATATGGGGTGTACTTACTTTTTCACGTGACTGCTTATATTGCTTGGGTTTTGAGATTGCACATATTGGTCATTAAAGGCTAACGGGTTGCCCCCCATAGTTAGTCCACGAGCAACACGTAGGCCACCTTGTAGTATTAGTTATGTCATTGTATGTGTAAGTAGAGGCCATTTCCCCTATTGATACCTGCGTTGTGTAAAGACATGAGATTAGGTCCCCTTCATTTTTGCATCCACCCTCCAATTCCACCTCGATGGGCGTAATTGATCCCGCGCCCCATTTGGCTGACCCGCTCAGTTTTACGCTTTGGCTGCCAGCAGCATTTGCTGCCCTTTGCTCGCTCACTAGTTGAGTAACACGAGGTAGGCCTGAGAAGAAGGAGGAGCACGAGGTCGGGGTGGGGGCGGCGTCAAGGCGGAGCGTCACAGGCGATCACGTTAAGAGCCACCAGCCAACCAAGGCTCTAGCGGCATGGCATGAGAGGGCGTGGAGAGAGTCTTCTGGTGAGTTCTAGAAGGTTCGCGGGGCGTGCCTATATAAGTGATTGTACAAAGCCCTTGCAAGGACTCGCAGAGGAGGGAGGACTGACCAGCAGGACTGCACAGGACTTACGAGGAGGACTCGCATGCACACGGCAGTGGTGAGAGGACTCGGACTGAGAGAACTCACGTGCAGAGCACTGAAGTGGAGGACTCGCGCTGGAGCACTGACTCGCAAGTGGAGAGAGATAAAGGACTTACGAGGAGGACTCGTTGTGAAAAGACTTGTTTGGAGAGGACTGGTGGAAGAGGACTTGCACGAAAGGACTTGGAGGACTAGTGATGGAATGCACAGGAACTCGCAGTGGAGAGACAGGACTTTGCCAGGACTCGCGTGCACACGGCTGGGTGAAAGGACTTGTGTGAAGAGAACTTCGTGCGATAAGCGTTTGGAGGCATTGAACTGTAACTCGCACAGTATAATGTATGCGCCAGAGGAAAGGCAGCCAGACGCGCCTGTGGCGAATAGCGCCTCCTTCAGCCACGGGAGTAAACGTGGTAATACCTGCCAGTGATTAACCGCCGAAGCCCGCTCCCTACCAAACGCCCCTTATTAACCCTTGTGCGCCAAACGACATACGGAGAGCTCCCGCCTTCTCTACTTACCATCTGCATGGGACGAACCGTAGACCTGAGGGAGCTGCACGGGAGCCATCCTTGGACGCGGACCATCATCCTGCAGCTGCAAGACCCGTGGGAGTGTGTGTGTGACGGGCCCGTTTGTCCTGGGTATTAAGTTAAGACTGTTTTAAGGCTGCACTGTGTCTTCTTTTCTCTGAACCATTGTGAATAGTGTAAATAAATTCTGTTCTTCCTTTTTCCAACTCGACCGCTTCTGTGATTTATCCATTGACTAAGCGTGGCACGAATAAGATTGCTAGAACCGGGGTCACCATCTAAACGGCACGGATCGCGTGTACACACCGCTCGGCGTCTCAACACGCGTGATTCGTGTGGGGCTTATTTCCTCGTTTCAGGGCAGCGCGAGTAATTAGGTAATAGCGAATGCTTGGTCCTAGTACCCTATTTCGCGCTGTCCGGGAAGGACGTCATAGGTCCCGGGTCCCGTCAGGCCAGTCGAAGACAAGGGGAGAAGGCCGGCGTCGAGATCCACAACATTTGGTGTCAGGAGTTTGGATTGGGACCCGAAGTGCGCTTAACACACTCGAAAATTACGATCGACCAAAATTTAGTATTAACATCTGAATTAAATTCATGCCATGGCTAACCAAAGCGGTCGGATGCTGGTGGGGGTAGATGATGAGGAGATAGAAGAATTAATAACCCAGGACCCCCGGGAAGAATTGGGAGAAATGGAAGAGGACATTGATGAGGGGCCAGTAGCAGGAGTAGAATATGGCGGCGCCGCGCCCGCTGCGCAAGTGGGGGTGGTGGACATGCAAGCCTTCATGGCGCAATTCATGAATGAAATAAATAAAATCAATGGTAATATGGACGCCCAAAGTGACAAAACCACCCGAGAAATGAAAGAAGGGTTAAATAAATTGGAAAATAAAAAGGACACCCAAAGCAACAAATCCACCCAGGAAATAAAAGGGCTGGAAAAGAAAATGGGTGGCCAATTGGAAGAAATGGGGGGCCAATTGAAAGAATTCACTAAACTCTCCTGCACTCCATCCTCCATCCAGCATCCTTAAACGTATTTTTAACTCGAAGGTCACAAGAAACTCATTTTGCAATAAATGTTCGTTTCCCATAAATCGTACACTTTCAAAAATCCAATCTCACCCCTCCCCTCCAAATCTTCCCCATAACCCCTCCCCTCCAAATCTTCCCCATCACCCCTCCCCTCCAAATCTTCCCCATCACCCATCCCTTTCAAATCTCCCCCCTTGCCCCCTCCCTCCTAAACTACCCCCTCACCCCTCCCCGCCAAGACGCCCCCTCGCCCCTCCCCTCCTAGACTCCTGCCTCACCCCTCCCCTCCAAATCTCCCCCATATCCCATCCCTTTCAAATCCCTCCCCTTGTCCCTTCCCTCCCAAACTCCCCCCTCACCCCTCCCCTTCAAATCTCCCCACCCTCATTGCTTCTCAATTTCCCCCCTCTCACTCCCCCTCCTCAAAGCGTCCTCCCCGCTTCTTCCCCCTTCAAACTCTCACCTCCATCTCCCCCAACCTTCTGCCTCGCTCTTCCCCCTCCTCAAATAACACCTCATTGTGGCTCACCCAATCACCATCAAACCTTTTGTCCGCCCCATCCTTCCCTTTCTCCGAGCTATTCTGAAATCTCTGACACACCTTCAACAGCTCTCCCTATCTCTTCCACCTCTTCCACATCTTACCCTACCCCTCCTCCCCCCTGTTCTGTATCTGATGCTCCCCCTTCCTCTTCATTAACGGTATGGACCTCAAACATCCGGGGCCTTCGTTCAAACTTAACTGATCTCTCCATACAGGTTGCTTCTGTCAAACCAGACGTGATCTGCTTAACAGAAACTTTCCTCCTTTATGATGTCTCTGATTCCATAGTATCTCTCCCGGGCTACTCCCTCCTCCGGTATGATAGACCTGAGCCTCGTCCTGGAGGCGGGGTTGCTATCTTTATCAAAAACTCTCTTCCTCACTCGCCCTGCACTGCACTCTCTCCACCTCACCCCCAGGAATACCTCTGGCTACGGCTTCCCCTTCGCTCCCACCTCTTGTTCATATGTGTGTTGTACCGTCCACCAAACAGTGATGACTCCATCTACATCTCGCTGTCTGATGATATGGACCAACTTCTATCTACTCATCCCAACTCTCTCTTCCTCATATGTGGTGATTTCAACTGTCATCATGCCAGTTGGCTGGGTGTGGGTACCTCTCTCACCAGCCATGGCTCCTCAGCAAAGGACTTCTGCGACTCACTGGGACTGACACAATCTGTCAATTTCCCGACCCGGATCTCAGTCAACGGAACATCTTCTCTTCTGGACTTGGTTATGACTAACTTCCCTGAAAATGTCTGCTGCTCTTCTTCTGCTCCGATCGGATCATCTGATCATGTCCTTGTTAAAGTGGACATCTCTCTGACCATCCTCAGGGAGCCTGCTCAGCGTCGACGAGTCTGGCATTTCACTCAGGCCAACTGGCACGGTCTTCAAGCAGCCATCAATCATCTGGACTGGTCTCCCATCTCTACCACCTCTGACATCAACTCATCCTGGGAATTCTTCCAAAGTAAATTGCTCTCTCTCATGCACAGATTTATCCCATCTCGTCTTCAGTTGTCATACCCTTCCTCCCGTCCATGGTACACGGAATCTTGTGGTGAGGCTGTTGCCCAGAAACAACTTGCCTTCGTCTCCTGGAAAGCAAATCCAACGGAAGGAAATCTCATTTCCTTTCACAAAGCCCGAAACAAGTGTGTGTCCACCCTCAGGAGAGCCAGGAAACAATATCTCTCCGTTCTCAAGACCGAACTCTCTTATCTGTCTCCCTCTTCCAAATCCTGGTGGCGTCTGGTCGAATCCGTTTCTGGTGTTTGTTCCCCCTCCATCCCCTCCCTTACCTCAAACGGCTACACAGCTGACTCCGCACGTGAAAAAGCTGAATGCCTCAACTCTGTGTTTGCCTCTAAATCTTGTGTCCCAAACCCATCCCTCTCTGTACCCACCATACCCAGTCGTACCCTGCTGCTCCTGGACTCCGTGTCCTTTCCTCCTGACAAGGTGGAAAAGTTTCTGTCAACCCTCGACTCTGATTCTGCAACTGGACCCGACGGCATCAGCCCACGGGTCCTAAAATCCTGCTCTGCTGCTCTATCTCACCCTCTCTCTGTTCTCTTCACCCTCTCTTTTGCTCAAGGTCAACTGCCATCTGCTTGGAAATCAGTCAACATCACCGCTTTGCACAAAAAAGGTGCAAAAACAGATCCTAGCAACTACAGACCAATCAGCCTTCTCCCAATTATCAGCAAAGTCATGGAATCCATCATTGCTTCGGATATGAAATCTTTCCTCTTCTCCAATGGCTTGATCTCTGATCATCAATTTGGTTTCAGACCAGGTCACTCTACTCTGGACATGCTGCTTCTGCTGTCTCAACAATGGATGGAGGTCCTCAATGCCAAACAGGAAATTAGAGCTGTCTCCCTCGACATATCACGTGCCTTCGACACGGTCTGGCACCCTGCTCTGCTCACCAAACTCTCCTCCTTTGGTATCCCTGGAAATCTCCACGCATGGCTGGCGGACTTCCTCTCTAGTCGTCATCAACGTGTGGCCCTGAATGGGTTTCTCTCATCTCCTCTTCCTGTTCAGGCTGGAGTTCCCCAAGGCAGTGTTCTGGGCCCCGTGCTTTTTCTGGTCTTCATCAATGATCTCCCTGACTCTCTCGAAAATCCTCTCTATCTCTTTGCTGATGACTCCACTCTCTGCCGCTCCATTCCTCTTCCCTCAGATCGGCAGTCTGCTGCCTCCTCACTCTCTGAAGACCTGGACAAAATCACAGACTGGTCAAACAAGTGGAACATGTCTTTCAATCCTGACAAATCTCACACTCTTACTATGTCTCTCCGAAAAGATCGACTGGACAACCCTCCCATCTACTTTCTCAACAATCCTCTCCAAGAAGTTCTGTCGCTCAAGATTTTGGGTCTCACTATCTGCCATGATCTTTCTTGGGAAAACCACATTTCCAAGCTGGCCTCCAAAGCCAGTCGCCGACTGGGCATCCTCCGTCGTGCGAAGTCCTTCCTCGGCACACCTGAGCTCCTCACCACATACAAGGCTTTCATCCGCAGCTCAATGGAATACTGTTCTCCCCTATGGGCCGGTGCTCCTGCCTCACACCTAGCTCGGCTTCACGCTGTTGAAACCAAAGCTTTCAGAATTATTGGAATCTCCCGCGATGAAGCTATCTCTGAGGGCCTTTCACTCACTCACCGCAGGCAGGTAGGTGGTCTTTCTGTCTTCTACCGACTCCTCTCCGGCCTTGCACCCCCAGCTCTCTCTGTGCTCTGTCCCCCAAATATTCCTACAGGTCGCACAAGATCTGCCAGCAACCCTCTGATGGTTAAACTGCCGAAATCTCGGCTCTCTGCTCACCTTCACTCTTTCATTCCTCTTTTCTCCCGCCTCTGGAACAAACTCCCTCACTCCCTTCAATCCCACTCCTCCCTCCAGGTCTTTAAAACAGCTGTTCACCACCATCTCTTATCTTCCCCCATCCAAAACCTTGATCTTTTCTACCCCCACTAATTCACCCCAGATCCACCTTGTTTGAAATTCCAACTTCTTTCCTGGAAGTCCTGGCAGTGTCCATATGTTTTATACCTCTCCCACCGCCCCCTTCCCATGCCCCCCCCCCCCCAAAGCCCTCGCCCTCTCTCAGATCTCTCGATGTCTCCATGTCTCTCGGTCCCTGCTCTCAAATGTTGTGTTTGTGTCCTTCCCCCTCTCTCCCCATCTTGTCTACCGCTCCCGATGTTATATGTTTTATGTGTCGGTTTGTCTTTCTGTGTGATTAATGTTCGCTCTTTCACGAGCCTCGATCTTGTATACAAAAAATAATAATAAAAAAAATAAAAAAAATTGGGGGACAAATCCACCCGGGAATTGTAAGATGTGAAAAACGGGCTGGAAAGCAAAATGAACACCCAAGGGGAGTTAATAAAAAAAGATGGGGGAGGACATAAGGCGCAGGTCGAGCGGGAAAGTCGCATTGGTACCCGACGATGTAACACGATGTGAAGAGCGCGTGGAAAGCGAGCTGGAGCAGAGTGCAGTTAAGTTGACCGGGGTAGAAATCGCGACTCGGGTGTGGAAAAGCCGACGGCCGCCGAATTGGAAGACAAAATTTTATTGGCGCTGGCGGTCATCGAGGACAATGAAGAAATTGCAATGGAAATTGGGGCTGAAGAGACGGCAGAGTTAGAAAAAGTAAATGTATTGTGGGAGAAAGAGATGGAATTTGCACAAAGTCCGTGTTCGCATTGTGATGTCATGCTGCCTAACCCCAATGGAAGTTTGCAGGTGCTGCTGCGGAAAAGGGTCCCGAAGGTGAGTAGGAGCGTGTATGGTGTGAAAATGTTTGGCGCGAATAGATTTTTGGCGCGCTTGGGATCGAGATGTAACCCGGGCGCTCGTGGAAGGTCCGTGGTGCGATGTGTGAAGGTGAATGGCGCGCGTGTGCGAACGGCACCGAAGCGCGAGTGTGTAACGGGAGAGTGTGTTACAGAGAGTGAGAGCGAATGCACAATGGGGTGTATGTGTGAAGAGTGTGAAACAGAGTGTGCGATGGCCGAAGAGAGTGCGCGAGAATGCACACGGAGTGTGTGGTAGAGAGTGTGCAGGAGTGCACACCAGAGCATGTGATTGGGTGTGCAACAAGAGAGTGCACACCCGTGGGTAAGTGTGCGCTGAGTGGGTGTGTACCCGGAGAGTGCACACCCGTGGTTGCTACTGAGGGTGTAACAAAAGAGTGTGCGTGAGGGTGTGCGATGGCCAATGGTGTTACGGAGGACGTAACGGGAGAGTGTGCGCCAGAGTGTGCGGTAAACGAGTGTGTGGAGGAAAAGTGTGTAACGGAGTGTATGAGTGGTATGAGTGCGCCTGGGTGGTGTGCACGGAGAGAAAGTGCAATAACGGAATGCATGGGGTGTATGAGAGGTGCTGGGATGCCTTGGTGTGGAATGGGTATGGAAAGGGTCACGTGGTGTGAGAATGCGGCTCAAGCATCGACCCAGACTGGGGGGGTTAGCGTTTAGGCCGACGCATAGCCGACGCGAGCTCTCGGGGCGTGGTGCGCTTTGTGTGCTGCGGGGACTGGCGGGGATCGTTGCCGCGGTGGCGTGCACGATTCGGGCCGGACCCCGCCCTGTATGGTCGGTGCCGTGCCATGGCGAAAGAGGCAAACGGCATGGTTCGAGGCGGGGTAGGAGAGGTCGGAGCTCCGCCCCCTGGTGGCCGCGGTGCTCCGACCGGGGGAGGTTGGGCCATCGTGCTGGGGACGGAAAGGCTCCGCACAGGGATGGCGCCTGGAACCTTGGCCCAAGCATGCCTCCTCCCCTGAATCGAAAATGCCGGACGGACCCAACCAACAGTAGACCAACCACCCGTATGCATTGCTTGGCTTTGTGAAGCCGAGCCATGAAAATGTATTCCGCACCGACGAGGCTCGTAGTAGAGTGGAAGGATAGCCATAGTGTTGGCGATGGTACCCTGCATGTAGGAATGGAAGTTTCACCAGTCCTCATGTATCTTATGGTGCACATGAGCGTTAATTTATGGGGTGGCAGTGAAAACTAGCCGAGGGCGGGCTAGGATATTGTTAGGGATTTAGAAATGACAGTGGAGGACATGAGATTTAAGTAGTGACTTTTGTACCGGTAGAGGGGACGTAGAGAGATTAGAAGGATGATAATGACGAGGGAAGTGCTTAGTGTAAGGGAAGACGGGAAAGCACGAGTTTTAGAGGGAGGTAGTTAGTTAGATGTTGCTGTGTGTGTAGTAGTAGTGTGGAGAAATTGTGGGTGTGCTTGGGCTTGAGCAAATGAGGAATGGAATGGGAACCACGGTGTGCTTGGGCTTGAGCAAATGAGGAATTGAATGGGAACCACTGTGTGCATGGGCTTGAGCAAATGAGGCTTTGGTCGGGGATGACCAGAGGTGGCGTATGAGTGGTGTATTGAGGACAAGTGGAATTGTGTTGAGTGAATTGACTTGCATGGTGTGAAGTGGGGAATATTCGGTGTGGAATGCTTGGCGGGAGTAAATGGTGTGGAATGAGTGTTGTGGAATGCATGGTGTGAAGGACTGAATGGGGGAGGATGGACCCCTTCACGAATACCCGGGGAGGGTAGTTTAAAGTCAGGTAGAGGGCTTAGGTAAATTATTGGATATTGACACCTGTGGTGCAGGTAGTGGCAATGAAGTGCTCAGGTGGGTGCATGAGTAAGTGGAATGGCTGGGCGTGTGGGCTTTGCTGGTGCGAATGGTTATTGGGGCACTCCGCCACTGGTAGTCTGTCGGCCAGGTGAGGCCGCAGGTAGGCTCTGGGAGCCAGTCAGAGTAGTGTTCAGTGGGGCCCGAGGATCCAGGAGAAGGACCTGGGTTGCCCAATGCCAGAGAGGGCATCAGAGGGGTGAGAGAGCCAGGAGGGGCCTTCCCCGATTTAGGGTAGGAGCAAGGAGCAAGGTAAGCTCAGGTGGTGACTTCAGTGGCGAAGGGGCGCAGGTAGGTAGACCTGCTAGTGGAGCCACACGAACAAGCCCCGAAATTGTGCAAAGACACAGTAAGAAAAATTGGGGAGTGAGACCCAAATTGGAAGGCATCACAGGATGGTCAATGGGAATTGGTTTTTAGAACCACATAGTTTAAAGATGCCAATTGGCAGGACAAGACCCCGGGTAGTGTAACCGAGTTAATGTTATTAGAAGATAGGTAGGATGAGAAATCTCTTCGCACCATCCACATTCACTCACCAAGGAGACAGAACTCCACACCAGGTTTTGTGAACGATTTGATTGGGTGAGACGCATCACGACGGAAAGTGACATTGTGTGTAATTCCATCTCTTCCTTCTTGGGAGGGATTGGAAGACGAATTTGGGATAGAGGGGGATATGGGAGACAAGACGTAGAGACGGATTTGTAAATTGTAAATACAGGGACGGGCAAGGGTAGTATAGGCTGACATGGGGGGGGGGGGGTACGCACGGTTAGGGACGAGCTTGCTCTGCTCGCTCTCCCGTGGCCCTCATGTTGCATTGCCTCGTATTGATGTGTACTCTTGCGTCCTCTCCTTGGCTAACTGTGCTTTGTCTTCCTCCCCATCCATGGACCCATTTTGGAGGGGAGTGTGCAGGAATCTTGAACTGTGCAGCAGCGCCTGGCTACGCTTGTGTGGTGCCCCTGCTACCTTTTGCTGCACCAATACACCTTATGGACCACACGTTCTGTGTCCTGGCATCTTTGCTGAGCGGTCATTTGCTGCAAACGTTACCTTGCACCTGCGGACCACTGGTTTTCAGTGGCGTCGATGTCACGCAGTTGGACCACCTAAGATTGGCCCTGCTGGCAGATAAAAACGAACACGGTTTGTACCTTGTATTTTGTTGTGTCAGGAAAGAAGACCTTCAAGTTTTTATTATGGCACACCGAAGACGAAGCAGAAGGCAAGAAGATGCAGCCAAGCAGCAGCCAAGCAACAAATGTGACATTTAAATATGACATTTGAAATGGTGAACTGTGCATTTTTGTGTATTGGTGTATTGGTGCATTGCTGTGTTTTCTCCCCTCCAAATTTATTTCCACAAAAGAACAGGTCCTGGGTTATAGAAATGTAAATAATTAGTTTAGTGTTGTAAATAACATGCTTCCCACTGGCTTTATGTGTAGTTTGAGAATCAATTCCACAATTCAGTTGGCTGTGGGTGTGAGTATGTTATTTAGTACACAACGCAGTAGGTGGGACATATCTAGTGTTGTAAAACTGTCACATACAGGGAGTTAGATTAAATGTAGAGGGGAACCACATGTAAGTGTCACACATAATTTAAAGAGTTGTCCCGAACCTTTCTCTAAACCGGTCGTTCCCACCTGTGTGGGTTCGACTCGGGGACGAGTCTGGCAAGGGAGGGGGGCAGTGCTACGGTTTTGAGATTGCACATATTGGTCATTAAAGGTTAAAGGGTTGCCCCCCATAGTTAGTCCACGAGCAACACATAGGCCACCTTGTAGTAGTAGTTATGTCATTGTATGTGTAAGTATAGGCCATTTCCCCTAATGATACCTGCGTTGTGTAAAGACATGAGATTAGGGCCCCTTCATTTTTGCGTGCACCCTCCAATTCCACCTCGATGGGCGTAATTGATCCTGCGCCCCATTTGGCTGACCAGCTCAGTATTACGCTTTGGCTGCCAGTAGCATTTGCTGCCCTTTGCTCGCTCAATAGTCGAGTAACACGAGCTAGGCCTGAGAAGAAGGAGGAGCGCGAGGTCGGGGTGGGGGCGGCGACGGCGTCAAGGCGGAGCGTCAGAGGCGATGACGGTAAGAGCCACCAGCCAACCAAGGCTCTAGCGGCATGGCATGAGAGGGTGTGGAGAGAGGCTTCTGGTGAGTTCTAGAAGGTTCATGGGGCGTGCCTATATAAGTGATTGCACAAAGCCGTTGCAAGGACTTGCAGAGGAGGGAGGACTGACCAGCAGGACTGCGCAGGACTTACGAGGAGGACTCGCATGCACACGGCAGTGGTGAGAGGACTAGGACTGAGAGAACTCGCGTGCAGAGGACTGAAGCGGAGGACTAGTGCTGGAGCACTGACTCGCAAGTGGAGAGAGATAAAGGACTTACGAGGAGGACTCGTTGTGAAAAGACTTGTTGGGAGAGGACTGGTGGAAGAGGACTTGCATGAAAGGACTTGGAGGACTAGTGCTGGACTGCACAGGAACGCGCAGAGGAGAGACGGGACTTGTTCAGGACTTGCGTGTGCATGGCTTGGTGAAAGGACTTGTGTGAAGAGAACTTCATGCGATAAGCGCTTGGAGGCATTGAACTGTAACTCGCACAGTATAATGTATGCGCCAGAGGAAAGGCAGCC
Source organism: Myxine glutinosa (assembly GCF_964187855.1). Lineage (NCBI taxonomy): Eukaryota > Metazoa > Chordata > Myxini > Myxiniformes > Myxinidae > Myxine > Myxine glutinosa. The sequence continues at coordinate 214,550,499 of NC_136263.1, forward strand.
AGATTCTCCGGTGGCGAATAGTGCCTCCTTCAGCCACGCGAGTAAACGCGGTAATACCTGCAAGTGATTAACCGCCGAAGTCCGCTCCCTACCAAATCGCCCCGTATTAACCCTTGTGCGCCAAACGACACACGGAGAGCTCCCGGTTTCTCTACTTACCATCTGCACGGGTCGAACCGGAGACTGGAGGGAGCTGCACGGGAGCCATCCTTGGACGCAGACCATCATCCTGCAGCTGCAAGCCCCGTGGGAGTGTGTGTGTGTGTGACGGGCCCGTTTGTCTTGGGTATTAGGTTACGACTGCTTTCAGGCTGCACTGTGTCCTCTTTTCTCTGAACCATTGTGAATAGTGTAAATAAATTCTGTTCTTCCTTTTTCCAATTCGACCGCTTCTGTGATTTATCCATTGACTAAGCGTGGCACAAATAAGATCGCGAGAACCGGGGTCACCATCTAAATGGCACGGATTGCGTGTACGCACCGCTCGGCGTCTCAACACGCGTGATTCGTGCGGGGCTTATTTCCTCGTTTCAGGGCAGCGCGAGTAATTAGGTAATAGCCAATTCTTGGTCCTAATACCCTATTTCGCGCTGTCCGGGAAGGATGACATAGGTCCCGGGTCCCGCCAGGCCAGTCAAAGACAAGGGGACTAAACCCCCCTTGGTAACGGGAGAAGGCCGGCGTCGAGATCCGCAACAATATACAGTCACGTGAAAAAGTAAGTACACCCCATGAAAAGTTTTGACTTTTTCAACGTATTTCAACATACAGCGATTTGATCTTCATTTCAACAATATTGATAGATAAAGGTGATATAATATAACAAATATCATGAAACATTTACATTTTGTAATCCATTGTATAATTTAAATAAATATAAATGCAAATTTCGCATGTGGAAAAAGTAAGTACACCCCTACATTTATCACTACTTCAAATACCTAAAATTAGAATCAGGTGCACCAGCTCAGGTGCAAATGATTAGAACATCGTTAGAGAGGATCTTGGAGGAACCTGTCTTATTTAAACCTCAGACATTTGGTTTGGTTTGCTCTTTGTTGTTGAAGTGTGCGGCGTCACCATGCCGAGATCAAAAGAGCTCTCTGAGGCCTTCAGAAAGAAGGTTATAGTTGCCTACGAGTCTGGGAAGGGATTTAAAAAGATCTCCAAACAATTTGAAATCAATCATTCGACTGTCCGGAAGATCATCTACAAGTGGAGAAGATTCCAAACAACTGCCAACTTGTTCAGGCCAGGCCGCCCCAGCAAGTTCAGCCCGAGAGTAGACCGCAAGATGCTGAAAGAAGTCTCTAAGAACCCCATAATATCATAACGGGACCCACAGGTAGCTCTTGCCACTGTTGATGTCAAAGTGCACGAGTCTACCATTAGAAAGAGGCTGCACAAATTTGATCTATTGTATGTTGAAAGCTGCATACACAAAGCTGTATGTTGAAATATGTTGAAAAAGTCAAAACTTTACATGGTGTGTACTTACTTTTTCATGTGACATTTTTATATATATTGTTACGGACCGCGGATAAGGTGTTGATTTGCCGAGCGGATGGCGGCCGCGGCCCGAACTATTAACAATTACTAAGACCCGATTCCTTAAACGTGGGCCGAATCGTGCCACAGGTTTTCAATGGGGAAAAGACAAAGATGACACGGATGTGAAGAAGAGGAAGACGAAGGCAAAAGGTTGGAAATACTACTATTATTTATTTACTATTTACACAATTGAAAGAAACCAAGGAGGAGGAAGGATAATAAAATAATGTAGAAAGAGGGACGGACCAGAAGGACACAGTGAAACTCTAGCTTAACTAAACATGCTTAACTTATTACCCAGGACAGAACACACAAAACAAACTCACGTACACAAAAGGATGGAAGGACAGGAATCGTTTGGAGGGATGAGCAGGTGGGATCACAGGGCACAGCGAGCAGGTCCACTCCGGCCGGGAAGCGAGGAGCCGGCAGCTCCTTGTATAGTAAGGGCATTTTATGAGATATTTCACAAATCTGTAAACTAAATTGTTACCAAAAAATTTCTTCACCAATATGTTTGTAAAGGTGTGTAATAACATGTGTTAAAATGTTGAAGTTCAACTCCCGTGAGAAACCCAGAAAAAAAGCTGTTGAATTCGGGTACCGAAAAATTATTTTCGAGAATTTTTATTTTTTTTAATCGGCCCTTAAGTAACTTATGAGGGGTCAAATAAGGGTTTTTCATGATTCTGAGTTGATTGTTAACATTTATATTTTCACTTTTACATTTACACACAAAGTAGCTTTTATTTCACATACATATATAATACTCAAGAGTTATTTCTCATTCACAATGTCAGAAGTTTCAACAGTCATTGTCTATGTCTTCTTCAGACTCAACAACATCATGACTGCAGTTTCTGCATGTAATGCCATTACAGACTCCACAGGCCGAGATGCACGTGACCCCATTCTTCTTGCAGCTGCATCGCCGGTTGCTGCAATCTCCATGACAATTACAGCTCGTGAACTGCAATAGCTCCTCAGGAGCCATGGGGTCCAGTGTTGGAACTGGCTCATACCCATGCACACCTATTGTCCATCCATAGTCACTGGGGTTCAGAGACATGCTCTGTAGAAGGATCCAGTCTCGGGTCTGCAGGTAGGGACGGAGTGAATGTTGTGCAGCTGCACCCTCTGTTAGAGGTAGAGTCTCTGGTTTGATCACTCCTGCCGCTGCCCAGAGTGTGTCACCTGGAGTGAGGAGTGGCTGATCATGAGCCAGGGAGGAGGAAAGCTCAGCGAGGGGGAGAAACATGATCACGTTCGTTCCTATCTGTTTCCTGTTCGTAAATGGAATAATCTTTACTTCAGTTCCTCTCAGGATCTTAGCTTTGTCGAGTGCCTTCAACTTCACCCGGGGGAAAGCTGCTGTTGTCTGTGGATCTGGCAAAGGTGGTGCCGGAGAGGTGACTTCGATCCAACCCATTGAGTGAAAGGGAGTGTTTCCGTGAATAGAGACAATGTTTAAATCTATATTGTCTCCAACAAACTGAGTGACTGCATTGTTTGTTTCCCCAACCTCCATAAAGACCACCTGATCATTACTTGACAATTCACTTTCACTGGCTGGCACTTTGGCTGTCATCACTGATTGATCCTCAAGCGCAGCATCAACCGCAACCTCATCATTGATCTGTTCATCGGTTTCCTCCACAATGGTGTCAAGAGTGCCAAAAGTATCTGGAACATCATCTCCATTCCTACTATTAAGGAAGCAGTATTTGTAGTTTTGTGTCTCCGTGTAAGACTCAGTGTATCCCAGCCAGTGGAACTTGTTGAGCATCCATTTTGACCCAAATCTATGATCAAGTTGTATGGCAAGCCCCATTTGGTGTGGCAATACTCCCGACCGAGGTCGACAGGCCTTAATAAAATTCTGCCCCCAAACGGCAACTCTTTCGTCTGTCTTGACAATCGGTCTCAAGAACATCTGAAGGCTTGCAGGAACAAGTGTCAGCTGACTATCGATGTCAGTCATACTGTGTGTGGTGGGGTATGACTTTGGACCTAAATCAATCAAGGCAATATCATTGGATATGAACTTGAGTGCCGTCTTTATGATCTGAGTCTTCTCATCTCCATGGTCAAGATTAGCATGATGCCCTCGCAGAATATTGTCGGTGCCATCTTTGAGACAGAGTACATCTGCCCTTCTTTCCTGTGTTGTGAAATACAAGGTGTCTTCATATTTCTCTAGAAGTTTTATCTTTAGCCAATGCTTTGAATAAGAAAGGCTCTTCTCTGGTGACTGATCAAACTCCTGCAGCTTTTCATGGACTTGGTCCATGTTCATTACCCCATGCTCTAATTCTGAGTCTAACCATTCGCAGAATTCAATAAAAACTGCCTCTCGCTCCTCATCAATACTCCTCTGTCCTCTCTTCCTTTTTCCTTCCTCATCAGTCTTGGACAAACTGTCACCTCTCGCAAACATAAGTTTGCATCGCAAATGGTACAGTGTTTCTTCTGCTACCAAATCGTTGATCCCTTCCAGGCGTCCAGTGACTTCAGTGCCCCAGTCATCCCCGCGACTCCGTGCTGTCTTCAGCAAGCTTGCCTTCAGTGTATCTGCAGTCAAATTATCTGGCACTCTGTATTTCTTTCTAGCTTGTGCTGGATTATTTTTGTAGAGCTGGGCTGGTTGGTTGCAAAGAATGCATACATCCTTATACAGGAGGTCAACTGACTGTGATCTTCTAGAACTGCAGCCAGTTGATGAACTGAACTCACAAGTAGTGCGTCTTCTCTTCAACTTTGATGACTCTTTCTCTGCCTTTGATGCTTGAGCTGACTTCTTGGTGGTTGCAACAAAGTTGTTGTACAGATCATTTTTACACTTCTGGTGGTACCTCAGTTTTCCTTCCTTTTGAGCCTCCTTCATACGTTCCACAACAGTAACATTTTCGACAGTTTCTGCTTGTTTCAATAAAGTTGAGTATCCCTTTGGAGTTGCGTGTATGAGCCTTTCAGCTGGTGTATCCGAGCGTGCACAGATGAAGCAATTGAGCACAGGTGGAGTAACGTCTTCATCCATATTGCTAGACTCCATGTCATGCAAAGTAGAAAATGAGATATATTTAGAAATTATTTTTCCACAAAGGAGTGTCTGTGGTGAAATATAAATGTTAACAATCAACTCAGAATCATGAAAAACCCTTATTTGACCCCTCATAAGTTACTTAAGGGCCGATTAAAAAAAATAAAAATTCTCGAAAATAATTTTTCGGTACCCGAATTCAACAGCTTTTTTTCTGGGTTTCCCACGGGAGTTGACCTTCAACATTTTAACACATGTTATTACACACCTTTACAAACATATTGGTGAAGAAATTTTTTGGTAACAATTTAGTTAACAGATTTTCATATGTTTCCCTTACTAGTATTCGGCTTTACACCACACACCGGCAGGGTCACTCGCTGCCCCGTCAGGGCTTCACGCGGCTGGTTTAAACGGGGCTGGTTGAAGCGGCTCTTTGTCAAAGGCTTTTCGTATCTCTCACGCAACAACCACCCAAAGGCTTTCCGTATCTCTCACGCAACTCTGGTGCAACTCTCAACTCTCTCCCGGTGGACTGCCAACTCTCTGACGCACCTGGACTCATCTGCCGTATCTCTGGTGTATCTTCCCTCGCACTTCTCTCAAAGGCTTCCGTGCGCGCTTTTTATAATGCCCGCGGGCGATCAAGCCGCCGGCCTCTAGAACACGCCCATCGGTGAGCTCGCCTCGGCCCTGATTGGTCGGCACGGGCCCTCTGGCTCCACCCTTGACGACGATGGGCGGGCACGCCCAGGATTCGGCAGCTCCTCCCCCTTCTTCTCCAAGCCTACCTCGTGGCTAATGGAGTCGCGGTGAAAACCGCCCAATAGCTGCGGCGAATGCAGTTGGCAATTGAGGCTTTATTAAATGAAAATGAAAGGGGATCTATCTATTTGAATTCGGTGCAATGGAGTGTCAACTAGTGGGAACAGAGCCTTAACCTGCATAGAATAAGGAAATAAACTACCAACAAGGAGGAAATCTAAGATTGGCTAACGTGATTGTTTATGACCTAATTACGGGACGCACTTTGACCTTTATACACAACTGGAGGAAGGAGGGCGATATTTTTACAACAATTTACACAACAATAAAAAAAACACAATTCTCATATCCACAACACTGCACCCTCCTCCTCTTAGGCACGTCCCGGGCCTATTACCTTTACTTTTAGTGTGGCACGTAGGTGTAGTTCCCTCTACATTTAACCTGACCCTGAGTGTGACAGTTTTAAAACATAAATAAATATGTCCCGCTGCTCCATTGCACCCTACCTAACAGACTCACGCCCACAGCTAACCGAATTGCGGAATTGTCTTCAAACTATGCATTTACGGTGGGGGCGCATTATTTACAACGACGCTATTTTATTTACAAAACTAACCCAGGACCTGTGATTGTTCTTTTTGGGGGGAGACAGTCTGCTCTGCATCGATGCACCAGAAAGCACCCACAACGCACCAAAACACCCTCAAGCACCAATCGGTGCACAGTCACCACAGTTCAATAAAAATAAAAACAACAAACGTTGGTGCTGGTCTTCCTCTTCGGCTAACTCTGCTGGCTATTGTTATCTTCCTGGTGTTGTCATCTTCTTTGCTGGCGGCCTATTTGCACATAAAATAAAATGCACCAAACGTGTCCGTTGTTATTTATTTTTGGCCCACAGGGCCGACTAGTGTGGTTCACCTGTGGGGCATAGGTGCCCTGTGACCAAGGTCCGCCAGCAAGATCTCGGGCCTTCATGGCCGGTTCCAGCAGAGGGGCCATGCCCCAACCCATGGGGTCCATAAGTGGTGCTCAGCCACAGACATGTGGTCCATAAGGTGGTGCATCGATGCAGACAGCTGGTTCCGGGAGTTTCGGGCGCACAATGGCGGACTCACGCATGCTCCCCCCGGCGCCCAGTGGCGCACAGTCCTCGTGTGGGAGACTAGGGGGGGGGGGGGAAGACAGATGAGCGAGGGGTAAGGTCACAAGGGTACACATCAATAAAGGCAATGCAAGGCGAGGTGCGTATGGAGACGGAGCATAGAAAAGCTCGTCCCTACCGTACATCACCCCCCCTGTCACCTACTCTACCCTTGCTCTTACCCCCCCCCCCCATGTACAAAATCTACACATTTACAAATTCGTCACTATCGTCACGTCTTCCCCATATTTCCCCTACACCAAATTCGTCTTCACAATCCCACTAATCCAAAATTTGCCATCACCCAATTCATCATCAATCCTCATAAGGAGGGAGAGATGGAACAACAAAGCACAATGTCACACCCACGTCATGATGCGTCTCACATTCCAAAACATTTGCACCAAAAATAATAAAAACCAACAAACCATGGCATGGTGTGGAGTACCATCGTTACCTCGGGTGAGTGGATGCAGATGGTGCGAGGAGATCTCAATCCTAACTACCTTCCAAATGACTTTAATACACTTTACACTACCCGGGGTCTTTCCCTGCCAAACCATTGGCCATCTTACTCCATGCGGTTTTAAGAACCAAATTCCCATTGACCAAACTGTGGTGCTTCATCAATTTGGGGTCTCACTCCCCTGATTCATCTCCCGGTGCCCTTGCACAATTTCCGGGCTGGGTCGTGCAGCTCTCCCAGCAGGCCTACCCACCTGCACACTTCCACCACTGTAGTTGCCACCCGAGCTTACCTAGCTCCTCACCCTAACCTATCTAACTGGGGAAGGCCCCTCCTGGCTCTGTCACCCCTCGGTGCCCTGTGGCACTGGGCTACCCGGGTCCGTCCTCTGGATCCTCGGGCCCCATCCACAACAACTCTACCGGCTCCCAGAGCCCACCTGCGGCCTCACCTGGCCGACATACTAACAGTGGCGGAGTGCCCATAACTACAAATGGTCACGCAACTACCACAACCCCCAAGGAACTGCAGCCGCATGCAGCTGAAGCTCCGAGGGAGTTGGTGATGTAATGTCATGGTCAAGGACCATAGCCTTCAACTGGCATCATTCCGAGCATAACTCCCAAGGGATTCGGACCGGCATGCAGTTGGAACCCCGAGGGAATTGGTTAATCCGGACACCAGGTGGGGAAACTATGGTGCGCCATGATCATAACTACGAATTCAGCCACACGCCCACCCATTCCACTTTACTCATGCACCAATCACAACACTGCTGTGCAACTACCCGCACCACAGATGCCAATATCCAACCACAATTTACCTGTACCCTCTACCTAACACTTACACTACCCTCCCCGGGTATTCGTGATGGGGGTCCATCCTTCCCCCGTTCACACCTTCGCACCATCCACTCCACTCCACAGTTTCCACCTTACTCACTCCACGACCATCCATTCCATACTCCAGATATTCCACACTCCATATATTCCACACAACCATTCTCCATACACCTGCAGTTGCACACCTGTGCAATCACTCCTATACCTGGTGCTTCCTGCACCCCCCCTTCCTCCCTGGACCATTTGGTCAACACTACACACATCACCATCACTCCCTCATACACTGCTCCATCCACCTGTTCAGTTGCACACCTGTGCAATCTCACCTGTTCCTCACTCACTGCTCCATACACTTCCACGCTCAATACAACTAACAATCACAATCATTTACTCATACCCTGCTCAATATACTTTCTATCATCAATACAATTCACAATACATTTTTACACACACACACGGCATCATCTCATCTAACTACTCCCCTCTGGAACTTGCGCTTCCCAGTCGCCCCTTTAAACTATTGCGCTCCCTCGTCATTATCATCCAACTAATCTACCTGCGTCCCCACTACAGGTATCATTGTCACTACCTAACCTTAGCGTTACCTATTGTCAATCTCTAGGTCCCTACACACTATATCCTAACCCTCCCGGGCTAGTTTTCACTGCCAAACCCCATAAGACAAGTGCTCCTTTGCCCCCGCTGTGAGAGATGGCAGAGTTGCCATCCCACCACATCGGGTATCTCTCACTACCAATTTGGCTCATCCAATTGCAACCAATCTAAAATTTTCCAACTACTGCCAATTCTATTCACTTTTCTAAGTTTTGGATCAAAAACACTATCATCATCACCGTCCATTATATCTGAGCCTCGGTGCATCATGACGTCATTAAAACTCGGCTTCGCAAAGCCGAGCAATGAATTCGGGTCGTTTGTTCGCCTGCAGGTTGAATCCGTCCGGCTTTCGGTTCCAGGGAGATGGTTTGGCCGGGCCGAGATTCCACGCACCATCTCGGCGCGGCACCTCACGGTCCCGGGCCCGATGGCTCAATCTCCCCTGGTCCGAACCCCGCCCCCGCCAGGGGGCTCCGTTCCGCTTCCTCCTACTCGCCCTTGAACCGGACCGGTCGCCTTGCCCGACAAGGCCCGGACTCGACCGTGCGGGGCGGGGCCAGGCCCGAATCGTGCGCAACGCTCCGAAGCGGGGCGACGCAGCATCGATCCGCACGAGGCTTCGCATCCAACAAAGCCAAAGGGCTCCGCGCACCGAGCGCCCGCTATCCGTCGCCCTAACTGCTAACCCGGTCAACGTCGATGCTTCACTTGCATACGTGACCCGTTTCACACTCACAAAACCTGGCGTCTCGGCGCCTCCAGTGCATCCCACACACTCCGTCCATTCCACCAACGCACTCCCCGTTACACACCACACCTCTCACGCACACTCGCCGTTCGCACACTCCCTTAACACACCTCGCGCACCATCTTGCGCACTCTCCCTCGTCGGTACGTACTCCGTACCACTCACCATGGGCGTGCACTCCTGCATCCACCCACTACCGCGCTCCGATGTGCTCTCTCGCACTTGCGCCACCACCAACTCAGGTGTGCTTTCTCGCACACCCTCGCCGTTAATCCCATACGTGCATCCTCGCACCCGCTCCACCACCAACGCACTCCTCGTGTCACACTCCGTACACCCCGACGTGCATTCTCGCTCGCACTCAGTTTCACTCCCACACTTTATAACACACCCACTCGCCGACGCACACTTTTTCCTCACACGCGCGCCATTTCCACTCACACGGGACCCTTCACCAACGCCCGGGTGCCATATCGATCCCAATCGCGCGACAATCCTGTTGTCGCCAAACATCCTTCCACAAAATCTCCCCGCACAATACACAGCACGACTCACCTGGGGGATCCTTTTCTCCACGCGCACCTGCAAACTTCCATTTGGGTTAAGCACAGCATCGTGATGTGAGCAGGGACTTTGAGCATTATCCATTCCTTCCTCCAATTCCCGGCCTACCTCCGGCGTTTTTCCAATTTCGATTATTCCCACTACTGCGTTTTCTTTATTCACATCGACGACCGTTGGCTTTAATAAAATTTTCTCTTCTACCTCAACGGTCGCCGGCTGCCCCATACCCCGGGTCGCGATCTCTATACCCATCATTGTACCCGCGCTTTTCTCCACTTCGCCCAAACAGTGCTCCTCGACCCACTTTACCTCCTCGTGCACCCCTGGGACTTTTCGCTCAACCTGCGGTCTCTGTCCCTTTCCACCCGCTTTGCCTCATACCTGGCCTTGTCCCTCGCCAGTCCCTCATTATCGGCCCTCATTTCGTTCGTTGTTGCTTCAATTTGGTTCCCCAATCTGTTTTCCATCCCTTTGAAATTATCGTCTGTTTTTACCATAAAGGCCATCATCTGTTTCATAAACAGGTCCAAATTCATTGGCATCTCGGGCTCGGCTGCTGTGACCACGGGCGTGGCTAAATTTGGTGCCGCTACAACCACGTGGGCGAGGGCGCCATCTTGCGCGCCTGATACCTCCTCAACCACCTCCTTATTGCTCTCCTCCATTTCTTCCCTCTGGTCCTGGGTTACCCCTAACCCCTCTTCTAGTTCCCCCACCTGCATCCGATCACCTTGACCAGCCATGGCACGATTTCCAAATTCAAGATTTTAAATAAAGCAAAATTTTTGGGCCACCCGTAATTTTGAGCGCGCTATTCGCACTTCAGGTCCGAATCTCACTCCCAGACACCAATTGTTACGGACCACGGATAAGGTGTTGATTTTCCGAGCGGATGGCGGCCGCGGCCCGAACTATTAACAATTACTAAGACCCGATTCCTTAAACGTGGGCCGAATCGTGCCACAGGTTTTCAATGGGGAAAAGACAAAGATGACATGGATGTGAAGAGGAGGAAGACGAAGGCAAAAGGTTTGGAAATACTACTTTTATTTATTTACTATTTACACAATTGAAAGAAACCAAGGAGGAGGAAGGATAATAAAATAATGTAGAAAGAGGGACGGACCAGAAGGACACAGTGAAACTAGCTTAACTAAACAGGCTTAACTTATTACCCAGGACAGAACACACAAAACAAACTCACGTACACAAAAGGATGGAAGGACAGGAATCGTTTGGAGGGATGAGCAGGTGGGATCACAGGGCACAGCGAGCAGGTCCACTCCGGGCGGGAAGCGAGGAGCCGGCAGCTCCTTGTATTCGGCTTTACACCGCACACCGGCAGGGTCACTCGCTGCCCCGTCAGGGCTTCACGCGGCTGGTTTAAACGGGGCTGGTTGAAGTGGCTCTTTGTGAAAGGCTTTTCGTATCTCTCACGCAACTCCGGTGCAACTCTCAACTCTCTCCCAGTGGACTGCCAACTCTCTGACGCACGTGGACTCATCTGCCGTATCTCTGGTGTATCTTCCCTCGCACTTCTCTCAAAGGCTTCCGCGCGCGCTTTTTATAACGCCCGTGGGCGATCAAGCCGCCGGCCTCTAGAACACGCCCATCGGTGAGCTCGCCTCGGCCCTGATTGGTCGGCACGGGCCCTCTGGCTCCACCCTTGACGACGATGGGCGGGCACGCCCAGGATTCGGCAGCTCCTCCCCCTTCTTCTCCAAGCCTACCTCGTGGCTAATGGAGTCGCGGTGAAAACCGCCCAATGGCTGCGGCGAATGCAGTTGTCAATTGAGGCTTTATTAAATGAAAATGAAAGGGGATCTATCTATTTGAATTCGGTGCAATGGAGTGTCAACTCGTGGGAACAGAGCCTTAACCTACACAGAATAAGGAAATAAACTACCAACAAGGAGGAAATCTAAGATTGGCTAACGTGATTGTTTATGACCTAATTACGGGACGCACTTTGACCTTTATACACAACTGGAGGAAGGAGGGCGATATTTTTTTACAACAATTTACACAACAATAAAAAACAATTCTCATATCCACAACAATATATTGTTACGGATCTCAGAGACGGCACTCCCCTTAGCAAGGGGGGGTTAATCCCCTTGGCCTGTTAAGCCGGCCGTCTCTGCTCCTGGTACGTGTAACGCTCTTTTGCAGGGTGGAATTGATCAGGGTTATTGGTCCAGGTGTTCTCCCAAATACCTCCACCAATCCCCCCGCAAAACAGGGAGACAAGTACCGCTCAAACCATGGACAAGATGGTATTTGCCGAGCGGTTTAGCAATCCGCGGCTCGAGCCGTTATCAAGAGACTAAACCCGATTCTGAGCGTTGGCCAAATCGTGCCACAGGTATTCAATCGAAAGAAAAGACTAAAGCGATCGGGGAAGAATGAATCCAAAAGGGTAAGAAATAACAGACATTTATTAATTATGTACAACAAACCAAAGGAAGAGGAACGAAAGTAATATACAGGACGAAGAAGAAGAAGATACACAGGGCAGCCTTAAACAGTCTTATATTAAACCCCAGACAACAAAAAGGACAAACAACAGACTTACACGACAAGGGAATAGCAGGCAGGAATCACTGGAGGAGGGGATGAGAAGGCCCAGGCAGACGGTGGCATCGAGGTCTGGCTCCTGGAGTCGACTCGCGTCATGGCGGGAAACCCTGGCAGGCAGCAAGCGCGTATCGTTCACTGCGAGTGGTCGTTGCATACAGCGATTGTAATGCTCCTCTCTCCCTTGCCTTCGTCTTCCAACTCCGGATCACGTCTCTCTCTCGTGCTTTCTCACCGACTCATACCTTCTCTCTCTCCTTCTTCGGAACCCTCTCACTCCAACTCCCCAAGCAGTCCCTTGCAGTCACTTTTATTACTCTGGTCGAAATCAAGCCGCGGGCTCCGAGGGCACGCTTCCCGGTTGGCTCACCACGGTGCTGGTTGGCCGGTAAGGGCTTGCTGACTCCGCCTCGGGTGGTGCGTCAGCGTGCCACGCCCGTTCTGGTGGCTCCTCCCCCTTCTTCTCCGAGATGGAGCACATGGGCAATGGCGTCTGGTGGGGAGTTAGCAAACCACTCGCACCGCTTTTGAAGGGAACGAAAGAGACCTATCTTATTTGATTAATGCAACGCAGATTCAACTACTGGGAACAGATCCTTAACTGAAACACATAATAATGAAATAACTATGAAGAGGGCCTATGGTTCGCTACGTGTTGTTCATGGACTAACTAGGGTGCGATCTTTAACCAGCCAATTGAGGGGGATATTTACAGGGGAAACATTTGTGAGGGATACATTTACTAAAATTTACTAGTGAAGGTTCTAAAAACCGTAACAATATGTATATATCATAATATAATATATATAATATTGTCCTGTGGGTTAGTGTGAGTGAGTGAGTGAGATTAATGAATGAGTGAGCAAGTTGATGTGCAAGCATTAAGTTTTAAAAGCAGGCACAAAAAAGTGCAATGGAGTTCTCATCGTAAATGCAATACGGTTCCAATTGTTAACAAGAAAGAGCAACTTACAATGTAGAGCCTTACCGGGAATATATATAGATTATAGTAGATCTGCTTTGGACTCTCACTCATTCACTCACTCACTCAGATTGCAAAAGCCTCTCTTATCCCTTGGGACTCCCATTGAAAATTTAAATGCAATCAGGCAAACCTAAATAATATTTATATTGTTTGCAAAAGAGAAATTTTCCATTAAAAATGCCTAACTATGGGTGGGTGGGTGAATAAAAGAATATGGCCATGAGTAAGACATAATATAATTTGGGAAAATACAATGGAAAAAATACAACCTCCATGGTCTGTACACATCATCAGTTCCTATTGTACAAAGCAGACCACCCTCCACCCCAGCCTTCCCTTTCTCTCCAACGTGTATACGTAATACATTGATGGTCCCTTGTGACACTTTAGGAAACTAGGAATTACATTTGGGAGGGTAGAATAACGAGATCAATTGATGGAATATTCCTGTGGTTTGACATTGGTTGGATTCCCGATTGAATAGGATCCAACAACAAACTTTTTGTCATGATGTTTTGCATTGTATTATACAGTGGCTTCAGAAAGTATTCACACTCCATGACTTTTTCATATTTTGTTGTGTTTCAGCCTGAATTTAAAATGGATTAAAATGATATTTATTTGTCACTGATCTACAAATAATGTAGATTTACACACCACTCAAATAATGTCAAACAAATATATTAAAAACCCAATAAAAAATCACTCCATAATGTCAAAGTGGAATTTGTTTTTTAGAAATGTTTACAAATTAATTAAAAATGAAAAGCTGAAATGTGTTGAGTCAATATGTATTCCAAACCGTTGCTATGATACACCAAATTGAGCTCAGGTGCATCCAATTTCCCTTGATCATCCTTGAGATGTCTCTGCAATTTAATTGGAGTCAACCGTTGGGCTTATTGATTGGACATGCCCAAATGATTGGACATAATTTAGAAAGAAACACACCTTTCTATATAAGGTCCCATAGTTCACAGTACATGCCAGAGCAGAAAGTCTACCATGAAGTCCAAGGAACTGTGTGTAGAACTCCAATATAGTATTGTGAGGAGGCACAGATCTGACGAAGGTTATAGACAATTTCTAGAGTATTTGAAGTTCCCAAGAGCACAGTGAGCTCCTCCATCATTAGGAAATGGAAAGAATATGGAACGACACAGACTTCCTCAAGCCGGCCGTCCGACCAAACTGAGCAACCGAGCAAGAAGGACCTTAGTCAAGGAGGTGACTATGAAACCCAATGACCACTCTGACAGAACTACAGAGTTCCTTGGCTGAGATGGAAAAACCTGCCGGAAGGACTACAGTCTCTGCAGCACTTCACTAATGTAGGCTTTATGGAAGGGTGGCCAGACAGAAGTCACTCCTGAGAAAAAGGCACATGACAGCACACCTGGAGTTTGCAAAAAGGCACGTGAAAGACTGATAGCATGAGGCAAAATATTATGTGGTCTGATGAGCCAAAAATTGAACTCTTTGGCCTGAATGCAAAGCGCAATCTCTGCCAGACACCCATCTACCACCATCCCTACAGTGAAGTATGGTTATGGCACCATCATGCTATGAGGTTGCTTTTCAGCAGCAGGGACTGCGTGACTTGTATGGATAGAGGGAACAATGAATGGAGCCAAATTCAGGAAAATCCTTGAGGAGAACCTGCTGCAGAGTGCAAAAGCCCTTAGACTGCGGTGAAGATTTACGTTCCAACAGGACAATGACCCCAAGCACACAACTAAAGCAACACTGGAATGGCTTCAGAATAAGAACGTGAAAGTCATTGAGTGGCCTAGCCAAAGCCCAGACTTGAATCCCATTGAGAATCTGTGGAGAGACTTGAAGATCGCTCTTCACCAACGTTCCCCATCCAACTTGACAGAGCTTGAGCAAATCTGCCAGGAAGAATGGGGAAACTCCCCAAATCCAGATGTGCAAAACTGATACAAACATACCCAAGAAGACTCGAAGCTCTAATCACTGTCAAAGGCGCTTCTACGAAGTATTAACTAAGGGTTGAATACTTATGTAAATTAGTTGTATCTTTATTTCATTTGTAATTATTTTTTGAAAATTCCTAAAACATAAATTCTGCTTTCACATTATGAGATATTATGTGTAGATCAGTGACAAAAAAAATCTCAATTAAATCATATTTTAATTCAGGCTGTAACACAACAAAACGTGAAATATTCAAGGGGTGTGAATACTTTATGCCATCCTTTGGAGGACAAATTATGACGGTTGTTCCCCAGCATTGGTGTTTGGATGTGAAAGGTACAATGATATTTTTTGAAAAAGTGGAGAATTTACTCTCTGCCAATTCCAAATTTTATATGTTTGATTCTCAATTTTCTAGCCGAAGGCTTCTTTATCTTATCCTTATAGTTACCAGAAGAGATCAACATTTGACCGATTTGATGCTCCGACAGTGTTGGAAAGGAATAAGTGTCATACGGTATAACGAGTTTTTATATACAACCACAAGAGAAGTTTGTTTCTCTTTCCTGTTGGGATTAAGAAAACTGAATTGCCATCTGCTTTGTAACCAATACGTCGACGCTGAGTCAGAAACCTTCACCGTACCAGTTGTTAATTAATTATTAAGTGGAGTATGAGATCAGATGAACAATACCTATCCTTTCATGTGCCCAGAGGCCCCAGAGAGACAGAGCATTTCTAATCACGTGATATTTCATCTTGGTGTGAAATTCTAGAAATTGATAAATTATTCAACATGAAAAAAAGTTTCGAGAAGGAATGCGCTCAAATGCTGTAGCATGAAACCACACTTCGTTTGATCATCATAATTTGCTGAGGTTATCATTTATATGTTGCCATTGGTTATTAATTTATTTATTCAAGAAGGTTGTTACATTTCTTCTAACAAGTTTATGACAAGGCTCCAAGTTCTTAGCCCAACACAAAACTCAATCGGGAATTCGATGGTGGTCGTGCAGGCCTCGACATGCAATCCTTGACGCATCAAGGTATTTTTATTTAGTCAATCCTTGTTATAACATAAACAAAACCTCACAAGTAAACAATGGGATCTAATTTGATTGGTACTGCAATGCGTAATTGGGGAGGGCATGGGAGAGGTGAGGGATGGGAGGAGTATCTAGATAGATTGTGCTAAGAATAGTATGGACCGTGTGCTGGATAGGATATAATTACTCCTGTATTAGGAATCTGTCAGAGAGACGTCTTACGTAATATGTGCGCTGACATGGTAGTGACGCTCCTTTATACAGCAGAATAGGGAAATAGGGAACCAAGCACCTGTTGAGGACTTCGACACAAAGGCACAAGGAAAGCACAAAGGTGCTATGTACAGGCCACTTGGACAAAAAGGACAAACACAGGCCACTTGGCTGAGAACTGCAGGCCAGGGCAGCATGCATAGTGAGCTGTGGAGCCGTGGTTGAGGGCAGACCACTTTGACGATGGCCTCCCTCACAGGGCAGGATGGCACCGTCCACAGGTGGCGGACAGCCAATTGCAGGATCAACTGTTCGCTGGAAAGGTGGTTCCTGTTGAGAAAGCTTTTAAATTTGTGAGTCGTCCAAGAAGGACCAATTACAGAGATGCGATCACCACCTCCTCATCACCATCCTCTCGTCTCATGCCCCGTGCTACACCTCCAGCTCTGTAGCACACCAACTTGCACGACCACAGTCATCCTGCGCCAGAGACCAGATCGTGCCTGCATATGGTCCCGGGTACTCCTTTGTATCTGGTTGAATCTGGTATTGTCGGCGCCATAAGCAGGGATGATTTATTTTCTTGTACATAAGTGTTAATTATTGTTCTTGCTCTGGTGTTATCTGTTAACAGAATTATTCTGGCAGAATTCTGCCAGATTAACATAAGTTAATTAACATAGTTAATCTTGTACATAAGTGTTATATTGTACATAAGGGTACATTCCCTGTTTGTCGTTAAAGGCGGCAAAAAGGGTTGGCGTCAGTAAGGGCATCCGGCCGTAAAACATTGCTTCAAAAAGGGGACCGAAAAACAACAACAACCACGGTTCCCGAAAAAAAGGCCAACCCCCGCTTGCGGGGAAAAATGGCCTCTAAAGGTGGTTACATAAGTGTGTGTGCCTCCTTACGTGTTTGTCCTTTGAGCACCTCATCTGGTCCACTTTTTATTATTAACATGTTGTCTCTTTTCGTTATATAATTTTTTTAACTAAAACCTTTAATCATCTTCATCTTCCCACATTTTGCGCTCACAGACACGAGCAACCACAAATCTCAGTTTTATTTTAATGGTCCTTGGGGTTCATAATTTGTTAGTAGTTCATTCTGAACACAGTAAATGCAAACATAATTTTGGTCTTTCGCGGACGTCTTCACTTGACCTCCGGTGCAGAGCGTCCATGTTTGCTGGGCCTCTGATCCGATAGTCGAATACTCTTGGAAGAGTCCATGCTAAACAAAGCTATTTCCTCAACGACAAATATTATGCGTGGTTTAGAATTCGTTTCCCAGCAGATTTGGGGAAGGAAGAGAAAGAAATGATCATAAAGAGGATTGGAAGGGACCATAAGATTGTGGTGAACTTTCTTATTGAAGCTCTGAGGGAAGAGGGGTACTCGATTGACATATGGAGAGGATTCCACAAGTGGGATTAAAAGGAGACATTGTTGTATTGATGAGCAACAAGCTTTGATTTTTGTGGGTTAACAAAAAGGGGATTACTAGAATAAGTGTTATAGTAGGGCTGAGGATTGCAGGTGAACGGCAGAAAAACAATAGTGGGCACAAGCCCAGGTAGAACACCAACCTGTCTATGATATGAGGATCATATGTGAAAATAAGCCCTGCCTAATCACAGGGGATGCCAACAATGTTCAGAGCATTTGTTTCCACATTGTCCCGGAATTAATGTTAGATGAATGCAGAGAAATCAGCCCACAAGGGAGGCAATGCTCTATTAAGCTAATAAATCCTTGAAAGGCATGTGACGATCGGTACTCAGGGGGTTTAGACACAATGGAGGATGCATATTCTGCTGATGTAACGTTTTTACCCTGTGCTCGCAAAGCAAAAAGCAGGGTTAGGCATTCGGGTGCGTCTATACATGTGGCATACTTGTGGCGTATGTGCGTGTCTGCATTTTAAAAAATCATTTTCTCGGCAACCGTTGGTCCGATTGATACGAAATTTACCATAGGAGCGCCACTGCCTGAATAATTTTTTAATTCGGAAATATGACGTCATATGTCACGTGGTATGGACGCCATCTTGTCAAAAGTTACACCTCTCTATCTACCAAACCGCTCAATGGAAAAAGTTGAAACATGGCTCATTGTCAAGTACGCCCCATGGGGAAAAAGATATGTTGATGATGAGGTCATTGGTGCCTTCATTATGACGTCATAATTCGACAAGTACAATGCTTGATGTGATCAGTATGAAAAAAAAAATTCCTCTGCAACTGTTAGCTCGATGGACACGAAATTTGTACCAGAGGAGCACCTCCTCCGGTAGAATGTTTTCAATGATAAATATGACATCACAGCTTATGTAGTACAGGCGCCATCTTGGAAAAAACAAAAAATGTTGCACCTCTATATCTCTGAAACCGCTCCATGGTAAAAATTGAAACGTGGTGCATTGTAAAGAACGCAGTATGGGGAATATGTGTTGTTAATGATGACTTTATTTGTGCCGGAATTATGACGTCATAATTCGACAAATACACGCTTGATTCGATGAGAATGCAAAAAAAATTTTTGCGATGCTTGGTCCGATTGACGCAAAGTTTTCACCATTGGAGCACTTCCGCTGTAGAATATTTGAATGATAATTATGTAATAGGTCACGTGGTACAGGCGCCATCTTGGAAAAAACAAAAAACGTTGCAACTCTATTTCTCTGAAACCGCTCCATGGAAAAAATTGAAATGTGGCTCATTATAAAGAACTCACCATGGGGAATTGGTGCTGTTAATGATGACGTTATTGGTGCCATAATTATGATGTCATAATTCGACAGGGACTACGCTTAGTCTGATCAGCTTGAAATGTATTGAGCGTGATCTACACAACAATTATATTAGAGAATATAAATTTATGATATAATCACTCACGTGGTCTGGCAGCCATTTTGGATCAAAGAAAAAAAACGCTCAAAAACAGAAGAGTTGGCTCACACCAAGTTGACTGCACATGGTAAGTATTCTATGAATACCATCTAGTTTGATTGAGGCTCATTTAAGGATGAAATAGGAATACAAGTGTAATTGAAGGCTTTCTTGCTGCAAGATTGAACACCTGTTTGAATATGTCTACTGAGCAGATTGAATATGTCTGTTGGAATATGTCTGCTGTTTGAATATGTCTGCTGAGCAGTCTGCACACCTGCAGACTCTGCTCTTCCATCAAGCAATTAAAGTATGTACAGTGTAGTACCTGCTTGAATCGCTAGAGGGAAGAATGGGACAGCACAGATTTTGGAAGGTGGTTCCACATGCAGGAGAAATGTCGAACGAAAGAGTTGAGGTGGTTGGAAAGCCTGGATTTTTGAAGTTTCACAAGGAGGAGGTACTAGAGTAACGTACATTCTGGAGTTTTGGGCGGAAGGTAAGAGAGCTGAGAGAAAAGGCGCTAAAGTAATGGAGAGACCACTGACATATCGAGAACATGAAATCAGCAGACCTTGTGCTTCAACCTCATCAAGAGAGATTCCAATAATTTCGAGAGCTTTTGATTATAATTCAAGATCCCAGAGAGACAAATGTGATGCTGGAGCACTAGCACATAGTGGGAAGCAGTATTTCATTGGCTATTGACAAAGGTCTTGTAGACTCTGAGTAGCTCTGATTTTTCGAGGAAAGACGTGGGCCCTATTTAGTCCTTGTATTTGGGGAAACTGAAGATTTCTTGATTGTAAAACCTTACATACCCATTGCAGCACACATCAAAAAGAGGCTACATTTTACCTTCCTTCCTTTGTTTTCCTTCAAAAGCATTATGACGTTATGAAGATGGTATATAGTTTATACGGAAGACTTTTATTAATAAATACTGGCTTCCCCTCTGCTCCCACCTCATGTTTGTCGGTATGTTGAACCATCCTCCCAACAGTGATGACTCCATCTACATCTCTCTCTCTGACAACAATGACCAACATTTAACCACTCATTCCAACTCTTTCTTCCTCATATGTTGCAATTTCAATCTTCACCATGTTAATTGGCCAGGTGTTGGTACCTTTCTCACCAGCCATGGCACTTCTGCAAAGGACTTCTGTAACTCGATGGAACTGACTCAATCTGTGGATTTTCCCACCTGGATATTTCCCAATAGCAAATCTTCCCTTCTGGATTTGGCGATGACCAACTTCCCCACCAATATATCTTGCTTGGCCTCTGCTCAATTGGCTCATCTGATCATGTACTTGTAAAGGTCAACATCTCTCTGGCCATTCTCAGAGAACAGCCTCAGCACCGGCGAGTCGGGCAGTTCACTCAGGTAAACTGGCAGTGACTGCAAACAGCCATCACGATTCAGGACTGTTCTACATTTACCGCCCCTGATGTTAACTCAGCTTGGGAATTCTTCCACAGAATCCTCCTCTCTCGTATGGACAGATTCATCCCATCTTGTCTTCAGTTGTCTTACCCTTCCTGCATTGGTAATCTGAAACCTGTGGTGAGGCAGTTGCTTCAAACCAACTTGCATTCTCCTCCTGGAAGGCAAATCCAACCAAAGGCAACCGAAGATCATTCCACAAATCTCGCAACAAGTGTGTCTACTCTGAGGAGAGTCAGAAAACAACATCTCTCCAATCTCAAGAATGAGCTTTCAAATTTGTCTCCCTCCTCAAAAACTTGGTGGTGCCTTGTCAAGTCTGTCTCTGGAGTATGGTCTCCTTTCATTCCTTCCATCATTTCAAATGGCACCACTGCTGACTCTGCTCGTGAGAAGGCTAAATGGCTCGATCCTGTGTTTGCTTCAAACTCTTGTGTCCCTAACCCCTCTGTCTCTCTCTGTACCCATCCTTCCCTGTCGTACCAAACTGCTCCTGGATTCTGTTTCTTTTGCACCTGAGAAGATGAAGTTTCTGGCAACCCGAGACTGACTGACTGTGCACCGGGACCAGACGGCATCAGCTCACATTCCACCAATGAATGTCAAGTTTGGCCTTAAAGGATTGAATCGATTTTGCTTCAACCACACTTCGTTCCAAAAAGTTTCAATCCTCTGACGAAAGAACTTGCTTCTGATATCTAGTCTCGGCCTATGTCTGTGCAGCTTGAATGTTTGTCCACGGGTACCTTGGTGGATTGCCCTTGTCTGCTGGTATTCTGCCATTCACCTGCCATGATCTTGTAAACTGTGCACATGTCACCTCTTCTAAGTTTATAGTGCAGGTTGCCTCCATGTTACCGCCATGTGGATCTTAAACATTACAATATAAATAAAAGAAACCACTGTAATGGTAAAAATAGACAATGAAAATGAGGATTGAGGAAGCACTCACCCAAACCTCCACCTCTTACATTATTTCTTATGGGTAAATTATTTTTTAATTTACACGTTATTTATTTACCTGACTATCTTCAAGAACGCAACTATGACGTAAATCAAGAGGTTG
This sequence comes from Myxine glutinosa, assembly GCF_964187855.1. Taxonomy (NCBI): domain Eukaryota; kingdom Metazoa; phylum Chordata; class Myxini; order Myxiniformes; family Myxinidae; genus Myxine; species Myxine glutinosa. The sequence continues at coordinate 214,572,408 of NC_136263.1, forward strand.
CTGAACCACACATGCAGAATTTATTTTTGCAGTTGTTTCCTCAAATGGGGGCCCACAAACTTATTTGGCACCAGGCCCACAAAAGGTTAAACCGGCCCTGTAAGAAGCACATGTCAGCAATCTGTTCCAATACTTATGCTTACCTAAAATGGGGGAACTAAACATAAAAAGTGATATTGTTCGACAATGGTAAAACATATCTGCATGGAAATACCAAGAAATAAAATCTGACCTTCGGTACTCTTGTCTCGAATTCATATTTTGATCTCAAATACAAATTTATTGAGTACGTAGCAATAATAACAAAATTTGACTTCACCGTTCCAATACGTATGGGAGGGTACTGTACCTCTCCAAAATACCTTTTGCTGTGTAATTCAAAACACCTCACTGAATTGGAAAACGTGGGGACAGGAATACTATCCTGTTAAGGGTGGGGACTTGTAATACCCTCTCTCACCTGGAGGCGGCGCCACACAACACACATTTACATAGGGAATTTATGTCCCACTCCCCAAGACCACCAGCAACACCCCCTATACACTAATTAGGGTCATGGTGATCCTTTGTGGCAAGTCTGGATGTAATCAGGCCAGAACTGTAGGAGAAGTAGTGCAACACACCAAAAAAACACACACGAGTCTGGGAATTATTGTAAGGATGCATTCAAGAACCACCTTCAGAGGCCATTTCCCCCCGCAGAGCAGGGGTCGGCCTTTTTCGGGCACCGTTGTCCCCTTTTTGAGGCAATGATTTATGGCCAGAGGCCTCTTGCGACACACATGGAATTACCAGTGAACTGGTACTCAATTTGCTGACCTCAGAAGGATGCCAAGCTGAGTCAACCTCCCTGGCATTAATTCAGCAATCACCCGGGATTCAAACCCAGGATCCTAGGATCCCAAGCCAGCAACATAACCGCAAAGCCAACACCAGGCTTAAGGATGCATTCAAGAATTGTCAAAATTCAAGAATTGTTAAGACAACAATCATCAGGACACTGGTCTCATCAAACATATCCCATAATATGAATACTGGCATAAAGAGCATGAAGTCAAGGTGAGGAAAAGTGTGTGGGCAGGGGTAAAAGGTGGGTTTGGGGGGGCTGGAAATACTGGGAACATTATCCCAGTGGTTATGCAAATTAATAATATTTTGATTTAAGAATGAATGACAACAAAACTTTAATGTAAAACATGCAGTGAATGTCATAGTTCAGCTTTATCAATGTGTGTATAAACTATTTATCCTAATATATACATATTTATATATATATATATACAGTCATGTGAAAAGGAGGTACACCCCATGTAAAGTTTTGACTTTTTCAACATATTTCAACATACAGCTATTTGATCTTCATTTCAACAATATTGACAGATAAAGGTGATATAATACAACAAATATCATGAAACATTTACATTTTGTAGTCCATTGTATAATTTAAAAAAACATAAATGTAAATTTCGCATGTGGAAAAAGTAAGTACACCCCCACATTTATCACTACTTCAAATACCGAAAATTAGAATCAGGTGCGCCAGCTCAGGAGCAAATGATTAGAACATCGTTAGAGAGGATCTTGGAGGAACCTGTCTTATTTAAACCTCAGACATTTAGTTTGGTTTGCTCTTTGTTGTTGAAGTGTGCGGTGTCACCATGCCTAGATCAAAAGAGCTCTCTGAGGCCTTCAGAAAGGAGGTTATAGATGCCTACGAGTCTGGGGAGGGATTTACAAAGATCTCCAAACAATTTGAAATCAATCATTCCACTGTCCAGAAGATCATCTACAAATGGAGAAGATTCCAAACAACTGCCAACTTGTTCAGGCCAGGCCGCCCCAGCAAGTTCAGCCCGAGAACAGACCGCAAGATGCTGAAAGAAGTCTCTAAGAACCCCAGAATGTCATCACGGGACCTACAGGTAGCTTTTGCCACTGTTGATGTCAAAGTGCACGAGTCTACCATTAGAAAGAGGCTGCACAAATTTGATCTACATGGGAGGTGTGCCAGGAGGAAACCTTTGCTGTCCAGAAAGAACATCAGGGCAAGACTAAAGTTTGCCAATGAACACCTGGGCAAAGATCAGCACTTCTGGAACAATGTGCTCTGGACAGATGAGTCAAAGGTAGAGCTATTTGGCCACAGTACCAGAAGACATGTTTGGTGAAAACCAAAGACAGCATTTGACCACAAGAACCTGATACCAACTGTAAAGCATGGTGGTGGAAATATTATGGCTTGGGGCAGCTTTGCTGCATCAGGGCCTGGGCAGCTCACCATCATAGAATCCACTATGAATTCTTCATTGTACCAGAGGGTGCTTGAGGATAATGTGAGGCCATGTTTTTGAAACACCAACTTCTTTCCAGGAAGTCCTTGGTGTCCTTGTGTTTTATACTTCTCCTTCCCCCCCCCCCCCTTCCCATGCCTCCTCCCCCTGGGCCCTCTCCCTTCCACACATCTCCCTGCTCTCGGATGTTGTGTTTGTGTGCTTCCCTTCTCTCCCCATCTTGTCTTCCGCTCCCTCTTTTTAGGTATTTTGTTTGTCTGGTTGATTTGTTTGTGAAGTAAATGTTAGCTCTTTCACGAGCCTCGATTCAGTATACAAAAAAAAAAAAAAAAAAAAATCTGTCGGAAAGTTGAAGCTCAACCGACGGTGGACCTTGCAACGTGACAATGACCCTAAACATACCAGTAAATCCACCAAGGAATGGCTGAAAAGAAAGAAATCTCGGCTCGGCCGAAATCTCGGCTCTCTGCTCACCTTCACTCTTTCATTCCTCTTTTCTCCCGCCTCTGGAACAAACTCCCACACTCACTTCAATCACACTCCTCCCTCCAGGTCTTCAAAACAGTTGTTCACCACCATCTCTTATCTTCCCCCATCCAAAACCTTGATCTTTTCTACCCCCACTAATTCACCCCAGATCCACCTTGTTTGAAATTCCAACTTCTTTCCTGGAAGTCTTGGCAGTGTCCATATGTTTTATACCTCTCCCACCCCCCCCCCCCCTTCCCATGCCTTCCCCCCAAAGCCCTCTCCCTCCCACAGTTCTCTCGATGTCTCCATGTCTCTCGGTCCCTGCTCTCAAATGTTGTGTTTGTGTCCTTCCCCCTCTCTCCCCATCTTGTCTACCGCTCCCGATGTTATTTGTTTTGTGTGTCTGTTTGTCTATCTGTGTGATTAATGTTCGCTCTTTCACGAGCCTCGATCTTGTATACAAAAAAAAAAAAAAAAAAAAAAATAAAAAATGGAGGGTTCTGGAATGGCCAAGTCAAAGCCCGGATCTAAATCCCATCGAGATGTTGTGGGGGGATTTGAAACGAGCTGTGCATGCAAGAAACCCCTCAAACATCGCACAGCTGAAAGAATTCTGCATGGAGGAGTGGGCAAAAATTTCTCCCAGTCGATGTCAGAGACTGGTAGACAGTTATAAGAAACGCCTACTTGAGGTTGTGTCTGCCAAAGGGGGCAATACCACCTTTTAGAGCCAATGGTGAACTTACTTTTTCCACATGCGAAATTTGCATTTATGTTTATTTAAATTATACAATGGACTACAAAATGTAAATGTTTCATGATATTTGTTATATTATATCACCTTTATCTTTCAATATTGTTGAAATGAAGATCAAATAGCTGTATGTTGAAATATGTTGAAAAAGTCAAAACTTTACATGGGGTGTACATACTTTTTCACGTGACTGTATATATATACTCAGAGGCAAAAGTTATTGTGACATGGAATTTTTTCATTGGTAATCTTGTGAATGAATTTTTGGATTTGAACCAGAGAAAGAGTGTGTTAAAATGGTCGAAGAAACGCAACCAAGCAGTTGTTGTTCGAATTGCATGAAATTTGCAAGAAGCATGACATATTCAGGAAAAATGGCCAGCAATGTTCACTTCAAAAGGCCAGACAACCAGACGCTTATCATTTCCACTCAATGCAGTCTTAAGAAGTGCAGAAGTCAGAAAAACACCTCTATTCGTCGTTCTGGAACAAGTTCGACATGCCACGCCTCGGGGAAAATGACTGATGGAGAGCTATAGGTATTCTTCAGTCTGGTACCTCGCAGCGTGACGTTGCTCGTCGATTCAACGTCCATAGAAACACCATTTGGCACTTATGGCGACGTTTTCAGCAAAACAATCAAGTTATAGACCGTCCCTGTAGTGGTCGCCCACCAGTAACGACGCCATGTCAAGACCGATGCATTCGAACCACGCACCTCCGATACAGGTTCCAGCCAGCAACCCTTGCAGCCCGTACCATACCTGGCAACAGAGGTGCATCTGCGAGAACAGTTCGACGACGTCCACGCGTCTACGGCATCCTTGCAAGACGCCCAGCCCGACGGCCAATTCTAACGCCAGAACATCGACGTCGACGTCTCCAGTGGAGCAGACCACACGTTGCTCGAGTTGTACAGCTGTATCTTAATCAGAACAATGTTAATGTGTTACCCTGGCCCGCAAGATCCCCTAATTTGTCACCAATTGAACACGTCTGGGATGAAATGGAGCGACGTTTACGACGTCATCCGAATCCCCCCAACAACGCTGCAGGAACTCCGCCAAATCCTTCCTCGGATATGGAATGATCTTCCCCAGGACTTTCATTGACGTTTAGTGGCCTCAATGAGGCGAAGGTGCCAGGCCTGCATCAATGCACAAGGTGGACACACTCGCTACTGACCGTGTGAACTTGCTTGTGAACCCCCTCTTGTGTTGTGGTTCATTTGCATATGCCAGGTATTCTGTTCTTATGGACTGTTGATCGTTACCATACCTTGAAACATTTGTCTTTCCATGTAATAACATTTCATTCGTGGCAGTAAAAGTTTAACACTGATTCTGTTTGTTGTTTGTGTGTCACAATAACTTTTGCCTTTGAGTATATATATATATATATATATATATATATATATATATATATATATATATATATATATATATATATATATCTCAAAATAATTGGTCAATTTTTGTTTTTATTTTCGCACTCAAATTGTCACATATATGATATTAAAGCGCGGCGTTACGCACGCTGCTTGCGAGCAAGGAGGAAGCGGACAAGCGGTAACTTATAAGCGTCTTTATTTCAGGAGCTCACTGTAACACTAGCGCGCTCCGGGCTGCGCGCCCCGTGTATATCCTCAGGCCACGCCTACCCCTCGAGCGTGGCCACCGCCCACTTGGTGCGCGGAATGATGTCACCACGCCAGTGGGCTTTTGTGTCCGCCACACGCGCCCCCCCCAGAATTCCCGCGCACCTGGAGGGCCAGTTTGCGGGGCAGACGGATGACCCGGCCGAAGCGCCCCCTGGCGATCGGCGGCGTCCAGGGTGCAGGGATGCCAGGTGGGATGCCCCTGGCTGCCCCTGGGATGGGTGCAGGACCGGGGGGTGGCGTGGCGGCGGGGCTGGGCGGTGCCGGGGGTCCGCCCGCAGGGGGGCGGCCCCGACGCGGGGGTCGGGCCACTGGCGGTGGATGGTCCACGTCGAGGTGGGCCGGCTTGAGGCGGTCTACAGAAACGTGGTCAGGAGTACCGCCGATGTCCAGGGTGAAGTGCTTCTCCCCGGTCTCCAGCACGCGGAAAGGCCCGTCGTACGGGGGCCGCAGTGGTGTCCGGTGGGCATCGTGGCGGACGAAGACGTACTCCACCGTGCGAAGCTCCGGGGCGACGTGCGTCGGTGGGTGCCCGTGGCATGCCGTTGGCACCGGGACGAACCTCTGGGCGGTCTCTTGCAGAGCGGAGCGCTGCTGTGCCGCGGACCATGGTACCGTGGAGTCGGGGAAGAACTCACCCGGCACCCGCAGCGGTTGCCCGAAGACCACTCCGCCGCAGATGCACGCTGGTCCTCCTTGGGTGCCGTCCGGAGGCCCAGCAGGACCCAGGGGAGCCTGTCGACCCAGCCGCTGTCGCGGAGGGTGGCACGGAGCGCGGCCTTCAATGAGCGGTGAAATCGCTCACACAGGCCGTTAGCCTGGGGGTGGTAGGCCGTGGTTCGGTGCAGCCGGACCCCGAGCCCCTGCGCGACCGCCCCCCAGAGCTCCGAGGTGAACTGGGGGCCGCGGTCGGACGAGATGTCTGAGGGGGCGCCGAACCGGGTGACCCAGGTGGCGATGAAAGTCTGCGCGACGTCCGCCGCCGTCGTCGACGCCAAGGGCACGGCCTCCGGCCACCGGGTGGTGCGGTGCACCATGGTGAGGACGTGGGTGAAACCCCGCGAGGGGGGCAGAGGTCCCACCAGGTCCACGTGGACGTGGTCAAACCGGCGTTCCGGCACCGTGAACGGGGCCAACGGGGCCTGGGTGTGCCGGTGCACCTTGGCACGCTGGCACGCGAGGCACGTCCTGGCCCAGCCGCGGACGGCCTTCCGGAGGCCATGCCAGACGAACTTGTCGGCGATCAACCTTTGGGAGGCCCTCACGCCCGGGTGGGACAGGCCATGGATGGCGTCAAACACCTGGCGTTGCCAGCCCGCGGGCACGATGGGGCGAGGCCGCCCGAGGGAGACGTCGCACAAGAGGGCCGCGCCCACGCCGTCGAACGGCACCTCGGTGACGCGGAGGCCCATGACGGCGGTCCGCAAGGCCTGGACGTCAGGGTCAGCAGCCTGGTCCGCTGCCATCCGGGCATAGTCGATGCCGAGGTGGACTGCGTGGGCGACGGCCCGGGAAAGGCAATCCGCCACCGGGTTGTCCTTCCCCACGACGTGCCGGATGTCCGTCGTGTACTCGGACACGTCCGAGAGGTGACGCTGCTGCCGGGCCGACCACGGCTCGGTGACCTTGCCCATCGCGAAGATCAGCGGCTTGTGGTCGACGAAGGCCGTGAACGCACGGCCCTCGAGCAGATGGCAGAAGTGCCTGACCGCCAAGTGAAGCCCGAGCAACTCGCGGTCGAAGGTACTGTAACGGCGTTCGGGCGGGCGAAGCTGCCGGCTAAAGAACGCCAGTGGTTGCCAAGCTCCACGCACCCATTGCTCGTGCACCGCGCCCACCGCGTAGTCCGAGGCATCGGTGGTGAGGGCGATCGGTGCATCGGGCGCCGGGTGCGCGAGCATGGTGGCGTTAGCCAAGGCGAGCTTCGCGCCCGTGAACGCCGTGTCCATCTGCTCGGTCCAGGTAACGTCGCCTTTTCCCAGCTTACCTCGGAGAGCTTCGTGCAGGGGGCGCAGGAGTTGGGCGATATGGGGCAGGAACCGATGGTAAAAGTTCACCATGCCCAGGAACTCCTGCAGCCCTCTGATCATGCGGGGGCGCAGAAACCCCTTCACCGCCTCCACCTTGGCCGGCAGGGGGACGGCTCTGTGCCTGGTGACACGGTGCCCCAGAAAATCGATTACGGCGATGCCGAACCGGCACTTTGCGGGGTTCACAATCAGGCCATGCTGGCCCAGGCGTTCGAAGAGCGTGCGGAGGTGGCGTAGGTGCTCTTCGCGGGACGCGCTGGCGATGAGGATATCGTCCAGGTAGACGTAGACAAAATCCAAGTCGCGCAGGATGCTGTCCATCAGTCGCTGGAACGCCTGAGCCGCATTCTTCAGACCGAAGGGCATCCGCAGGAACTCGAAGAGTCCGAATGGCGTGATGACCGCCGTCTTCGGGACGTCCTCCGGCCTGACGGGGACCTGAATATAACCGCGTATGAGGTCCACCTTCGAGAAGAAGGACATGCCCGCCAAACGGGTGGAAAAGTCCTGAATGTGGGGGACGGGGTAGCGTTCGGGGGTGGTGGCATCATTGAGACGGCGATAGTCCCTGCACGGTCCCCATCCCCCGCCGGGCTTCGGCACGATGTGCAGCGGCGACGCCCAAGCACTCTCCGAGCGCCGAACGATGCCGAGTCGCTCCAGGGTAGCGAACTCCGCTTTTGCTACCGCCAGCTTCGTCGGCTCGAGGCGGCGTGCCCGGGCATAGACCGGTGGCCCGACGGTGGGGATGTGATGGGCCACCCGGTGCTTGACGGCCCCCACCGAGAAGGTGGGCTGCGTGAGGGCCGGGAAGCCGGCGAGGAGGTGGGTGAATTCGTCCGCTGCCAGAAGCGTACAGATCAACGTGGCCGGAACCGAACCGTTCAGCAAGCCACTTGGCAAGCCGCTCGGTGAGCCGCTCAGTGGGCTGCTCGACGAGCTGGGCAGCGCACAAGCGAGCGTGCTGAACGTCTCGGCCTGGACGAGACGTCTGTGCTTTACGTCGACCAGGAGCCCATTTGCGCACAGGAAGTCCGCGCCAAGCAATGCCATGGGCACGTCGGCGGTGACGAACGACCATCGGAAAACCTGCCCTCCGAACCGCAGAGAGAGGCAGCGTTTTCCGTATGTACGGATGGGCGTCCCGTTTGCGGCAAGCAGCGCGGGGCCCCCACCCACCGGCGTGCTTGTCTGACGTACCGGCAGGAACGACACTCACCTGCGCTCCTGTGTCGCACAGGTAACGGCGCCTGGATAAGGTGTCCGTGATGAACAGCAGGCTGTTCGAACGGCCGGCGCTCATTGCCACTATCGAGCGCCGGCCCGGGCATTTCCCGACCTGTTGAAGGAGCATGGCGGATGACACTGTCGAGCCTCGTGGCCGAACTTGGCGTGGAACCAGCACCAGGTGGTGGAGCTGGAGGAGTGCGGCTGGCTCCGCCAGGCCGGCGGCGTTGGCGGTGTTCCCCGCGGTGGCGGTTTTCGCCGCGGCGGTGGGCGGGGCGTGGCGGCGGCCACGATGTGCGTATCAGCATGCTGCGTATGCTGTGTAAGCTGATGCTGTGGATCAGCATCATCAGCAGCATCAGCCTCGAGGTCCGTGACGGCCGCAAAGTACCTGTCCGCCTCGGCTGCCAATGCTCGGGGTTCCGTTAGCACGGTCCCGGCCAACGCGAGGCAAACCTTCGCTGGAAGTTGGCGACGGAAAAGTGCCCGGAATAGAGAACCGGGGGCTTCGTCGCCGAACAGTGACAGCATATGGTCCATTTGGACCGACGGGCGCGTGTCGCCGAGCTCGGGGAGATCCAGGAGGCGGTCGGCCCGTGCGTCGTCCGTGAGGCCGAACGTGGCTAGGAGTAGCCGCTTGAGTGCCTCGTACTTGTGGCCGTCTGGTGGGTGGCGAAGGACGGACACAACTCGAGCGGCCGTGCCGGGCCCAAGGGAGGCGACGACGTGGCAGTAGCGCGTGTCGTCGCCGGTGAGGCGCCGAAGCTGAAATTGGGCTTCGGCTTGGACGAACCAGATTTCGGCCTGGGCCTCCCAAAATTCGGGAAGTTTGATGAAGTTGGCCATGGCAATGGCGTCGTGTGTGGAAGGATCGCTCTGGCAGATCCAACGTCGAGGTCACCAGTAAAGCGCGGCGTTACGCGTGCTGCTTGCGAGCAGGGAGGAAGCGGACAAGCGGTAACTTATAAGCGTCTTTATTTCAGGAGCTCACTGTAACACTAGCGCGCTCCGGGCTGCGCACCCCGTGTATATCCTCAGGCCACGCCTACCCCTCGGGCGTGGCCACCGCCCACTTGGTGCGCGGAATGATGTCACCACGACAGTGGGCTTTTGTGTCCGCCACAATATATTATCATCAAACAGGATCACACAGAGGTAGTGTACCTACCTGGGAGATGCTTGACTTGATTTTGCGATTGTCGAACCAATTATAAACTGTCAGCTTGGTGTTCCCAGGCATGACAAGGTACCACATGGCACCAATGAGTGTGCCACAGCTCAGATTGCCCCAAAGAGTGTGCCACAGCTCGGATTGACCCAATGAGTGTGCCACAGGTTCGGATTGACCCAATGAGTGTGCAACAGATCGGATTGACCCAATGAGTGTGCCACAGGTTCGGATTGAACCAATGAGTGTGCCACAGTTTAGGATTGAACTACTTGAGTGTGCCACAGCTCAGATTGCCCCAATGAGTGTGCCACAGCTCGGATTGACCCAATGAATGTGCCACAGCTAGGATTGACCCAATGAGTGTGCCACAGTTCGGATTGACCCAATGAGTATGCCACAGCTCGGATTGGCCCAATGAGTGTGCCACAGCTCGGATTGAACCAATGAGTGTGCCACAGCTCGGATTGACCCAATGAGTGTGCCACAGCTCGGATTGACCCAATGAGTGTCCCACAGCTCGGATTGACCCAATGAGTGTGCCACAGCTCAGATTGAACCAATGAGTGTGCCACAGCTCGGATTGACCCAATGAGTGTGCCACAGCTCGGATTGACCCAATGAGTGTGCCACAGCTCAGATTGACCCAATGAGTGTGCCACAGCTCGGATTGACCCAATGAGTGTGCCACAGCTCGGATTGACCCAATGAGTGTGCCACAGCTCGGATTGACCCAATGAGTGTGCCACAGCTCGGATTGACCCAATGAGTGTGCCGCATCTCGGATTGAGCCAATGAGTGTGCCACAGCTCGGATTGCCGTTCATCTGCGACGTGTCGGTGAGCATCATTGCTGGTGTACAATGAATATCCATCTCTGTATTTTTATGGAAATTGTCTGTGATTTGCTGCCTTCACCCTTACCATATTTCAAATTCCTCCCCTGACTTCTTGTGGTGGTCCTGTGGTCCCACCACAACTTCTTATTTACACAGATCACATGGGTCCAGCAGAATCACACTCAGAGGAAAGGTACAGAGAAAGAAATTGAAGAGGGGGAGAATCAGTTCAGGGCTTAGAGTCGCCCCTTGTCTTACTTGGGCACCGTCCCCGGGTGGGTACCGATGCTGATACAGTCAGGAGGAGTGGGGGAATTGTTGGTATGATAGTGTGGTGCATTGCGGTGTGGTGTCGTGCCTTCGCATTGGCACGCCTCCAGACGGTCCACCGCACACCCCCATCATTCATCTGCGCTTTTGTTTTCACTGTGCCCCCCGCTCCTTGCATTTCCCACCAAGGCGAGTCAAGCTGAGAGTACTTGGCTGTTTTCATGTGTGGCGCTCGTGTTTAATAAATTCGGTGTTTGTGTTTAATAAATGTGTCAGGATGGAGGAAGAAGAAGACCTCTCAAAAAGCACTCACATACACATATCTCCCATTTACCCACTACCCAAAAGGGAGAGCTATCTAAATACAAATACTAATGAGATAATTGCACTTTGGAACCTGCGTTCTTTCGTTTAGGAGAGGGGGAGAGGACATGGAATAAAATAATACTAAACCATGGACCAATAAATTCCACATTCCTGTGCCACCTTCGGTCGAATGTCAGGCATGGACACCTGGTTCGTGAATGACTTGAGCAAAAAACAGTGAATGGGAAACGATGAACCAATAAATTCCACATTATTTTGACACCTTCAGTCGAGCGTCAGACATTGACAGCATGTTCGTGAATGACTTGGACAAAAAACGTACCCGTCTGAATGGTTCCCTTCCCAGTCGATGGCGAATCTGCATATGGCGAATCCGCGAATGTCACGGTTAGAAAGTAGAAACCGACACGTCATTTCCTCATTCTTATTTAAACTCAATATCTCCATTTTCATTCCAAACAACATCATTCCAATCATAAATTGATACTACAACAAAATACTGTGTTAAATCACGATTGTATTGATATATTTATCAAACCAGCTCTTTGTCGTCATCTGATCACTTCCTCATTCGGGAGCAGGTTCGTATTAAGTCAATTTCAAAATCATAATTTTATTGAGGAATTTATGAAACCTCCTACCTTTCAACATGGGCTGGGACCCCGTTCCACAGAAGGTTTGGAATGGCTCGCCCCAAAACTGAGGGAGGAGTTTGGGGATGGACCGACAGACAGACAGACAGACACTTCTGTGTTATAATACAGATTTTTTTCCCCTCTTGCTGTAGTTTCCTCATTGCTTTCAGAATACAAAGTTTATGATAGCATACCATTCTTATCCAGGAAATATGTTCGTGTGGGAGCTGTGCTCGCACGATAAAGCCAGACAAAATGGACGACACGGGAACGAAGTTTCACCGAGCTATTTATTTAGCTCAAAACCAAAGAACTCAAAAGCACACTGAATCCGCCCCTCGAACGGGCGGCAATTTATATCGCAAACTGAACACACAAAAGCCACGCCTCTCAGGCGGGGCGTGGTATGCAAAATAGGTAAGTCACGCCTCCCGACGGGGTGTGGTATGCAAGGCAAGTGTTCGCCCAAGAAGGGCAAGACTGGACACGCCCGGGCGAGTCCAGACACATGACCGCTCTCCGGTTGCGTCATCGGCCGGTGCACGGTAATTGTGTCATGCTTCCGGTAACCGCTACATGCGCCCCCCCAGAATTAACCTGCACCAGGAGAGTCAGTTTGAGGGGGGTCCTGATGACCCGGCCGAAATGACCCCTGGTGATTTGTGTGGGGGTGGTAGGCGGCGTGGCGGTGGAAGGCCGGGCGAGGGGCTTGGTTGACGGGGGACGGCCCCGTGGTGGAGGAAGGGCCAACCGTGGAGGTTGGTCAATGTCCAAATGGGCCGGCTTGAGGCGGTCCACGGAGATGCGGTCCGGCTTGCCGCCGATGTCGACGATGAATGATTTGTCGTCCCTCTGCAGGACCCGGAAAGGTCCATCGTATGGCGGCCGGAGCGGTCCCCGGTGTGCGTCGTGCCGGATGAAAACGTACTCTGCAGTGCGAAGTGCTGGGGGGACGTGGGGTTGGGGGCAGCCGTGGTGGGACGTGGGCATGGGGGCAAATCTCCTGGTGGCCTCCTGGAGGTCCGAGCATTGGCGAGACGCGGACCAGGGGCCGGTGGCATCAGGGATGAATTCGCCCGGCACGCACAGTGGCTGGCCGTAGACCAGCTCGGCGGTGGAAGCCTGGAGGTCCTCTTTAGGGGCCGTTCGGAGGCCCAATAGGACCCACGGGAGCCTGTCGGCCCAACCGTCGTCCTGGAGGCTGGCTCTGAGAGCGGCCTTCATCAAGTAGTGGGACCGCCCGCACAAGCCATTGGCTTGGGGGTGGTAGGCCATGGTGCGGTGAAGCTTGACCCGCAAGGCCTGGGCGACCACGCCCCAAAGCTCGGAGGTGAATTGCGGGCCTCTGTCAGAGGAGATGTCCGAGGGCGTGCCAAAACGGGCAATCCAAGTGCCAATGATGGCCTGCGCCACGTCGGCGGATGTTGATGCCAACGGGACGGCCTCAGGCCACCTGGTGGTCCTGTCCACCATCGTGAGGAGGTGGGTGAAGCCCCGCGAGGAGGGAAGGGGTCCCACCAGGTCCACATTGACGTGGTCGAAGCGCCGCGCGGGCACGTCGAATGGTGCCAATGGGGCCTGGGTGTGCCGGTGGACCTTCGCGTGCTGGCAGGCGACACAGGCATTGGCCCAGTCGCGGACGTCCTTACGGAGCCCTTGCCAGACGAACTGTGCTGCCACGAGCTTCTGTGATGCTTTCCGGCCCAGGTGGGAAAGGCCGTGGAGGGCGGCAAAAATGTGCCGCTGCCATCCGGTGGGCACGATGGGGCGAGGTTGGCCCAGGGAAATGTCGCACAGGAGAACTGTGCCTGTGTCCTCGAAGGGGACGTCGGCCAACTGCAGGCCTGTGTCCGCTGTCCGGAGGGCTTGCACTGCAGGGTCGGTGGTCTGGTCGGCCGCCAAGCGGGCGAAGTCCACACCCAGGTGGACGGCGTTCGCGCCGGACTGGGAGAGGCAATCAGCCACAGCGTTGTCCTTGCCCGCGACATGCCGGATGTCCGTCGTAAATTCCGACACGGCGGAGAGGTGGCGCTGTTGGCGGGCCGACCACGTCTCCATAACCTTGGCCATAGCGAATACCAGGGGTTTGTGGTCCACAAACGCTGTGAATGGGCGGCCCTCCAAAAGATGGCGGAAATGGCGAACAGGCAGGTAAAGGCCGAGGAGCTCGTGGTCGAAAGCGCTATACCTGCGTTTGTTAGGGCGAAGCTGCCGGCTGAAGAAGGCCAGCGGTTGCCAAGCCCCATTCACCCACTGTTCATGCCGGGTGCCCACTGCGTAGTCGGAAGCGTCCGTGGTGAGGGCAATGGGTGCGTCGAGTGCCGGGTGCACCAGCATGGTCGCGTTGGCAAGGGCCAGCTTTGCGCCCGTGAACGCCGCGTCCATCTCTGTGGTCCAGGCGACGTCGTGCTTGGCCGGCTTGCCCCGGAGGGCATCATACAGGGGGCGCATGAGTTGGGCGGCGCGAGGCATGAACCGGTGGTAGAAATTTACCATCCCCAAAAATTCCTGTAGGGCCTTGATGGAGCGGGGGCGCAGGAAACTTGTGACTGCCTCCACCTTGGTAGGCAGCGGGACAGCCCCGCGCTTCGTGATGCGGTGCCCCAGGAAGTCGACGGCCGTTACGCCAAACTGGCATTTCGCCGGGTTGATGATGAGGCCATGCTGGCCGAGGCGCTCGAAAAGCGTGCGCAGGTGGATGAGGTGCTCCGCCCGGGAAGTGCTGGCGATGAGAATGTCATCCAGGTAGACGAACAGAAAGGTGAAATCGCGCAGCACACTGTCCATCAGCCGCTTGAAGGCCTGGGCCGTGTTCTTAAGGCCGAACAGCATTCGGAGGAACTCGAAGAGGCCAAAAGGTGTAATTACAGCCATCTTCGGAACGTCGGCCGGCCGGACAGGTGCCTGGTGGTAGCCCCGAATAAGGTCGACCTTGGAGAAGATCAGCCGCCCCGCCAAACGGGCGGAAAAGTCCTGTATGTGTGGTATTGGGTACCGGTCGAGGGTGGTGGCGTTGTTGAGGTGGCGGTAATTGCCGCATGGTCACCATCCGCCACCCGGTTTGGGCACGATGTGCAGGGGCGAGGCCCACGCACTATTCGAGCGTCGCACAATGCCCAATCGCTCCAGCGCATCGAATTCCGCCTTCACCACGGAGAGTTTGGCCGGGTCGAGGCGGCGAGCCCTAGCATAGACCGGTGGACCTGTGGTCGGGATGTGGTGTTCGACGCCGTGCTTGACGGCGACGGCCGAAAACGTCGGCTGCATGAGGGCGGGAAACTCGGCGAGTAGGCGGGTGAAATCGTCCACGGCCGGGAGAGCGCAGGCTAGCTTGGTCGGAGCGGAGCCGCTCAATGAGCAAGCGAGCAAGCTGAAGGTGCGGATGGAGGAACCGTTTGCGGCGACCAAGGCGGGGCCGTATAGCGCAGCCTGTTTGTCCTGCACCGAGGTGGGTATCACGCTCAGCTGAGCGCCGGTGTCACACAAAAAACGCCACCCGGACTCCGTGTCCGTGATAAACAGAAGGCTGCCTTAAAGGCCGACGCTCATGGCAGGCAGCGAGCGCCGGCTTGGTCTTTTCCTGCCCTGCCAAAAGTGCACGGTGGGCGGCACGTTCTGGCCTTCTGCCCGAACCTGGCATGGTAATAGCACATGGTCTGCTCTGGTGGAGGCTCCGGCGGTCGCGTCGGGTTCGGTCGATGGGGCGTTGCGGCGGCCGCTGCCGTCAGTGGCGCGGACTCGGCCGGTGGAGGCGCCGGTTGTGGCGCGGGCATTGCCTCGGTCGGCCCAGGGTCCCAGGCGGCCGCTCCGACATGTCGCCTGGCCGAGAAAAATTTATCGGCCTCCTTGGCCAGGGCGCGAGGGTTCGTGATGGGCGAATTAGCCAAAGCTAACCGTACCTGCCCGGGTAGCCACTGGAGGAACAGCTCGTGGAAGAGGAAGTCTGGGCTGTGGTCACCGAGAAGAGCAAGCATTTGGTCCATGCTTTCGGATGGACGGGCCTCGCCCAGCTCCGGGAGGTGTAGTAGTTGTCGTGCACGTTCGGTCTCCGTGAGTCGAAACGCACCGAGGAGTAGGCCTTTGAGTGCGCCGTATTTGTCGGCGTTCGGCGGGTGCTGGAGGAAGCTCAGGACCCGGGCAGCGAAGGAGGCGGTGAGCGCAGAGACCACATGGTGGTAGCGCGTCGTGTCCTTCGTAATCTTTCGCAGCGCGAATTGAGAATCCGCTTGGGCAAACCAAACGGCCGCGTGCGACTCCCAGAAGCCCGGGAGCTTCAAAGCTGCAGCTGACTCCATCGCCGTGTTCTTAGAAAGGGGTCACCAATTGTGGGAGCTGTGCTCGCACGATAAAGGCAGACAAAATGGACGACACAGGAACGAAGTTTCACCGAGCTATTTATTTAGCTCAAAACCAAAGAACTCAAAAGCACACTGAATCCGCCCCTCGAACAGGCAGCAATTTATATCGCAACTGAACACACAAAAGCCACGCCTCTCAGGCGGGGCGTGGTATGCAAAATAGGTAAGTCACGCCTCCCGACGGGGCGTGGTATGCAATGCAAGTGTTCGCCCGAGAAGGGCAAGACTGGACACGCCCGGACAAGTCCGGACACGTGACCGCTCGCCGGTTGCGTCATCGGCCGGTGCACGGTAATTGTGTCATGCTTCCGGTAACCGCTACATTCATACAATTGTGCATTTATTTGTCAATGTTAAAGTCCAAACCAGCATTAAAACAAACGCAGCTCAAATTGAAGAGAAAAATCATTCAAAAACAATGATTTTCAGTCTGCTAAACTGTCTTTAAATATTTCCTGCAAGTTAGACAATTATGCTACTTTTCATGTTTTCTTCAATACCATTAAATTCCATTACCATATTATCGACTTACCATTACCATAGCTAAACAATTTCAATGAAGCATAGCTTGGGCTGACCGGTTGCTACCAAGCATAGCTTCATTGCATTCCAGAGAAACAGTGTCCATGGAATGTCTGCTCCCAGCCTTGCCCGATGTGGGTGTGCATGTAATAAGACCTCCCCTGGAAAACACTCTCTCCACTGGAGCATTTGAAGTGGGGACACACAGTATTTTTAAAGCCAATCTGTCCTGTTCAGGGTACTTAGTTTTGTTTTCCACCCAAAACTGAAGCGCACCACTTCTTTGGGTTGCATCATACTCCTGTACAGACTCCAAGTAGGTTTCCCTCCGCCACTGAAAGTCTGTTTGTAAACAGGATATCTCAAAAGGTTGTGGATGGATTCGGACGAAATTTGGTGGACAGGTTCGGTGTGTACTGAGGAGGAATTGATTCAATTTTGGTGAATAATTGAATCCGGATCAAATGCATTTTTTTCAATGATTCTTCACCATTGGCCCCTGCGAAATGGTGAATAGGTAAGCAAATTAGCGAAATGGTGAATAGGTAAGCAAATCAGTGAATGGTGAATGGGTAAGCAAATTAGTGAATGGTGAATGGGTAAGCAAATTAGTGAATGGTGAATGGGTAAGCAAATTAGTGAATGGTAAATAGGTCAGCAAATTAGCAAATGGTGAATGGGTGAGCAAATCAGCGAATGGTGAATAGGTCGGCAAATCAGCGAATGATGACTCGGTAAGCAAATTAGCGAATGGTGAATGGGTAAGCAAATTAGCGAATGGTGAATAGGTCAGCAAATTAGCGAATGGTGAATGGGTCAGCAAATCAGTGAATGGTGAATAGCTCAGCAAATCAGTGAATGGTGAATATGTAAGCAAATCAACTAATGGTGAATATGTCAGCAAATCAGCGAATGGTGAATAGGTAAGCAAATCAGCGAATGCTGAATAGGTCAGCAAATCAGTGAATGGTGAATGGGTAAGCAAATTAGTGAATGGTGAATTGAATGGGTCAGCAAATTAGCGAATGGTGAATGGGTAAGCAAATCAGCGAATGGTGAATAGGTCAGCAAATCAGCGAATGGTGAATAGGTAAGCAAATTAGCGAATGGTGAATGCGTAAGCAAATTAGCGAATGGTGAATAGGTCAGCAAATTAGGGAATGGTGAATGGGTCAGCAAATCAGCGAATGGTGAATAGCTGAGCAAATCAGTGAATGGTAAATATGTAAACAAATCAAGTAATGGTGAATATGTCAGCAAATCAGTGGATGGTGAATAGGTAAGCAAATTAGTGAATGGTGAATTGGTCAACAAATTAGCAAATGGTGAATGGGTAGGCAAATCAGCGAATGGTGAATAGGTCAGAAAATCAGCTAATGGTGAATAGGTAAGCAAATGGTGAATGGGTAAGCAAATTAGCGAATGGTGAATAGGTCAGCAAATGAGCGAATGGTGAATGGGTCAGCAAATCAGCGAATGGTGAATAGCTCAGCAAATCAGTGAATGGTGAATATGTAAGCAAAACAACTAATGGTGAATATGTCAGCAAATCAGTGAATGGTGAATAGGTAAGCAAATCAGCAAATGGTGAATTGGTCAGCAAATCAGTGAATGGTGAATAGGTAAGCAAATTGGTGAATGGGTAAACAAATTAGTGAATGGTGAATGGGTAAGCAAATCAGCGAATGGTGAATAGGTCAGCAAATCAGTGAATGGTGAATATGTAAGAAAATCAGTGAATGGTGAATAGGTAAGCAAATTGGTTGAATGGTGAATAGGTAAGCAAATCAGTGAATATGAAAGAAAATCAGCGAATGGTAAATAGGTCAGCAAATCAGTGAATGGTGAATATGTAAGCAAATTGGTTGAATGGTGAATATGTAAGCAAATCAGTGAATATGTAAGCAAATTAGCGAATGGTGAACAGGTCCTCAAATTAGCGAATGGTGAAAATGGAAGAAAATCAGTGAATGGTAAATAGGTCAGCAAATTGGTTGAATGGTGAATAGGTAAGCAAATCAGTGAATGGTGAAGATGTATGCAAATTAGCGAATGGTGAATAATCGGTGAATGGTGAATAGGTCGGCAAATTAGCGAATGGTGAATATGTAAGAAAATCAGTGAATGGTAAATAGGTCAGCAAATCAGTGAATGGTGAATATGTAAGCAAATCGGTGAATAGGTCAACAAATCAGCGAATGGTGAATAGGTCAGCAAATCAGTGAATGTTAAATGTGTAAGCAAATCAGCGAATGGTGAATAGCTCAACAAATCAGTGAATGTTAAATGTGTAAGTAAATCAGAGAATGGTGAATAGGTCAGCAAATCAGTGAATAGGTCAGCAAATCAGCGAATGGTGAATAGGTAAGCAAATCAGCGAATGGTGAATAGATATGCAAATTAGCAAATGGTGAATAGATCAGCAAATCAGAGAATGGGGAATAGGTCAGCAAATCAGTGAATGGTGAATATGTAAGCAAATTGTGAATAGGTCAGCAAGTCAGTGAATGGTGAATATGCAAGCAAATCAGCGAATCGTGGATATGTAAGCAAATCAGCAAATGTTGAATATGTAAGCAAATTAGCAAATGGTGAATTATTGCTTTTCACCAAATTTTTGCGGCCACAGCCAGAATCAGGCCGAGGCCAAGTCTTCGGCATTCCAAATCAAAGTCCATGTACTGAAGAGTCGAGTCAGACATTTATTTGTTCCCCAAAAGATGGACTTGAGTCCAGACTCGAGTCCGACATCAATTGTACGACTGTAGACTTGGCACACTTTTCCAGGCCAAATTCAATTTGAATGTCGTCAGAGTAACGTTTGGCAGGCAGCGACTAATCGAAATGAGCAATTTATGAGTTCGGCTTCCTCATGGACGTCACTTTCATTTGCTCCCATGAAGAACGCTTCGGTTGGTATTTTTGACAAATTATCGCAGTTGTGGCATTTTCAAATCGGAATTGCGACACGTGCCATGCATCACATTTTGCCACTTTCAGACACCGTTTGTAAGTTTCAAGATCGTTTCAGGAGCTGTTGTGTCATCCAGTCGATGGTTCATTCATCATTTGTGATTTGCCAGCCATGTCTGGCAGGAGACGGAGCGTAAACTATTGGAGACAGAGCACGTCGATGAATGGCTGCCTGATAATTAGCACGCAGTGTAAGCTGATACAGTGCGTCGTGTCTCGTTGGTTGCATGCTTTGTTCAGCAGGGGACGATGCCAAACAAAACACTTTATATCGAGCATCGTTCACATCATCAGCAGAGACCTATCCATACAAAACAGACACATTTCTGGTACCGAGGAGACTTGGAAATGACTTATTTTCAATTTCCAAACAATATTTATTTCAGGCAATCAGTCCTGGGGAAAAAAAAGATTTGTGCATTAGGTGAGTAGAGGATAACCCTATACTCACCACAAAAATAAGTGAACACCATGATGCTCCTTCACTACCTCATAAACTTCCGCTCAAGCGTAATGAGCCAAGTACACATTCTGGTGCGCAATGATTTTCAGTTGAATCACCCTTTGGCAAAACACCTTGTAAGCTTCTGCATAGAGTGTGATGTCAAACAAAGTGAAAATGAATAGTCGATCATAATATATATTGTTTTGAGAGGTCAAAATTTGTACAACTGGTGGGATTTTTGAGAATGTATTTGAGAATGTATGAGAAATGAATGATTTTGAGAACTGGTGGGAATAAAAGTGAAGGAAGAACTGTTAAAATTTCCAAATGAAAGGTGATTGTTGCGCATGGATGTGTAAAGAACCGGTACTACTGTATTGTAATCAATACCTATTCCAGGATGATTCTTTAGCACTGCATGGAGTAAAATATCATGGTGTTGTTCGTGAAGAGTGGGTGAGTTATCACAGGCATTCTGCCTGGATTTTTTAAAGTATTCATGGTTCTCCCTGAAACATTTCTCAGGATGGAAAACCACCGAGTGTAATTCGTTGGTACTGTTAAAATCCTTCAGAGGCAATGGCAAATGTTTTTTCCAGCTACCACGACCGCTCTATCTCACCCTCTCTCTGTTCTCTTCACCCCCTCTTTTGCTCAAGGTCATCTGCCAGCATCTTGGAAATCAGCCAACATTACCGCTTTACACAAAAAAGGTGCAAAAACATATCCTTGCAACTACAGACCAATCAGCCTGCTCCCAATAATCAGCAAAGTTATGGAATCCATCATCGTTTCACATATCAAATCCTTCCTCTTCTCCAATGGCTTGATCTCTGATCATCAATTTCGATTCAGACCAGGTCGCTCTGCTCTGGACATGCTGCTTCTGCTGTCTCAACAATGGATGGAGGTCCTCAATGCCAAACAGGAAATCATAGCTGTCTCCCTCGACATATCACGTGCCTTCGATACAGTCTGGCACCCCGATCTGCTCAGCAAATTCTCCTCCTATGGTATCCATGGAAACCTCCACGCATGGCTTGCGGACTTCCTCTCTGGATGTAGTCAACGTGTGGCCCTGAATGGAATTTCTCTCATCTCCCCTTCCTGTTCAGGTTGGAGTTCCCCAAGGCAGTGTTCTGGGCCCTGTACTTTTTCTGGTCTTCATCAATGATCTCTCTGACTCTTTGGAAAATCCTCTCTATCTCTTTGCTGATGACTCTACTCTCTGCCGCTCCATTCCTCATCCCTCAGATCGGCAGTCTGCAGCCTCCTCACTCTCTGCAGACCTGGACAAAATCACAGACTGGGCAAACAAGTGGAACATGTCTTTCAATCCTGACAAATCTCACACTCTTACTATGTCTCTCCGAAAAGACCGACGGGACAACCCTCCCATCCACTTTCTGAACAATCCTCTCCAAGAAGTTCTGTCACTCAAGATTTTGGGTCTCACTATCTGCCATGATCTTTCTTGGGAAAACCACATTTCTGAGCTGACCTCCAAAGCCAATCACCGAATGGGCATCCTGCGTCGTGCGAAGTCCTTCCTTGGCAAACCTGAGCTTGGCACAAGTGTTAATTTGCTTTCGGTGCAAAAACTTTTTGAGTCCTCCCCCAACCCTCCCCCTTCCACAGATCTATCGATGTCCCTGTTCTCTTCTGTTGTTGTGCTTGTGTGCTTCCCTCTCTCTCCCTTTTGTCTTCTGCTCCCTTCATTGCATGTTTTATGTCTCTGTGCATGTTTTCATGTTTAATGTGTTGGCTCTTACACGAACCTCGATTCTGTATACAAATATATATATATATATATATATATATATATATATATATATATATATATATATATATATATATATATATATATATATATAAATAAAACCAACGATAGTGGTCTTTTCCAACCAATTGTGTTAATTCCTTACGAACCAAGGCAATTGTAAAACCTTTTTTTTTCTTTTTTTCTTTTTTTTTTGTATACTGAATCGAGGCTCGTGAAAGAGCTAACATTAACTTCACAAACAAATCAACCAGACAAACAAAACACACAAAAAGAGGGAGCGGAAAACAAGATGGGGAGAGAAGGGGAAGCACACAAACACAACATTTAAGAGCAGGGAGATGTGTGGAAGGAAGAGGGCTTGGGGGGAGGAGGCGTGGGAAGGGGGGGGGGGTGGAGGGAGAAGTATAAAACACAAGGACACCAAGGACTTCCAGGACAGAAGTTGGTATTTCAAAAAAGTGGAATTGGGGTGAAATTAGCGGGGGTAGAAAAGATCAAGGTTTTGGATGGGGGAAGATAAGAGATGGTGGTGAACAGCTGTTTTAAAGACCTGGAGGGTGGAGTGGGATTGAAGAGAGTGAGGGAGTTTGTTCCAGAGGCGGGAGAAAAGAGGAATGAAGGAGTGAAGGTGAGCAGAGAGTCTTGATTTTGGCAGTTTGGCCATAAGAGGGTTGCAGGCAGATCTTGTGCGACCTGTAGGAATATTTGTGGGACAGAGCCCAGAGAGAGCTGGGGGGGGCAAGGCCAGAGAGGAGTCGGTAGAAGATGGAAAGACCACCAACCTGCCTGTGGTGAGTGAGTGAGAGGCCCTTGGAGTTAGCTTCATCACGGGAGATTCCAATGATTCTGAATGCTTTGGTTTCAACAGCGTGAAGACGAGCTAGGTGTGAGGCAGGAGCACCAGCCCAGAGGGGAGAGCAGTATTCCATTGAGCTGTGGATGAAAGCCTTGTATTTGGTGAGGAGCTCAGGTGTGCCAAGGAAGGACTTCGCACGACGGAGGATGCCCAGTCGGCGACTGGCTTTGGAGGCCAGATTTGAAATGTGGTTTTCCCAGGAAAGATCATGGCAGATAGTGAGACCCAAAAGCTTGAGTGACAGAACTTTTTGGAGAGGCTTATTCAGAAAGTGGATGGGAGGGTTGTCCAGTCAGTCTTTTTGGAGAGACATCGTAAGAGTGTTAGATTTGTCAGGATTGAAAGACATGTTCCACTTGTTTGCCCAGTCAGTGATTTTGTCCAGGTCTGCAGAGAGTGAGGAGGCAGCAGACTGCCGATCTGAGGGATGAAGAATGGAGCGACAGAGAGTAGAGTCATCAGCAAAGAGATAGAGAGGATTTTCAAGAGAGTCAGAGAGATCATTGATGAAGACCAGAAAAAGCACAGGGCCCAGAACACTGCCTTGTGGAACTCCAGCCTGAACAGGAAGAGCAGATGAGAGAAACCCATTCAGGGCTACACGTTGACTACGACTAGAGAGGAAGTCCGCCAGCCATGCGTGGAGATTTCCATGGATACCAAAAGAGGAGAGTTTGTTGAGCAGAGCGGGGTGCCAGACCGTATCGAAGGCACGTGATATGTCAAGGGAGACTGCTCTAATTTCCTGTTTGGCATTGAGGACCTCCATCCATTGTTGAGAAAGCAGAAGCAGCATGTCCAGAGTAGAGTGTCCAGGTCTGAAACCAAATTGATGATCAGAGATCAAGGCATTGGAGAAGAGGAAAGATTTCATATCTGAAGCAATGATGGATTCCATGACTTTGCTGATAATTGGGAGAAGGCTGATTGGTCTGTAGTTGCTGGGATCAGTTTTTGCACCTTTTTGTGCAAAGCGGTGATTTTGGCAGATTTCCAAGCAGATGGAAGATGACCTTGAGCAAAAGAGAGGGTGAAGAGAACAGAGAGAAGGAGTGAAAGAGCGGAAGAACAGGATTTTAGGACCCGTGGGCTGATGCCGTCAGGTCCAGTTGCAGAATCCGAGTCGAGGGTTGACAGAAACCTTTCCACCTTGTCAGGAGGAAAGGGCACAGAGTCCAGGAGAAGCTGGGTACGACTGGGTACGGTGGGTCCAGAGAGGGATGGGTTTGGGACACAAGATTTAGAGGCAAACACAGATTATGTATTCAGCATAATCATAATGTGATTGTGTTGTTTTGTGAATGAAATAATCCAAGTTATACTTTGTGTTAATATTGAATGCATCAGAATAAATAGGAATGAGCTTGACTTAAATGGTGAATTAAATGAACTCGCAACGGTACCCGCCCTATGGGCGGGGCTTCAATTGGGAAGCCCAAATGAAAAGGCAAAATATCAGAAATTGAAGGCTGTTTTTTATTTTAAACGATTCATATAAACATCCCTTGAATCATACAACACGCAATCATCAAAATCTAAACAGTACATGGCGCCCATTTTGAAAAAAGATTGAAGTCTGTAACACGGAAGCGGCCGCTACACCTGTTCTCAATCACTTTGCACATGCTGCCGTGTTACTTCGGAGCCGCACGTTTATGTAGGAAGATTAGTTAGGAGTCGATCTACTCTCTCCTGGTACATAGAATAAACAGTATTTGTAAAATTTCAACAAAAGCCACATCACTGTTCATATCGGTAAATACTAGTACCCGACTGCAAAGCCGCAATGAGCCGGCGAAGCCAAAGCCTCTTGCCACTATTTTACCCATCACGATGGCATCAGTAGGTTAGGTAGTTGATAATAGGTCAGTGTAGGTACCATACCTGGTAAGACTTGGTAAAAGAGAAGAGCAGACAGTCCTCCCCAATACCTACATACAATCAATGTCACAAGAAGCTTAAGGAAGTAACTATACGATGTGCTAGCTTAGGGCCTATTTTAAGAAATTTTAACTGGGCTTAACATACGTTTTCACAGTATGTGTGTAGTCTTCTAACTTCAGTTGCTGTCAGGACTGGTTCTCTCCGAGCACTGCGGCTTCCTCCACCAGAAGAAGTTAGCTTGTAGTAAGATCAGTGCCGACAGATCAGACGATAGCGCCGTTGCAACAGCAATGTGTGACTGTCGTTAATCAAACCGAGCTTTCTTTCTTTATGTAAACCACTTATACCGTATTTCTGGCCATGAAAAACTATCCCCTACGGCCGCGAGATTTCTAAAAAATAATTATTCGTCAATTTTAGAATATTTGACGCCGTTTTCAGCATCCGAAACGCGTAATAAGCTTTTTTAAAATATTTTTCAAATGCTCGAATCTCATTGGTTCTGGTGTTTGGTGACGATTTTCGTTGAAGATAACGAGGTTGGTCTTAACGTATTTTAATTACAAATTAGAGGTTCATTAGATTGTGAATCAAAGAAAGACGGGTGAAACAAACTCCTATTTAACTTTTTCGCAATTGTTTTATGCAAACTTCCGCATCCGGTCGATGGCGGCCTCCAGTGCGTGATTTGGTTTTAGAAATATTTTTTCAAATGCTCGACTCTCATTGGGTCCGGTGTTTGGTGACGCGTTCGTTGAAGATAACCAGTCCCGTGCGACCCGAGGTTGGTCTTAAAGTATTTTAATAATAAATTAGAGGTGCATAAGATTGTGAATCAAACAAAGACGGGTGAAAGAAACTCCTATTGAACGTTTTCAATTTGTTATGCATACTTCCGCATCCGCAAGATGGCGGCCTCCAATGCGCTTCGGAATTCTCAAGCCAAGGCATAATCTGGTTTTCGACATAAGTCGTACGCGTTTATTGACAACACCGGCTTCGCCGGCTACTAGTACCGACTGCAAAGCCGCAATGAGCCGGCGAAGCCAAAGCCTCTTGCCACTATTTTACCCGTCAGTAGGTTAGGTAGTTGGTAGTAGGTAGGTGTAGTTGGTACCGTACCTGGTAAGACTTGGTAAAAGAGAAGAGCAGACAGTCCTCCCCAATACTTGCATACAATAAATGTCACAAGAAGCTTAAGGAAGTAACGATACTATGTGCTAGTTTAGGGCCTATTTTAAGAAATTTTAACTGGGCTTAACATACGTTTTCACAGTATGTGTGTAGTCTTCTAACTTCAGTCGGTCAGGACTGGTTCTCTCCGGGCACTGCGGCTTCCTCCACCAGGAGAAGTTAGTTTGCAGTAAGATCAGTGCCGACAGATCAGACGATAGCGCCGTTTCAACGGCAATCTGTGACTCGTTAATCAAACCAGCTTTCTTTCTTTATGTAAACCGCTTATACCGGTAGGTGCAGGACAACATCATAAATCACACAAACCTACTGAGCATGGGAGCATGGGATTGAAGCCTAATTCGGCTTTTTAGGTCTACCACTAAAGAAGAGAAAAATTTCGAAAATGGCCCAGAGTGGTTTACTTTCCAATTACGTTTCGTGAGAACATTGTTTTTTTATCGCGAAAAGAAGGTGATAGACGCTGATAGTGACCTGTAAGTACTCTTGAACATCCTCAACAACACATATATGCTGGTGCTAGCACTCAAAGGTCTTTACACGCTTTAGAGAAATTTAGCAGTGTACAGTTAAAGTGTAGACTTAAACTGGTAATTGAAACAGTGTAGATTGTAACCTGGTGAATGAGCAGGAGTCACATGACACTTTCTCACGAATTAGCTTGGGTACCCAAGACTTGGGTACATTTATGTCGTGGTTAAGCATAAACGTCGTCCTTCATGCCACATCTGATAGGTCGGTGTGGCGATGAAGAATGGAGGCGAAACATTGTTCCTCGTTTTGGCTTTGACCGAGTGACATGGCGGGCGTTTTGCAGAATCGAGTCGAAAAACACGTTGTTCAAGTGCTCGTACTTTTTTGCTGTGCAGTAAGCGAGTGACTTGATACGTTTCACAGTGCCCAAAGCAATGACGATTTAGCTTAGGAAATTTGAGCATATGATGAGAACTATTTCGAGCAGCATATGCTTACACGTGATTCGGTTGTTTTGCACCAACCTCGTTCCCGGCGTCGCAGACGTCGCAGTGATTCCCGTCGCAGTTCCCGGTGTCGCAGTGATTAATTCGGTGAAGAATTCCGTCTCAACTTCGGATATTTCCGGCCGTGAAAAACTATCCGTATTTCTAAACTAAATATGTAAACCGCTTATACCGTATTTCTGGCCGTGAAAAACTATCCCGTACGGCCGCGAGATTTCTAAAAAATAATTCTTCGTCAATGTTAGAATATTTGACGCCGTTTTCACCGTCCGAAACGCGTAATAAGCTTTAAAAAAAAATTTTTTCAAATGCTCGAATCTCATTGGTTCTGGCGTTTGATGACGATTTTCGTTGAAGATAACGAGGTTCGTCTTCACGTATTTTAATTACTAATGAGAGGTTTCATTAGATTGTGAATCAAAGAACGACGGGTGAAACAAACTCCTATTGAACTTTTTCGCAATTGTTTTATGCAAACTTCCGCATCCGGTCGATGGCACCCACCATCGAGCGCTTTCATTTTAGAAATATTTTTGCAAATGCTCGACTCTCATTGGGTCCGGTGTTTGGTGACGCATTTTGTTGAAGATAACCAGGCCCGTGCGGGCCGATGTTGGTCTTAAATTATTTTATTAATACATCGGAGGTGCATAAGATTGTGAATCAAATGACGACGGGTGAAAGAAACTCCTAATGAACGTTTTAAAGTTGTTATGCATACTTCCACCTCCACAAGATGGCTGCGCCCACTGCGCTTCGGATTCTCGAGCCAAGGCATAATCAGGTTTTCAACATAATACGTACTCGTTTATTGACAACACCGGCTTCGCCGGCTACTAGTACCCGACTGCAAAGCCGCAGTGAGCTGGCGAAGCCAAAAAAGCCTGCCACTATTTTACCCATCACTGTGGCATCAGTAGGTTAGGTAGTTGGTAGTAGGTAGGTGTAGTAGGTGTAGTAGGTGTAGTAGGTGTAGTAGGTGTTGTAGGTGTAGTAGGTGTAGTAGGTGTAGTCGGTACCATTTGCATTCTGGATGAGATTAAAATTGATAAAATTTACTTCTTGATTAATTCGGTGAATTCCGTCTCAACTTCGGATATTTCTGGCCATGAAAAACTATCCCCGACGGCCGCGAGATTTCTAAAAAATAATTCTTCGTCAATTTTAGAATATTTGACGCTGTTTTCACCCTCCGAAACGCGTAATAAGCTTTAAAAAAATATTTTTCAAATGCTCGAATCTCATTGGTTCCGGTGTTTGGTGACGATTTTCGTTGAAGATAACGAGGTTGGTCTTAAAGTATTTTAATTACAAATTAGAGGTGCATTAGATTGTGAATCAAACAAAGATGGGTGAAACAAACTCCTGTTGAACTTTTTCGCAATTGTTTTATGCAAACTTCCGCATCCGGTCGATGGCGGCCTCCATTGCGTGATTTGGTTTCAGAATATTTTTTCAAATGCTCGAATCTCATTGGTTCCGGTGTTTGGTGATGCTTTTTGTTGAAGATAACCAGGCCCGTGTGGGCTGAGGTTGGTCTTAAAGTATTTTAATTATCATTTAGAGGTGCATAAGATGGTGAATCAAACAATGACGGGTGAAAGAAACTCCTATTGAACGTTTTTCAATTTGTTATGCATACTTCCGCATCTGCAAGAGGGCGGCCTCCATTGCGCTTCGGAATTCTCAAGCCAAGGCATAATCTGGTTTTCGACATAATACGTATGCGTCTATCAACAACACCGGCTTTGCCGGCTACTAGTACCGACAGCAAAGCTGCAATGAGCCGGCGAAGCCAAAACCTCTTGCCACTATTTTACCCATCACCATGGCATCAGTAGGTTAGGTAGTTGGTAGTAGGTAGGTAGGTAGTTGGTAGTAGGTAGGTAGGTAGTTGGTAGTAGGTAGGTGTAGTAGGTACCGTACCTGGTAAGACTTGGTAAAAGAGAACAGCAGACAGTCCTCCCCAATACCTGCATACCTCTTGCCACTATTTTACCCATCACCATGGCATCAGTAGGTTAGGTAGTTGGTAGTAGGTAGGTAGGTAGTTGGTAGTAGGTAGGTGTAGTAGGTACCGTACCTGGTAAGACTTGGTAAAAGAGAAGAGCAGACAGTCCTCCCCAATGGCAATACCTGCATACAATACAATAAATGTCACAAGAAGCTTAAGGAAGTAACTATACGATGTGCTCGCTTAAGGCCTATTTTTAACTGGGCTTAACATACGTTTTCACAGTAAGTGTGTAGTCTTCCAACTTCAGTCGCTGTCAGGCGCCAGGGCTGGTTCTCTGACTCTCCGGGCACGGCAGCTTCGTCCACCAGAAGACGTTAGCTTGCAGTGATTAATTCGGTGACTTCCGTCTCAACTTCGGATATTTCCGGCCGTGAAAAACTATCCGTATTGCTAAACTAAATATGTAAACCGCTTATACCGTATTTCTGGCCGTGAAAAACTATCCCGTACGGCCGCGAGATTTCTAAAAAATAATTTTTCGTCAATGTGAGAATATTTGACGCCGTTTTCACCGTCCGAAACGCGTAATAATATTTTTTCAAATGCTCGAATCTCATTGGTTCTGGTCTTTGATGACGATTTTCGTTGAAGATAACGAGGTTGGTCTTAACGTATTTTAATTACTAATGAGAGGTTTCATTAGATTGTGAATCAAAGAACGACGGGTGAAACAAACTCCTATTGAACTTTTTCGCAATTGTTTTATGCAAACTTCCACATCCGGTCGATGGCTGTCTCCAGCACTCCATCCAGTGAGCGCTTTCATTTTAGAAATATTTTTGCAAATGCTCGACTCTCATTGGGTCCGGTGTTTGGTGACGCATTTTGTTGAAGATGACCAGGCCCGTGCGGGCCGATGTTGGTCTTAAATTATTTTATTAATACATCGGAGGTGCATAAGATTGTGAATCAAACGACGACGGGTGAAAGAAACTCCTAATGAACGTTTTAAATTTGTTATGCATACTTCCGCCTCCGCAAGATGGCTGCACCCACTGCGCTTCGGATTCTCGAGCCAAGGCATAATCAGGTTTTCAACATAATACGTACTCGTTTATTGACAACACCGGCTTCGCCGGCTATTATTCCATCATTTTTGGAAAAACTTGAAAATTGGAAAAATTGGAAAAAATTGGAAAAACAATATCGTGTGGCGGACACGAAAGCTCACTGGCATGAGGGCATCATTCCACGCACCAAGTGGGCGGCGGCCATGCCCGAGGGGTAGGCGTGGCCGCGGGATATACACCGGGCGCGCAGCCCGGAGCGCGCCAGTGCTACAGTGAGCTCTTTTAATAAAGACTCTTAAACTCACCGCGTTGTCCGCTTCCTTCTTGTTGTGCAAGCAAGCGCGCGTAGCACCGCGCTTCAATAGCCTATTATACTCCCAGGTGTCACAGGAATACCCACCCAAAATATCGTTGCGATCGGTTGAGCCGTTTTTGCGGTACCTTCGAATGGACGGACGGACATTTGGTGAATTATCGTAAGATTACTCGGTATGTATGATCTATATGACAGTTATGATGTTTTATGCTATGGCAGACTATGTTTTAGAAGAATCTTGTTTATATTATATTTACCCTTTTTTTGTATACAGAATCGAGGCTCGTGTAAGAGCTGGCACATTGAACTAGAAAACATGCACAGACACATAAAACATACAAAGAAGGGAGCGAGAGACAAGAGGAGGAGAGAGGGAAGCACACAAGCACAACAACAGTAGAGAACAAGGATGTCAGTAGATCTGTGGGAGGGGGAGGGCTGGGGGAGGAGGGAGGGGTACACGGTATAAAGCAAATGAACACTTCTGGGAATTTCACTATTAGGAATTTCAGGAAAGAATTTGGGGATGCAATGAAGCGGTTTTAGGGTGTTTTAGCGGTGGTAGAAAAGATCAAGGTTTTGGATGGGGGAAGATAAGAGATGGTGGTGAACAGGTGTTTAAAGACCTGGAGGGAGGAGAGGGATTGAAGAGAGTGTGGGAGTTTGTTCTAGAGGCAGGAGAAAAGAGGAATGAAAGAGTGAAGGTGAGCAGAGAGTTTTGATTTTGTCAGTTTCACCAGAAGAGGGTTGATGGCAGATCTTGTGCATCATGCAGGAATATTTGGGGGACAGAGCAGGGGGAGCAAGGTCAGAGGAGTCGGTGGAAGACAGAATGACCACCTACCTGCCTGTGGTGAGAGGGAGAAAGGCCCTCAGAATCAGCTTCATCACAGGAGATACCAATGATAATGAAAGCTTTGGTTGCTGCAGCATGATGCCGAGCTCAGTGTGAGGCAGGAGCACCAGCGCAGAGGGGAGAGCAGTATTCCAGCAAGCTGCGGATGAAAGCTTTGCATGTGGTGAGGAGCACAGACGTGTCAAGGAAGGACTTCACATGGCGGAGGATGCCCAGACGGCAACTGGCTTTGGAGGTCAGCTTGGAAATGTGGTTTTCCCAGGAAAGATCATGGGATATAGTGAGACCCAAAAGCTTCAGTGACAGAACTTCTTGGAGAGGATTGTTGATGAAGTAGATGGGAGGGTTGTCCAGGTGGTCTTTTTGGAGAGACAAAGTGAGAGTGTGTGAACTGTCAGGATGGAAAGACATGTTCCACTTGTTTGACCAGTCTGTGATTTTGTCCAGGTCGGCAGAGAGTGAGGAGGCTGGAAACTGCTGATCTGAGGGTTGGGATATGGAGCAGCAGAGAGTGGAGTCACATCAGCAAAACGATAGAGAGGATTTTCCAGAGAGTCTGAGAGATCATTAACGAAGACCAGAAAAAGCACAGGGCCCAGAACACTGCCTTGAGGAACTCCAGCATGAACACGAAGGGGAGAAGAGAGAATTCCATTCAGGGCCACATGTTGACTGCGACCAGAAAGGGAGTCTGCAAGCTATGCGTGAAGGTTTCCGTGGATACCATAAAAGGAGAGTTTGGTGAGCATGGCAGGATTGAAAGACATGTTCCCCTTGTTTGAGCAGTTTGTGATATTGTCCAGGTCTGCAGAGAGTGAAGAGGCTGCAGACCGCCGATCTGAGGGTTGGGATATGGAGCGTCAGAAAGTGGAGTCATCAGCAAAGAGATAGAGAGGATTTTCCAGAGAGTCGGAGAGATCATTAACGAAGACCAGAAAAAGCACAGGGCCCAGAACACTGCCTTGAGGAACTCCAGCCTGAAGAGGAAGGGGAGAAGATAGAATTCCATTCAGGGCCACATGTTGACGACGACCAGAAAGGAAGTCTGCAAGCCATGTGTGGAGGTTTCCATGGATACCATAGGAGGAGAGTTTGGTGAGCATGGCGGGGTGCCAGACCATGTGATATGTCAAGGCACGTGATATGTCAAGGGAGACAGCTCTGATTTCCTGTTTGTCATTGAGGACTTCCATCCATTGTTGAGACAGCAGAAGCAGCATGCACAGAGAAGAATTAACCTGGTCTAAATCCAAATTGATGATCCGAGATCAATCCCTCAGAGAAGAGGAAGGTTTTGATGTCAGAAGCAATGATCAATTCCATGACCTCGCTGATTATTGATCAAAGTTGGAAGCTTTCCTGGCGAAGGTCTGCAATCTCTGATTATTCTTTCTAGTTTTTGGAGCTGTTTTTGAGTTTTTTCGACCTCGAGTTACCTTTATACACTACATGGTCAAAAGTATGTGGACACCGGAACATCACACCCGTATGTGCTCATTGAACATCTCATTTCAAATTCATGGGCATTAACATGGAGTTGGTTCCCACTTTGCTGCTATAACAGCCTCCACTCTTCTGGGAAGGCTCTCCACTCGATGTTGGCCCATTGCTGTGGGGATTTGCTTCCATTCAGCCACAAGAGCATTTGTGAGGTCGGGCATTGATGTTGGGCGATTCATCCCAAAGGTGTTCGATGGGGTTAAGGTCAGGGCTCTGTGCAGGCCAGTCAAGTTTTTCCACACCGATCTCCACAAACCATTTCTGTATGGACTTCGCTTTGTGCACGGGGGCATTATCATGCTGAAACAGGAAAGGGCCTTCCCCAAACTGTTGCCACAAAGTTCGAAGCACACAATCGTCTAGAATGTCATTGTATGCTGTCGCGTTAAGATTTCCCTTCACTGGAACTGGAACGATTTCAATAGGCCTAGCCCGAACCATGAAAAACAGCCACAGCCCATTATTCCTCCTCCCCCATACTTTACAGTTGGCACTATGCATTCAGGCAGGTCGTGTTCTCCTGGCATCTTCCAAACCCAGATTCGTCCATCAGACTGCCAGATGGTGAAGCGTGATTCAACACTCCAGAGAACGCGTTTCCACTGCCCCAGAGTCCAATGGCGGTGAGCTTTACACCACTCCAGCCGACGCTTGGCATTGCGCATGGTGATCTTAGGCTTGTGTGTGGCTGCTCGGCCATGGAAACCAATTTCATGAAGCTCCTGATGAACAGTTGTTCTGCTGACGTTGCTTCCAGAGGCAATTTAGAACTCGGTAGTGAGTGTTGCAACCGAGGACAGACGATTTTTATGCATTGTGTGCTTCAGCACTCGGCGGTCCCATTCTGTGAGCTGGTGTGGCCTACCACTTCATGGCTGAGCTGTTGCTGCTCCTACACGTTTCCACTTCACAATAACACCACTTAGAGTTGACCAGAGTATTTCCAGCAGGGCAGAAATTTGAAGAACTGACTTGTTGGAAAGGTGGCATCCTATGACAGTGCCACGTTGAAAGTCACTGAGCTCTTCAGTACGGCCCATTCTACTACCAATGTTTGTCTCTGGAGATTGCATGGCTGTGTACTTGATTATATATATATACCTATCAGCAATGGGTGAGGCTGAAACAGCCGAATTCACTAATTAGAAGGTGTGCCCGCATACTTTTGGCCATGTAGTGTATATTGAGGCATCTTTTCCATTTTTCAGGCTGGGGCACCGTTCTTGGTGCCCCATAGGACACTGCGAGCAATGATCTCCACCGGTTGTTCACCTCTCCATCATAGCTCAAAAATGCAAACGAGAAAAAAATTAAAAATTTGGGAGAAGAATAAAGATTGGACACCAGCCAAGTTTGAACACATCTGGAGGGAGAATTGAACATCATCGTTTATAAACATAACATGCATTTAAAATTAACACTGCCGACGAGCCATTGACCCAGGGTGCTAAGGAATTATCTAGGCCTACGTTTCATTTTCATTCCTGTAATTTCATTCTCGACTGAAGCGGCAAATTAAGTTTGCTCAGAAATGAGCCACGCTTGGCTAACCTGTCTTGTAACTTGATTCGGCTGCAATCACACACTATTCAGGAGGGCCCTGCGAGCAATGTGCAGAGAGGCACTGGGAGCAATGTGCATAGAGAGAGGGCACTGCGAGCATTGTGTCGAGAGAGGGGGACTGTGAGCATTGTGCAGAGAGAGAGGGGACACTGCGAGGAATGTGTAGAGAGAGGACACTGGGAGAAATATGCAGAGAGAGAGGACACTGTGAGCATTGTGCAGAGAGATAGGACACTGTGAGCACCGTGCAGAGAGAGAGAGGACACTGTGAGCAATGTGTAGAGAGAGGGGACATTGTGAGCAATGTGCAGAGAGAGAGCGGACACTGCGAGGTATGTGTAGAGAGAGGACACTGTGAGAAATATGCAGAGAGAGGACACTGGGAGCAATGTGCAGAGAGAGAGGACACTGTGAGCTCCGTGCAGAGAGAGAGCGGACACTGAGAGGGATGTATAGAGAGAGGAAACTGCGAGGAATGTGTAGAGAGAGGACACTGGGAGAAATGTGCAGAGAGAGAGGACACTGTGAGCAATGTGCAGAGATAGAGGACACTATGAGCAATGTGCAGAGAGATAGGACACTGTGAGCACCGTGCAGAGAGAGAGGACACTGTGAGCAATGTGCAGAATAATAAGGACACTGGGAGCAATGTGCTGAGAGAGGACACTGTGAGCAATGTGCAGAGAGAGGACACTGGGAGCAATGTGCAGAGAGAGGACACTGTGAGCACCGTGCAGAGAGAGAGGACACTGTGAGCAATGTATAGAGAGAGGACACTGTGAGCAATGTGCAGAGAAAGCGGGAACACTGCGAGGAATGTGTCGAGAGAGGAGATATTGTGAGCAATGTGCAGAGAGAGGACATTGTGAGCAATGTGCAGAGAGAGGACACTGTGAGCAATGTTCAGAGAGTGGACACTGTGAGCAATGTGCAGAGAGAGGACACTGTGAGCAATATTCAGAGAGAGGGGATACTGTGAGCAATGTGCAGAGAGAGGGGGAAATGTGAGGAATGTGTAGAGTGAGGACACTGGGAGCAATGTGCAGAGAGAGAATGGGCACTGTGAGCAATGTGCAGAGAGAGAAAGGAAACTGCGAGGAATGTGTAGAGACCGGACACTGTGAGCACCGTGCAGTGAGAGAGGACACTGTGAGCAATGTGCAGAGAGAGGGGACACTGTGAGCAATGTGCAGAGAGATAGGACACTGTGAGCACCGTGCAGAGAGAGAGGACACTGTGAGCAATGTGCAGAGAGAGGACACTGTGAGCTATGTGCAGAGAGGGGACACTGCGAGCAATGTGTAGAGAGGAGATACTGTGAGCAAAGTGCAGAGAGATAGGACACTGTGAGCACCGTGCAGAGAGAGAGGACACTGTGAGCAATGTATAGAGAGAGGACACTGTGAGCAATGTGCAGAGAGAGCGGGACACTGCGAGGAATGTGTCGAGAGAGGAGATATTGTGAGCAATGTCCAGAGAGAGGACACTGGGAGCAATGTGCTGAGAGAGGACACTGTGAGCAATGTGCAGAGACAGGACACTGGGAGCAATGTGCAGAGAGAGGACACTGTGAGCAATGTTCAGGGAGAGGACACTGTGAGCATGTGCAGAGAGAGGAGATACTGGGAGCAATGTGGAGAGAGAGGAGATACTGTGCTCAGTGTCTCATCTCTCTGCACAGGGCTAAATGTTCAGAGAGAGGGGATACTGTGAGCAATGTGCAGAGAGAGGGGATACTGTGAGCAATGTGCAGAGAGAGGGGATACTGTGAGCAGTGTGCAGAGAGAGAGGACACGGAGCACCGTGCAGGGAGAAAGGGGACACTGCGAGGGATGTGAAGAGAGAGAGAGAGAGAAATAGGAAACTGCGAGAAATATGCAGAGAGAGGATACTGGGAGCAAAGTGCAGAGAGAGAGGACACTGTGAGCTCCGTGCAGAGAGATAAGACACTGTGAGCAATGTGTAGAGAGAGAGGACCTGTGGGCAATGTACAGAAAGAGGACACTGCGAGCGAAGTGCATAGAGAGAGGGGATACTGTGAGCAATGTGCAGAGAGAGAGAGAGAGAGAGAGAGGAAACTGCGAGGAATGTGTAGAGAGAGGACACTGTGAGCAATGTGCAGAGAGAGGGGGAACTGTAAGCAATGTGCAGAGAGAGAGAGAGATGAAACTGCGAGGAATGTTTAGAGAGAGGACACTGGGAGAAATATGCAGAGAGAGAGGACACTCTGAGCAAAGTGCAGAGAGATAGGACACTGTGAGCACCGTGCAGAGAGAGAGGACACTGTGAGCAATGTATAGAGAGAGGACACTGTGAGCAATGTATAGAGAGAGGACACTGCGAGGAATGTGTCGAGAGAGGAGATTTTGTGAGCAATGTGCAGAGAGAGGACATTGTGAGCAATGTGTAGAGAGAGGACATTGTAAGCAATGTGCAGAATAATGAGGACACTGGGAACAATGTGCTGAGAGAGGACACTGGGAGCAATGTGCAGAGTGAGGAGATACTGTGAGCAATGTGGAGAGAGAGGAGGTACTGTGCTCACAGTGTCTCATCTCTCTGCACATGGCTCAATGTTCAGAGAGAGGGGATACTGTGAGCAGTGTGCAGAGAGAGGGGATACTGTGAGCTCTGTGCAGAGAGAGGGGATACTTTGAGCCATGTGCAGAGAGATGGGATACTGTGAGCATTGTGCAGAGAGCACACTGTGAGCAATGTGCAGAGAGAGGAGACACTGTGAGCAATGTGCAGAGAGAGGGGATACTGTGAGCAATGTGCAGAGAGAAGGGATACTGTGAGCAATGTACAGAGAGAGGGGACACTGTGAACAATGTGCAGAAATAGGACACTGTGAGCAATGTGCAGAAAGAGGACACTGGGAGCAATCTGCAGAAAGAGGTCACTGGGAGCAATGTGCAGATAGAGGACACTGGGAGCAATGTGCAGAAAGAGGACACTGGGAGCAATCTGCAGAAAGAGGTCACTGGGAGCAATGTGCAGATAGAGGACACTGGGAGCAATGTGCAGAAAGAGGTCACTGGGAGCAATCTGCAGATAGAGGACACTGGGAGCAATGTGCAGAGGACACTGCGGAGTCCGTTGGGATTGCTTTCCCTTAAAGTCGTAAGATTTCTTCAACTTCTTATCCAAACTCATTGGGATTGAGAATAAACTCCTACCTCAAATATAGATAGAGTTCTTTTTGTTTTCATATGCAGCCTATTGCTGTTGGTTGTATCATTTTCTGGGGGCGCAACTGTGCCACTGATGCAGTGCGCCCCCCCCCCCCACACCCCCCCCCCCCCACCCCCATTATCAGCTACCTGCATGGTACTCATTTTACCGAGCTGGTGAGTTAACCCAGCTGGTGTTAATTCAACGGCTCGACAGGAGTCGTCGTGTTAATTCAACTCAAGACCCTAAGATCTCAAACCAGCCATCTTAACCTTGAAGCCAAGACCCTAAGATCTCAAACCAGCCATCTTAACCTTTAAGCCAAGACCCTAAGATGTCAAACCAGCCATCTTTACCTTTAAGGGAAGACCCCAAGATGTCAAACCAGTCGTCTTTACCTTTAAGTGAAGACCCTAAGATCTCAAACCAGCCATCTTAATCTTTAAGCCAAGACCCGAAGATCTCAAACCAGCCATCTTAACCTTTAAGCCAGACCCTAAGATCTCAAACCAGCCATCTTAACCTTTAGGCCAAGACCCTAAGATCTCAAAACAGCCACCTTATCCGTTAAGCCAAGACCCTAAGATGTCAAACCAGCCATCTTAACCTTGAAGCCAAGACCCTAAGATCTCAAACCAGCCATCTTAACCTTTAAGCCAAGACCCTGAGATCTCAAACCAGCCATCTTAACCTTTAAGCGAAGACCCTAAGATCTCAAACCAGCCATCTTAACCCTTTCAGCCAAGACCCTAAGATCTCAAAACAGCCAGCTTATCCGTTAAGCCAAGACCCTAAGATCTCAAACCAGCCATCTTAACCTTTAAGCGAAGACCCTAAGATCTCAAACCAGCCATCTTAACCCTTTCAGCCAAGACCCTAAGATCTCAAAACAGCCAGCTTATCCGTTAAGTCAAGACCCCAAGATCTCAAACCAGCCATCTTAACCTTGAAGCCCGGACCCTAAGATGTCAAACCAGCCATTTAACCTTGAAGCCATCACTCGGCCTTGTAGATGGAGTGATCATTTGTTGGCAGATTCGATGGTGTTATGGTTGGAGCATCCGTCCGCTATGAGTCTGGGAGGTCGGTACTCTCAAACCCAGCCGAGTCATCCCAAATAGTTTATAATGGTACCTACTGCTTCCTTGCTGGGACACTCAGCATTGAAGAAGATTAAGCAGGGACAAACAATGCTGGGAAGGCAATGGCAAACCACCCAGTTTAATTCTTGCCAGGAAACTGCTTCGGCAGCACCCACGTTCTGTAAAGAGTCAGGTTCATCAAACTGGAAAATAATTTCGAGATTCGTTTGTGGCTCAATGTCAGCGTAATAGTCTATTCCGATTCCATAAATTTGGAATTTGAAACCTATCTCCTTTAAAAATGGGAACATTTGACGCAATGTTTGGGTCATGGCCCAATAAAACATATCAGCAGCCCCAATTTAGGATACCGCAATAGTATGGTCATTGTTTATCCATCCAGACTGAATTT
Source organism: Myxine glutinosa (assembly GCF_964187855.1). Lineage (NCBI taxonomy): Eukaryota > Metazoa > Chordata > Myxini > Myxiniformes > Myxinidae > Myxine > Myxine glutinosa. The sequence goes on from NC_136263.1 coordinate 214,611,001, forward strand.
CAGGAAAACTTAACGTGTCCAATTCCTGGCAACACTTACACGTCCTCTTCGTTGGAGGTGGTGGATCACCTGTGATTGACACGGATCTTGTACTCCGTTACGTTTTTCCTCCCATGGCTGATTTGACCCTCCACCACTCACCGCCTGATTGTCGTGAAATCTGCAAACATAACGCATAACATAACTGAGGGCAATTCCTGGAATGTTTGATTGGACTTCAGAGCAACGGTGATTGGACATTATTGGAGCAGTTAACCTGCCGACCACATTTTCAGACAATGAAAACGGCGCTTTGAGTCGGTATAATTAACGACAAAGGTGATCTGTCTGGTGCGTAATTAACGCATAAAAAATTCCTCCTAATTCAGAACATTTCAGGCTCGTTTTCGCGGGGCCTGCAATCGGCCTTCGTCAGATAAGTTTGATGGACACACACGTCGGGCAATAGGTCAAAGCGCTGCGGAACAAGGTGCGCTTAGGGCACCGCGGCGCCCTTTCACTAATCGTGCACACCCGCTCGATATCTGCTGCACTTCTGCGTCGGACAACTGTACGCAGACCGAGGTCTGCACAGCTGGACCAACTGATAGGCGTCCGTGCTGTTTGTCTCGTGCACGAGCCGTAAAACACCGCGTGTCCACCATGGAATGCGTCCATTTGCGACTGGCTCAGGGCAAATGATTTCAACAAACGGGGGAAATCATAAAACCCGTACAATCAACCCTTTGCTTCAGTCGGGTTAATGACGTGCTCTTGCCATGTGGGTGAACCTTTAGGGGATTTAAAAAAAATTGGGATCAGGATACTTATTATAACATAATAAGTAATGCACCTTGAGGTCCGCTCCATGGCTAATTCGTGTCCCACACTCCCCTACCATATCACCACCTTACCTTATCTTGCATGATTATACGAGTTGTAAAGAAACAACAAACAACCTTTCGGACACACAAGTAAATGAAACGGCTAATAAGGGATAGGGTAGTAGGGTCAGCAGGTTTTCCCATTTTCTTCAATCTTTCGTGACCTTCTTGGAGTTCGCAGTGCCCCACAGCGGCGCAGCCTCGTTGATGAAAAATTATTCGAGAACTTATGAAACGTTTATGAAAATATCTTATAACAAATCAGGGACTCATCCTATAGGAGACTCCAGTTTACTGCGTCTGTTCTTATACATTGACAGTTGAACAAAAATACCATTGCTCTGATTATTTTACCCGTACAAATAATTTTCCCAAATTGGACTTTATTTCATTCGTTTTTTTTTTTTTTTGTTTTTTTTTTTGTATACAAGATCGAGGCTCGTGAAAGAGCTAACATTAATCACACAAAAAGACAAACCGACACACAAAACACAAAAAACAAGGGGAGCGGTAGACAAGATGGGGAGAGAGGGGGAGTGACACAAAAGTGAGGGGGAAGGACACAAACACAACATTTGAGAGCAGGGACATCGGGAGGACTTGGGGGGAGGTGGTAGAGGATTAAAACATATGAACACTGCAAGGACTCTGGGGTGAATTACCGGGGGTAGAAAAGATCAAGGTTTTCGATGGGGGAAGATAAGAGATGGTGGTGAACAGCTGTTTTAAAGACCTGGAGGGAGGAGTGGGATTGAAGGGAGTGGGGGAGTTTGTTCCAGAGGCGGGAGAAAAGGGGAATGAAAGAGTGAAGGTGAGCAGAGAGCCTAGACTTTGGCAGTTTAACCAGAAGAGGGTTGCAGGCAGATCTTGTGCGACCTGAAGGAATATTGGGGGGACAGAGCACAGAGAGAGCTGGGGGAGCAAGGCCGGAGAGGAGTCGGTAGAAGACAGAAAGACCACCAACCTGCCTGCGGTGAGTGAGTGAAAGGCCCTCGGCGTTGACTACATCGCAGGAGATTCCAATGATTCTGAAAGCTTTGGCCTCAACAGCGTGAAGCCGAGCAAGGTGTGAGGCAGGAGCACCAGCCCAGAGGGGGGAACAGTATTCCATTGAGCTGCGGATTAAAGCCTTGTATGTGGTGAGGAGCTCAGGTGTGCCAAGGAAGGACTTCGCACGATGGAGGATGCCCAGTCGGCGACTGGCTTTGGAGGCCAGCTTGGAAATGTGGTTTTCCCAAGAAAGATCATGGCAGATAGTGAGACCCAAAAGCTTGAGTGACAGAACTTCTTGGAGAGGATTGTTGAGAAAGTAGATGGGAGGGTTGTCCAGTCGGTCCTTTCGCAGAGACATTGTAAGAGTGTGAGATTTGTCAGGATTGAAAGACATGTTCCACTTGTTTGACCAGTCTGTGATTTTGTCCAGGTCTGCAGAGAGTGAGGAGGCTGCAGACTGCCGATCTGAGGGATGAGGAATGGAGCGACAGAGAGTAGAGTCGTCAGCAAAGAGATAGAGAGGATTTTCAAGAGAGTCAGAGAGATCATTGATGAAGACCAGAAAAAGCACAGGGCCCAGAACACTACCTTGGGGAACTCCAGCCTGAACAGGAAGAGGAGATGAGAGAAACCCATTCAGGGCCACACGTTGACTACGACCAGAGAGGAAGTCCACCAGCCATGCGTGGAGATTTCCATGGATACCAAAGGAGGAGAGTTTGGAGAGCAGAGCAGGGTGCCAGACCGTATCGAAGGCACGTGAAATGTCAAGGGAGACAGCTCTAATTTCCTGTTTGGCGTTGAGGACCTCCATCCATTGTTGAGAAAGCAGAAGCAGCATGTCCAGAGTAGAGTGACCAGGTCTGAAACCAAATTGATGATCAGAGATGAAGCCATTGGAGAAGAGGAAAGATTTAATATCTGAAGCAATGATGGATTCCATGACTTTGCTGATAATTGGGAGAAGGCTGATTGGTCTGTAGTTGCTGGGATCTGTTTTTGCACCTTTTTTGTGCAAAGCGGTGATGTTGGCTGATTTACAAGCAGATGGCAGATGACCTTGAGCAAAAGAGAGGGTGAAGAGAACAGAAAGAGGGAGTGAAAGTGCAGAAGAACATGATTTTAGGACCCGTGGGCTGATGCCGTCAGGACCAGTTGTAGAATCAGAGTCGAGGGTTGCCAGAAACTTTTCCACCTTGTCAGGAGGAAAGGACACAGAGTCCAGGAGCAGCTGGGTACGACTGGGTATGGTGGGTACAGAGAGGGATGGGTTTGGGACACAAGATTTAGAGGCAAACACAGAGTTGAGGCATTCAGCTTTTTCACGTGCGGAGTCAGCCGTTAAGCCGTTTGAGGTGAGGGAGGGGATGGAGGGGGAACAAACACCAGAAACAGATTTGACCAGACGCCACCAGGATTTGGAAGAAGGAGACAGATAAGAGAGTTCGGGCTTGAGAATGGTGAGATATTGTTTCCTGGCTCTCCTGAGGGTGGACACACACTTGTTTCGGGCTTTGTGAAAGGAAATGAGATTTCCTTCCGTTGGATTTGCTTTCCAGGAGACGAAAGCAAGTTGTTTCAGGGCAACAGCCTCACCACAAGATTCCGTGTACCATGGACGGGAGGAAGGGTATGACAACTGAAGACGAGATGGTATAAATCTGTGCATGAGAGAGAGCAATTTACTTTGAAAGAATTCCCAGGATGAGTTGATGTCAGAGGCGGTAGAGATGGGAGACCAGTCCAGATGATTGATGGCTGCTTGAAGACAGTGCCAGTTGGCCTGAGTGAAATGCCAGACTCGTCGACGCTGAGGAGGCTCTCTGAGAATGGTCAGAGAGATGTCCACTTTGACAAGCACATGATCAGATGAGCCGATTGGAGCAGAAGAAGAGCAGCAGCCATTTTCAGGGAAGTTTGTCATAACCAAATCCAGAAGAGAAGATGCTCCGTTGACTGAGATCCGGGTCGGGAAATTGACAGATTGTGTCAGTCCCAGTGAGTCGCAGAAGTCCTTTGCTGAAGAGCCATGGCTGGTGAGAGAGGTACCCACACCCAGCCAACTGGCATGGTGACAATTGAAATCACCACATATGAGGAAGAGAGAGTTGGGATGGGTAGATAGAAGTTGGTCCATATTATCAGACAGTGAGATGTAGATGGAGTCATCGCTGATTGGTGGACGGTACAACACACATATGAACAAAAGGTGGGAGCGAAGGGGAAGCCGTAGCCAAAGGTATTCCTGGGGGTGAGGTGGAGAGAGGGCAGTTGAGGGCGAGTGAGGAAGAGAGTTTTTTATAAAGATAGCAACCCCACCTCCAGGACGAGGCTCAGGTCTATCATACCGGAGGAGGGAGTAACCTGGGAGAGATACCAAGGCATCAGAGACATCATGAAGGAGGAAAGTTTCTGTTAAGCAGATCACATCTGGTTTGTCAGAAGCAACCTGTATGGAGAGGTCAGTCAAGTTTGAGCGAAGGCCCCGGATGTTTGAGGTCCATACCGTTAATGAAGAGGAAGGGGGAGCATCGGGTCCAGAACAGGGGGGGGGGGGGGGGGGTAGGGTAAGATGTGGAAGAGGAGGAAGAGGTAGGGAGAGCTGTTGAAGGTGTGTCAGAGATTTCAGAATAGCTTGGAGAAAGGGAAGAATGGGGCGGACAAAAGGTTTGATGGAGATTGGGTGAGGCACAGTGAGGTGTTATTTGAGGAGGGGGAAGAGCAAGGCAGAAGGTTTGGGGAGATGAAGGTGAAAGTTGGAAGGAGGAAGAAGCAGGGAGGATGCTTTGAGGAGGAGGGGTGAGAGGGGAGTCTAGGAGGGGAGGAGCGAGGGAGAGTCTCGGAGGGGAGGGGTGTGGGGGGAGTTTAGGAGGGAGGGGAGGGAAGGGGCAAGGGGGGAGATTTGAAAGGGATGGGTGATGGGGAGGATTTGGAGGGGAGGGGTGAGATTGGATTTTGAAAAGTGTACGATTCATGGGAAACGAACATTTTTTGCAAAATGAGTTTGAGACCTTCGAGTCAAAAATACGTTTGAGGACACTGGAGGAGGGGTGGAGTTCTGGATAGTTTAGGGAATGTAGAAAGGAGGAACTGTAAGAGATGGTATTATATATATATTTTGGAATGAATAGATTTGGTGAGCAAGACGAAAGCATCCTTTTGTAGGAAAAGAAGAAAAGGGTGTTATAATATATGAGAGAAAATAGTTGTTCAGGGGAGAGATTATACATTTCTAACCGCGTGATCGCGAACGAAGAACGAACGAACAAAAAGAACAAATAAACGAATAAGACCTGGGAAGGAAATAGTTTTTTTGGGGGGTTTTTTTTTTTTTTTTTTTTTTTTTTGTGAGTACAGATATTAAACAAGGAGGTACGGGGTGAACGACTGGTACGAAACAGAGAACGAAAATAATTTCAGCGCATTAGACGAATCGCTGGGAGAAAAACAAACCACAAGGTCGGAGACGGTACGTTGCTCAAAGATCATGAAATTCCATGGTCTCCTTCCTTCCTCATTCAGAATGACTGATAAAGTTGAGCCTTGAGGTGATTACCTCCCTGTTGGGCACTAATGGTTCTTAAATAGGATGGTTCTTAAAAATGAAAGTTAAAGAAACGTCATGCTCCTAACACTTAGTAGTTTTTGTATGTATGAAAACCCCTTGTGGTGAAATTGAAAGCCATTTGGGATAAACTTAGGGGTTGCACACAGAGTTTGTAATTTCACATATTTGGCTCGCATAAATGTTTGGAGTTGATTTTTTATTCTCCACTGCTATACCTGTGATTTTGACCATTACAGTTGACCCGAGATGAAGTACCTTGCTTTGTACTGCACATTTTGAAGTTGTTTTTAAGTTAATTGAATACAGTACAGCTGTACTCTGGTGTATGCAGTTGCTCTATTCGAAGAGTACAATCATCTCCTGGCAAGGGATGGACAGCAAACCAGTATCTGCTTCAAGGTTGTGACAGAACATCGGAAGAGGTTTCCCGATTGCAGGAAATCAACGCATATCGGGCAACAAGGAGTGGCTGGCAACCATGAATCACTGTGCAACCCCTAAAACTTGATTTATTCAAAACATATTTCACAGGCAGAAGTTTTACCTCAATACCAAATAAATTCAACGTTAGGAGTATAACAATTAAATTTTTTTTTTACTTCTATTGCAAAGAACCACCCTATTGCCTAAGTTATCGTAGTCTATTTTTGTCCGAAACACCAATGGATCACTTGTTTACTATTTGATGGTCAGACATATGAATCTGATGTCACAACCCGATTATGTGTCCTCATATGTTTCTAAATGGCATCATCTATATGTAATGCAGGAAACTTACGTTGTTTGTATGTGTGCATGTATGTGTGTATGTATGTATGTGCGTATATATATATATATATATATATATATATATATATATATATATATATATATATATATATATATATTGTTGCGGATATGAGGTTTGTGTTTTTTTTTATTGTGTTGTATTATATAGTAAATTGTTGTAAATATCACCCTCTGTAAAATGTAATAATTCCTTGTAGATACCTCCGTACTGTAAAGGTCAAAGGGCGTCCCATAATTAGTCCATAAAGCATACACGTTAGCCAATCATAGAATACCCCTGTTCAATAGTTATATCTTTATTATGTGTATTAGGGTAAGGCCTTGTCTCCCATTAAGATGACACTCCATTGCACCAAGTGAAATAAGATAGCTTCCCTTCATTCTTCATTCCCATTCCCAAAACCTCCATTTCCCCCTTTCATCATTGCCAAGCCTCGATTGCCAATTACATCCCCTCCAAAACCACCATTGAACATGTGCTCGGGTCGGGGAAGACGGGCGTGCCCGCCCGTCGTCATCAAGGGCGGAGCCAGAGGGTCGCGCGACCAACCAGGGCCGAGGTGAGCACACCGATGGGCGTGTCCTGAAGGCCGGCGGCTTGATCGCCGGAGGCGTTATAAAGGCGCGCGCGCAAGAAGCAAGGGAGTTGTCGGTGGTGAGGAGTGATTGGACCAAGAGAGAGAAAGAGTGGTTGGACCAAGAGAGAAAGAGTGGTTGGACAGGGAGACGTGCAAGAGTGTTGTTGAGTTGAGGGTTTGGACCAGACGAGTCAGACGAGTCCTGGCAAAGCACGCGACGTCCACAGCCACAGCAGAAGTGGCAGCAACAGCAGCTTGGGGCCTGAACGGCGGTTTTGAGCAGGGCCACGAAGGAACGGCGGCTGCTAAACGCGCCGATCGTGCTGCAGGACCCCCTTGGACCTTCCTCTCCCTCCAGCCATCCACCTCCTGCCTGTCCATCCTTTTTGTGTATGTGAGTTTGTTCTGTTTGTTTTGTCCCTGGGGATTTAATTAAGCTTGTATAAGGAATTTGCACTGTGTCTCTAATATCTTCTGTATATTATTTTATTATCTTTCCTTCTTCCTTGGTTATTTTGAGCCTGTATATAGTAGGAATAAATTTAGTAGTATTTTCAACCTTTTTTTTCGTCTTCTTCTTCTTTTTCACATCCGTGTCGCTTTTGTCTTTTCCCGATTGAATATCTGTGGCGCGATCCGGCCAACGTTCGGGAATTGGTTTAGTCGGGTTAACTGTTAGGCCGCGGTGCCATCCGCTCAGCAAACCAACATCCTTATCCGCGGGCCGTAACAATATATATATACAGTGCATTCAGAAAGTATTCAGACCCCTTCACTTTTTTCACATTTTGTTATGTTGCAGCCTTATGCTGAAATCGTTTAAATTCATTTTTTCCCTCATCAATCTCCACTCAATAACCCAGAATGACAAAGACAAAAAGGATTTTAGAAAGTTTTGCAAATTTATTAAAAAGAAAAAACTGAAATATCACATTGACATGAGTATTCAGACCCTTTGCTATGACACTTGAAATTTAGCTCAGGTGCCTCCCATTTCTCTTGATCATCTTTGAGATGTTTCTACACCTTGATTGGAGTCCACCTGTGGTAAATTCAATTGATTGGACATGATTTGGAAAGGCACACACCTGTCTATATAAGGTCTCACAGCTGACAATGCATATCAGAGCAAAAACCAAGCCATGAGGTCGAAGGAACTGCCTGCAGAGCTCAGAGACAGGATTGTGTCGAGGCACAGATCTAGGGAAGCCTACAAAAAAAATCTCTGCTGCATTGAAGTTTCCCAAGAGCACAGTGGCCTCCATAATTCTTAAATGGAAGAAGTTTGGAACAACCAGGACTCTTCCAAGAGCTGACCGCCCGGCCAAACTGAGAAATCGGGGGAGAAGGGCCTTGGTAAGAGAGGTGACCAAGAACCCGATGGTCACTCTGGCTGAGCTCCAGAGATCCTGTGTGGAGATGGGAGAAACTTCCAGAAGGACAACCATCACTGCAACACTCCACCGATCTGGGCTTTACGACAGAGTGGCCAGACGGAAGCCTCTCCTCAGTGAACGACACATGAAAGCCCGCTTGGAGTTTGCAAAAAAGCACCTAAAGGACTCGTAGACTGTGAGAAACAAGATTCTGTGGGCGTTCATGTGTCCATTATGCGTCGCATTGAGGTTATGTTTCCACCCCTGTGGTGGATTCAATTTTGGTTTGTCCGTTTGTCCGTCTGTTTGTTTGTGAACAAAATATCTCAAAAAGTTGTGGACGGATTCGGACGAAATTTGGATCTGGCTACGAGAATTTTGCAAGTGATTCTTCACCATTGGGAGATAGGGCCAAAAACAATACACAGCAGGATATCTCAAAAAGTTGTGGACGGATTTGGACGAAACTTGTTGGACCGGTTGTGTTTGACAATGACGATTCGATTCAATTTTGGTGAAGATCCGGATCCAGCTAGTTGAATTTTTCAAGTGATTCTTCACCATTGAGTGATATGGCCAACCAGGCGGAGGTATGCTCTCTACGGAGTGCCGTACTAGTTACTTGATGTAATTACTTATCACATTGACACAATATTTAGCCATTTACAAAATATTTATTTGCTGAAATTACTTATCACATTGACACAATATTTAGCCATTTACCAAATATTTACTTGATGAATTTACTTATTGCATTGACATAATATTCAGCCATTTACTAAATATTTACTTGATGAAATTACTCATGACATTGACATAATATTTAGCCATTTACTAAATATTTACTTGATGAAATTACTCATGACATTGACATACTATTTAGCCATTTACCAAATATTTACTTGATGAAATTACTTATTACATCGACATAATATTTAGCCATTTACTAAATATTTACTTGATGAAATTACTTATTACATTGACATAATATTTAGCCATTTACTAAATATTTACTTGATGAAATTACTTATTACATTGATATACTATTCAGCCATTTACTAAATATTTACTTGATGAAATTACTTATTACATTGATATACTATTTAGCCATTTACCAAATATTTACTTGATGAAATTACTTATTACATTGATATACTATTCAGCCATTTACTAAATATTTACTTGATGAAATTACTTATTACATTGACATAATATTTAGCCATTTACCAAATATTTACTTGATGAAATTACTTATTACATTGACATAATATTTAGCCATTTAATAAATATATACTTGATGAAATTACTTATTACATTGACATAATATTCAGCCATTTAATAAATATTTACTTGATGAAATTACTTATTACATTGACATAATATTCAGCCATTTACTAAATTTAGCCATTTACGAAATATTTACTTGATGAAATTACTTATTACATTGACATAATATTTAGCCATTTACTAAATATTTACTTGATGAAATTACTTATTACATTGACATAATATTTAGCCATTTACTAAATATTTACTTGATGAAATTACTTATTACATTGATATACTATTCAGCCATTTACTAAATATTTACTTGATGAAATTACTTATTACATTGATATACTATTCAGCCATTTACTAAATATTTACTTGATGAAATTACTTATTAAATTGACATACTATTTAGCCATTTACTAAATATTTACTTGATGAAATTACTTATTACATTGACATAATATTTAGCCATTTACTAAATATTTACTTGATGAAATTACTTATTACATTGATATACTATTCAGCCATTTACTAAATATTTACTTGATGAAATTACTTATTACATTGATATACTATTTAGCCATTTACCAAATATTTTCTTGATGAAATTACTTATTAAATTGACATACTATTTAGCCATTTACTAAATATTTACTTGATGAAATTACTTATTACATTGACATAATATTTAGCCATTTACTAAATATTTACTTGATGTAATTACTTATTACATTGATATACTATTTAGCCATTTACTAAATATTTACTTGATGAAATTACTTATTAAATTGACATACTATTTAGCCATTTACTAAATATTTACTTGATGAAATTACTTATTACATTGACATAATATTTAGCCATTTACTAAATATTTACTTGATGAAATTACTTATTACATTGACATAATATTTAGCCATTTAATAAATATATACTTGATGAAATTACTTATTACATTGACATAATATTCAGCCATTTAATAAATATTTACTTGATGAAATTACTTATTACATTGACATAATATTCAGCCATTTACTAAATTTAGCCATTTACGAAATATTTACTTGATGAAATTACTTATTACATTGACATAATATTTAGCCATTTACTAAATATTTACTTGATGAAATTACTTATTACATTGACATAATATTTAGCCATTTACTAAATATTTACTTGATGAAATTACTTATTACATTGATATACTATTCAGCCATTTACTAAATATTTACTTGATGAAATTACTTATTACATTGATATACTATTCAGCCATTTACTAATTATTTACTTGATGAAATTACTTATTAAATTGACATACTATTTAGCCATTTACTAAATATTTACTTGATGAAATTACTTATTACATTGACATAATATTTAGCCATTTACTAAATATTTACTTGATGAAATTACTTATTACATTGACATAATATTTAGCCATTTACCAAATATTTACTTGATGAAATTACTTATTACATTGACATAATATTTAGCCATTTAATAAATATATACTTGATGAAATTACTTATTACATTGACATAATATTCAGCCATTTAATAAATATTTACTTGATGAAATTACTTATTACATTGACATAATATTCAGCCATTTACTAAATTTAGCCATTTACGAAATATTTACTTGATGAAATTACTTATTACATTGACATAATATTTAGCCATTTACTAAATATTTACTTGATGAAATTACTTATTACATTGACATAATATTTAGCCATTTACTAAATATTTACTTGATGAAATTACTTATTACATTGATATACTATTCAGCCATTTACTAAATATTTACTTGATGAAATTACTTATTACATTGATATACTATTCAGCCATTTACTAAATATTTACTTGATGAAATTACTTATTAAATTGACATACTATTTAGCCATTTACTAAATATTTACTTGATGAAATTACTTATTACATTGACATAATATTTAGCCATTTACTAAATATTTACTTGATGAAATTACTTATTACATTGATATACTATTCAGCCATTTACTAAATATTTACTTGATGAAATTACTTATTACATTGATATACTATTTAGCCATTTACCAAATATTTTCTTGATGAAATTACTTATTAAATTGACATACTATTTAGCCATTTACTAAATATTTACTTGATGAAATTACTTATTACATTGACATAATATTTAGCCATTTACTAAATATTTACTTGATGTAATTACTTATTACATTGATATACTATTTAGCCATTTACTAAATATTTACTTGATGAAATTACTTATTAAATTGACATACTATTTAGCCATTTACTAAATATTTACTTGATGAAATTACTTATTACATTGACATAATATTTAGCCATTTACTAAATATTTACTTGATGAAATTACTTATTACATTGACATAATATTCAGCCATTTACTAAATATATACTTGATGAAATTACTTATTACATTGACATAATATTTAGCCATTTAATAAATATATACTTGATGAAATTACTTATTACATTGACATAATATTCAGCCATTTAATAAATATTTACTTGATGAAATTACTTATTACATTGACATAATATTCAGCCATTTACTAAATTTAGCCATTTACGAAATATTTACTTGATGAAATTACTTATTACATTGACATAATATTTAGCCATTTACTAAATATTTACTTGATGAAATTACTTATTACATTGACATAATATTTAGCCATTTACTAAATATTTACTTGATGAAATTACTTATTACATTGATATACTATTCAGCCATTTACTAAATATTTACTTGATGAAATTACTTATTACATTGATATACTATTCAGCCATTTACTAAATATTTACTTGATGAAATTACTTATTAAATTGACATATTATTTAGCCATTTACTAAATATTTACTTGATGAAATTACTTATTACATTGACATAATATTTAGCCATTTACTAAATATTTACTTGATGAAATTACTTATTACATTGATATACTATTCAGCCATTTACTAAATATTTACTTGATGAAATTACTTATTACATTGATATACTATTTAGCCATTTACCAAATATTTTCTTGATGAAATTACTTATTAAATTGACATACTATTTCGCCATTTACTAAATATTTACTTGATGAAATTACTTATTACATTGACATAATATTTAGCCATTTACTAAATATTTACTTGATGTAATTACTTATTACATTGATATACTATTTAGCCATTTACTAAATATTTACTTGATGAAATTACTTATTAAATTGACATACTATTTAGCCATTTACTAAATATTTACTTGATGAAATTACTTATTACATTGACATAATATTTAGCCATTTACTAAATATTTACTTGATGAAATTACTTATTACATTGATATACTATTTAGCCATTTACCAAATATTTACTTGATGAAATTACTTATTACATTGATATACTATTCAGCCATTTACTAAATATTTACTTGATGAAATTACTTATTACATTGACATAATATTTAGCCATTTACTAAATATTTACTTGATGAAATTACTTATTACATTGACATAATATTCAGCCATTTACCAAATATTTACTTGATGAAATTACTTATTACATTGACATAATATTCAGCCATTTACTAAATATTTACTTGATGAAATTACTTATTACATTGACATAATATTCAGCCATTTACCAAATATTTACTTGATGAAATTACTTATTACATTGACATAATATTCAGCCATTTACTAAATATTTACTTGATGAAATTACTTATTACATTGACATAATATTCAGCCATTTATTAAATATTTACTTGATGAAATTACTTATTACATTGACATAATATTCAGCCATTTACTAAATATTTACTTGATGAAATTACTTATTACATTGACATAATATTCAGCCATTTACTAAATATTTACTTTATGAAATTACTTATTACATTGACATAATATTCAGCCATTTACTAAATATTTACTTGATGAAATTACTTATTACATTGACATAATATTCAGCCATTTACTAAATATTTACTTGATGAAATTACTTATTACATTGACATAATATTCAGCCATTTACTAAATATTTACTTGATGAAATTACTTATTACATTGACATAATATTCAGCCATTTACTAAATATGTACTTGATGAAATTACTTATTACATTGACATAATATTCAGCCATTTACTAAATATATACTTGATGAAATTACTTATTACATTGACATAATATTCAGCCATTTACCAAATATTTACTTGATGTAATTACTTATCACATTGAAATAATATTTAGCCATTTACTAAATATTTACTTGAAGAAATTACTTATTACATTGAAATAATATTTAGCTACTTACCAAATATTTACTTGATGAAATTACTTATTGCATTGACATAATATTCAGCCATTTACCAAATACTTACTTGATGAAATTACTTATTACATTGACATAATATTTAGCTATTTACCAAATACTTACTTGATGAAATTACTTATTACATTGACATAATATTTAGCCATTTACCAAATACTTACTTGAAGAAATTACTTATTACATTGACATACTATTTAGCCATTTACCAAATACTTACTTGATGAAATTACTTATTACATTGACATAATATTTAGCCATTTACCAAATACTTACTTGATGAAATTACTTATTACATTGACATAATATTTAGCTATTTACCAAATACTTACTTGATGAAATTACTTATGACATTGACATAATATTCAGCCATTGACTAAATATTTACTTGATGAAATTACTTATTACATTGACATAATATTCAGCCATTTAATAAATATATACTTGATGAAATTACTTATTACATTGACATAATATTTAGCCATTTAATAAATATTTACTTGATGAAATTACTTATTACATTGACATAATATTCAGCCATTTACTAAATTTAGCCATTTACGAAATATTTACTTGATGAAATTACTTATTACATTGACATAATATTTAGCCATTTACTAAATATTTACTTGATGAAATTACTTATTACATTGACATAATATTTAGCCATTTACGAAATATTTACTTGATGAAATTACTTATGACATTGACATAATATTTAGCCATTTACTAAATATTTACTTGATGAAACTACTTATTACATTGACATAATATTTAGCTATTTACCAAATATTTACTTGATGAAATTACTTATTACATTGACATAATATTCAGCCATTTACCAAATATTTACTTGATGAAATTACTTATTACATTGACAAAATATTTAGCTATTTACCAAATATTTACTTGATGAAATTACTTATTACATTGACAAAATATTTAGCTATTTACCAAATATTTACTTGATGAAATTACTTATTGCATTGACATAATATTGAGCCATTTACCAAATATTTACTTGATGAAATTACTTATTACATTGACATAATATTTAGCCATTTACCAAATATTTACTTGGTGAAATTACTTATTCAATTGACACAATATTTAGCCATTTACTAAATATTTACTTGATGAAATTACTTATTACATTGACATATTATTTAGGCATTTACAAAATATTTACTTGATGAAATTACTTATTAAATTGACAAAATATTTAGCCATTTACCAAATATTTACTTGATGAAATTACTTATTACATTGACATAATATTTAGCCATTTACCAAATATTTACTTGACCCAATTACTTATTACATTGACATAATATTTAGCCATTTACCAACTATTTACTTGATGAAATTACTTATTATATTGAAATAATATTTAGCCATTTACTCAATATTTACTTGAAGAAATTACTTATTACATTGAAATAATATTTAGCTATTTACCAAATATTTACTTGATGAAATTACTTATTACATTGACATAATATTTAGCCATTTACCAAATATTTACTTGATGAAATTACTTATTACATTGACATAATATTTAGCCATTTACCAAATATTTACTTGACCCAATTAATTATTACATTGACATAATATTTAGCCATTTACCAACTATTTACTTGATGAAATTACTTATTACATTGACATAATATTTAGCCATTTACCAAATATTTACTTGATGAATTTATTTATTGCATTTTTTTTTTTGGGGGCGGCATACAGGATCGAGGTTCGTGAAAGAGCTAACATTTATCACACAAAAAATCAAACAGACACACAAAACATATTGTTGGGGTTTTTAGAACCCTCAATTTGTAAATAATAATCCTTGTAAATAATCCCCTGTAAATATTCCCATTTTTGTGTAAAGGTCAAAGGTCGCACCCTAGCTAGTCCATATTGCAACATGTAGGACACATATAAACCTCTTTAGATATCTCATTAGTATGTGTTCTAGTTTTTTTTGTTTTTTTTTGTATACTGAATTGAGGCTCATGAAAGAGCTGACATTTACTTCACAAACAAATCAACCAGACAAACAAAATATATAAAAAGAGGGAGCGGAAGACAAGAGAATGGGAAGCACACAAACACTTGAGAGCACACAACATTTGAGAGCAGGGAGATGTGTGGGAGGGAGAGGGCTCGGGGGGAGGAAGCGTGGGAAGGGGTGGGGGGGTGGGGGGTGGGAGAAGTATAAAACACAAGGACACCAAGGACTTCCAGGTCAGAAGTTGGTATTTCAAAAAGTGGAATTGGGGTGAAATTATCGGGGATAGAAAAGATCAAGGTTTTGGATGGGGGAAGATAAGAGATGGTGGTGAACAGCTGTTTTAAAGACCTGGAGGGTGGAGTGGGATTGAAGAGAGTGAGGGAGTTTGTTCCAGAGGCGGGAGAAAAGAGGAATGAAGGAGCGAAGGTGAGCAGAGAGTCTTGATTTTGGCAGTTTAATCAGAAGAGGGTTGCAGGCAGATCTTGTGCGACCTGTAGGAATATTTGCGGGACAGAGCCCAGAGAGAGCTGGGGGGGCAAGGCCAGAGAGGAGTCGGTAGAAGACTGTAGTCGGTAGAAGTCGGTAGAAGTCGGTAAGACGGTAGAAGAGAGGAGTCGGTAGAAGTCGGTAGAAGACGGAAAGACCACCAACCTGCCTGCGGTGAGTGAGTGAAAGGCCCTTGGAGTTAGCTTCATCGCGGGAGATTCCAATGATTCTGAATGCTTTGCTTTCAACAGCGTGAAGACGAGCTAGGTGTGAGGCAGGAGCACCAGCCCAGAGGGGAGAGCAGTATTCCATTGAGCTGCGGATGAAAGCCTTGTACGTGGTGAGGAGCTCAGGTTTGCCAAGGAAGGACTTCGCACGACGGAGGATGCCCAGTCGGCGACTGGCTTTGGAGGCCAGATTTGAAATGTGATTTTCCCAGGAAAGATCATGGCAGAAAGTGAGACCCAAAAGTTTGAGTGACAGAACTTCTTGGAGAGGATTATTCAGAAAGTAGATGGGAGGGTTGTCCAGTCGGTCTTTTCGGAGAGACATTGTAAGAGTGTGAGATTTGTCAGGATTGAAAGACATGTTCCACTTGTTTGCCCAGTCTGTGATTTTGTCCAGGTCTGCAGAGAGTGAGGAGGCTGCAGACTGTCGATCTGAGGGATGAAGAATGGAGCGACAAAGAGTAGAGTCATCAGCAAAGAGATAGAGAGGATTTTCAAGAGAGTCAGGGAGATCATTGATGAAGACCAGAAAAAGCACAGGGCCCAGAACACTGCCTTGGGGAACTCCAGCCTGAACAGGAAGAGGAGATGAGAGAAACCCATTCAGCGCCACACGTTGACTACGACTAGAGAGGAAGTCCGCCAGCCATGCGTGGAGATTTCCATGGATACCAACAGAGGAGAGTTTGGTGAGCAGGGCGGGGTGCCAGACCGTATCGAAGGCATGTGATTCATCTGGTCTGTTCTAGTTAAGGATCTGTTCCCAATAGTTTGACTCTGTGTTTGCATTAATCAAATAAGATAGGCCCCTTCAATTATCCCCAACCTCTCTCTCTCCAGCCACCAAGTAACACCTGCAGTCGGGGTTGCTCATTTTCCTGCCCTCCCCTGCATTTTGTTGGCCGCGTTTTGTGCACACGGTCAAGTTCGGGGAAGAAGGGGGAGGAGCTATCAAAGCAAGGCAGATCCCTGTTAAGGGTGGAGCCAAGGAGCCCTCATCACCCAACCAGGGCCGAGGCCAGCGCCTCGGTGGGCGTATCCAGATGAACCACGGCTTAATACGTGAGCGCGCTACATAAGCGCTCGCGTGGGACTGCTTCGTGGCAGAACGCAGAACGAGAGAGTGGCAGAGTGGCAGGGTCGCAGAGAGAGAAGTGAGTTGGTGCTTCGTGGCTTCGGGCAGAGCAGAGCACAGAGCGTGGTGGTTCGTGGCAGCCGAGAGGAGAGAGGGTTGGCGCGACGTGTCGGAGCTGGTGAAAGGGACTGCTTGGCAGAGTTGGAGAGAGACGGTCCGCTGGCGTTCAATAACGACCATACCAACCGCGCTGCCTGCCGGAGTTTCGCCGCGGCACCAGAGACATGAGCCGGAGTGAGCGTGGACGAGAACTGGACCTGTGCCCACGCTGATCGGCTGGACCTTTCTGCCTGCTATTCCCCATACCTGTAAGTCCGTTTGTACTGTCCTGGGCAGGTGATAATATAAGACTGTATAAGGTTTGCCCTGTGTATCTGCTTCTTCCTCTTCCTGTACATTCTTCCCCTTCGTTTTTCTTTGGTTTTGGTTTTGTATATCTATATATATAAAACACAGTTTGTGTGTGTGTGTGTGTGTATGTGTAATGTTACCGATAGACTCCTAAACGGAGAGGCTCACGTGCTTGATATTTGGCATAGACATGGCCATTGAGCCTGGGAAGAACATGGCCGACCTAAAAAAAATTATTTCATAATATTTCTTTACCATATTTTTACCTCAGCGCATTTCAGCGAGGAATATTATGCACGGAATCTGAGGCGGTGGCAGAGCAGCGCGCTGATTCGCTCAGAGCGATCACGTGATGGTCCTTGCCGCCATAAACTCAGTTACACGTTCGCACATATTTCAGAGCGAAAAGCGATTGCGTTTTTTCACATTTTAGCGAGGAACATTGCCATTCACACCACATAGGTTTTTTTTTCTTTCATCTTTAAGAGATCCATATTTTTTATTCATATTTACCTCAGCGCATTTCAGTGAGGAATATTATACACGGAATCTGAGCAGGTGGCAGAGCAGCGCGCTGATTCGCTCAGAGCGATCACGTGATGTTCCTTGCCGCCATAAACTCACAGTTACGCGTTCACACGTAATTCACATGTTCAAAACAAACGAGATCCGCGAAGCGAGTTGCTCGAGTCGTGCTAACCAAGATGGCGACACGGCGGCTTCACTTTTCACGGAGTATGAGCATTCTATATATTTTCAATTCAGTGTGCCCGAATCGCTCACGTACTTGATTTGTGGCATAGACATGGCCATTGGGCCTTCACGGTGTAATTTGTGCGAGGCTTTTGTCCGAGTGAGCTTGAGTTGAGAGGGCGAGTGTACGGGTTGGGAATGTATGGGTCTCCTTTCCCCTGCCCGGCAATGCCGGTACTGGAGGGCGTCACAGGATCGGTGAGTCTCCAAAATCCGCTTTGTGCTGTTGCGAAGATGCAGGACGATGTCGTGATTGTTGTGCTGCTTTCCGACCATGAGAACTGCAACATCATTGTTGACTGGCCCTCCCCTTCCCTCCCCCTTCCCCCTCCGTCCTCCCCTCCCCCTCCCTTCCCCCTCCACCCTACCCCCTCCCCTTCTCCCCTCCCTTTTCCCCCTCCCCCTCCCTATCCCCCTCCTCCTCCCTTTTCCCACTCCCCCTCCATTTTCCCCCTCCCCCTACCCCTTCCCCTTCCCCCCTTTCCCTTCCACCCTTCCCCCCCCCCCCATGGATGGCGCCGGAGCGCGAGTGTGTTACAGTGAGTGAGAATGAATGCACGACAGAGTGTGATTGTGACACGGAGAGTGAGATGGATGGAGAGAGTGTGTGGGGATGCACACCTGAGAGTTGGTTGTGGAGCGCGTGATGGGGAGAGTTACAGGGGATGTAGCGGAAGGTTGCATGCCCGTGGTGGTTATGGAGTATGTAATGGGGGAGAGTGCACGTGAGGAGTGCGTGAGCGTTACGAGTGCGCCTGAGGGTGTAGGTGCAAGTAGGGAAGAGAATGCACGAGGAGCAAGTGCAATAATGGAATGCCTGGAATGCATGAAGTGTATGGAAGGCGAGAGGACGACTTGGTGTGCGAATGTGAGTGTATAAGGGGTCGCGTATGCGTGTGACCATACAAGCCGGGCATCGACGCTGACCAGGTTAGCGTGTAGGCCGACGTATAGCCGACACGAGCTCTTGGTCCGTGCTGGTCTTTGTGTGCTGCGGGGACCGGCGGGGATCGGTGTCACGTCGCTCCTGCTCGGGGCGCCGTGCACGATTCGGGCCGGGCCCCGCCCTGCATGGACGATTCAGAGCTTTGCTAGGCAAAGCCCTCGGCCCGGTTCGAGGGGAGGTAGGAGGGGTCGGAGCGGCGCCCCCTTGCGGTGGCGACGTTTCGGCCGGGCAAGGCCGGGCCATCGCTCATGGGAGCACAAGGCGTTGCGCCGGGATGGTACCTGGTGCCTTGGCCCAACCAAACCTCCTCCCCTGAACCGAATGCTGGACTGACTCAACCTACAGTAGACTAAACCACCCGTATTCATTGCTCGGCTTTGCGAAGCCGAGCTGTAAAGAATGCATGGACGTACTGAGGAGGCTCAGATATAGCGGACTGTGATGATGATAGTGTTATTGTTTGTAATTGATAGGGATTTGAAATTGGAATTGATAGTGGGTGAAATTGGGATGATAGTGGTAGTCATTGGAAATTGATACCCAGTGTTGGGGGGTGGTATCTCTACCATCCCTCACACTTGGGGGCAAAGGAGCTATAGTTTTATGGGGTATGGCGGTGAAAACCTAGCCAGGGAGGGCTTGGTTATTGTTCGGGATCTAGAGTGACCATAGGGGACATGAGATTTAAGTAGTGACTTTTGTACCTGTAAAGGGGACTTAGCAGATTAGTGGATTATAATGTCGAGGGAGTGCTTAGTGTAATGGGAAGACGGGGAAGCACGAGTTGTAGGGGAAATCGTCAGTTAGATGATGCTGTGTGTGTGAGAAATTGCGTTGAGATGAGTGGAATGGTGGTTGAGGTGTGTGAGGACAAAAGGTGTGCCCGAAAAGAGGGGTGTGGAATAAATGGTGTGGAGGAAATGGAGCGTGGAACGAGTGGAGTGGTTGGTGCAAAAGGAGTGGATGGGGGAAGGATGGACCCCCTTCACGAATACCCGGGGAGGGTAGTTTAAGAGTAGGTAGAGGGAGTAGGTAAATTGTGGTTGGATATTGGCAGCTGTGGTGTGAGTAGTTGCACGAGAGTATTGTGTTGGGTGCATTAGTGGAGTAAATTGGCTGGGCGTGTGGTCTATTAGTGAGAATGATTGAATGGGCACTCCGCCACTGTTAGTCTGTCGGCCAGGTGAGGCCGCAGGTCGGCTCTGGGAGCCAGTTAGTGAGTTGTTCAATGGGGCCCGAGGATCCGGAGGACGGACCCGGGTAGCCCGACGCCAGAGAGGGCGGTAGGGGGTGAGAGCGCCAGAGGGCCTTCCCCAAGTTAGGTTAGGGAGAGGAGCATGTAAGCTCGGGAGTCGACTGCAGTGGCGGAGGTGTGCATGTAAGCGTACCTGCTGGTGAGCCACACGACCCAGCCCTGAAATTGTGCGAGGGCACCGGGAGTAGAATCGGGGGAGTGAGACCCCAAATTGATGAGCACCAGAGACTGGTCAATGGGAATTAGGTTCTTAGAACCACATAGTGTAAGATGGCCAATGGATTGGCAGGGTGAGACCCCGGGTAGTGTAAAAGTGTTAATGTCATTTAGGATAGTTAGGATTGGAATATCTTCGCACCATCTACATCCACTCACCTGAGGTGATAAAACTTCACACCATGTTTTTGCAGATATTTGGTTGGTTAAAAGATGCATCATGACGTAAGTGTGACATTGTTCATTGTTCCATCTCTTCCTCCTTATGAGGGATTGACGATAAATTTGGTTTAGGAGGGATTGATAGGAAATTGGGATGATGACGAATTTGGTATTAGGAGAGATATGGGGAAGACAGGACATTAGCGACGAATTTGTAAATTGTGTAGATACGGGGAGGGGCAGGGGTAGAGCAGGTGACATGGGGGGTGACGGACGGTAGGGACGAGCTTCCTTAGCTCACTCTCCCACGCCCTTCATGTTGCATTGCCTCGTATTGATGTGTACCCTTGTGCCTTCGCCCGCTGATTACTTGTCCTCCTTCCCCCACTCACGGATCTGTTTGTTTTGGGCCCGGGGGGAGTGTGCAGGTGGCCGCAGTTGTGCGCCCGTACCTTCTCTGCCTCCAGCCTGCACTGATGCACCATATGGACCACGCTGCCACCACCTATGGACCACACGTTTTTTGTGGCCGAGCACCACTTTATGGACCGCACGTTTTGCGGCCGAGCACCCTGCATGGACCACACGGCTGTGGCATGGCATCGCTGCTGGGAATATTGCTTGCGGACCACGGTCACGGTGGCATCTACGCCAAGCAGGTGAACCACTTTTAGTTGGCCCCTGCTGGCCCTAATTTTAAAAAGTGGACGCGGTTTTGTGCCCTTTTTAGATTTCAAATAGGCCGCAAGCAAAGAAGTCACCCAGGACCATCGGCCCAGCAACCATCGGCCCACCAGAGAAGACGTCGGACGCCATTGACATTGACATTGATTATTATTGTGTTGAACTGTGCACTGGATGGTGCTGACTGTGCATTTTCATTTGTGGTGCAATTCTCTCTTTTGTGCTTAATGGTGCTTTTCGTGCATTTTGTTTGTTGTGGTGCATTTATTATTCTTGGTG
The DNA here is from genome assembly GCF_964187855.1 of Myxine glutinosa. Classification (NCBI taxonomy): domain Eukaryota; kingdom Metazoa; phylum Chordata; class Myxini; order Myxiniformes; family Myxinidae; genus Myxine; species Myxine glutinosa. Next base: position 214,633,295 of record NC_136263.1, read on the forward strand.
CATATGGTATGGTGTATCAGTGCAGTGCATGGCATTTATTTCCTCTTCTCAAAAACATCTTCTTTTGTCTCCCAAAAAGACAGGTCCTGGGTTATAGTTGTAAATACCAAATGGTAGTCTTTGTAAATATGCCCCCACCGTAAATGTGTAGTTTGAAACTTAATTCCGTGATTCGGTTAGTCTGTGGGCATGAGTCTGCCAGGTAGAATGCAATGCAGCAGGCGGGACATATTTAGTTTTTGAAAATGTCGCACTCAGGGTCAGATTAATAGTAGAGGGTGTTTACATATAAGTGCCACACTAAATGTTAAAAGATATCCCTTCTAACGGCCCGGGACGTGCCTGGGGAAGGGAGGGTACAGTGTTGGGGTTTTTAGAACCCTCACTTTGTAAATAATAATCCTTGTAAATAATCGCCTGTAAATATTCCCATTTTTGTGTAAAGGTCAAAGGTCGCACCCTAGCTAGTCCATATTGCAACACGTAGGGCACATAGAAACCTCTTTAGATATCTCATTAGTATGTGTTCTAGTTAAGGATCTGTTCCCAATAGTTTGACTCTGCGTTTGCATTAATCAAATAAGACATGCCCCTTCAATTATCCCCAATCTCTCTCTCCAGCCACCAAGTAACACCTGCAGTCGGGGTTGCTAATTTTCCTGCCCTCCCCTGCCTTTTGTTGGCCGCGTTTTGCTGCACAAAACGCCATTAAGCACGTGGTCAAGTTCGGGGAAGAAGGGGGAGGAGCTATCAAAGCAAGGCGGATCCCTGTTAAGGGTGGAGCCAAGGAGCCCTCATCACCCAACCAGGGCCGAGGCCAGCGCCTCGGTGGGCGTATCCAGATGAACCGCGGCTTAATACGCGAGCGCGCTACATAAGCGCTCGCATGGGACTGCTTCATGGCAGAGTGGCAGGGTCGCAGAGAGAGAAGTGAGTTGGTGCTTCGTGGCTTCGGGCAGAGAAGAGCACAGAGCGTGGTGGTTCGTGGCAGCCAAGAGGAGAAAGGGTTGGCGCGACGTGTCGGAGCTGGTGAAAGGGACTGCTTGGCAGAGTTGGAGAGAGACGGTCCGCTGGCGTTCAATAACGACCATACCAACCACGCTGCCTGCCAGAGTTTTGCCGCGGCACCAGAGACGTGAGCCGGAGTGAGCGTGGACGAGAACCAGACCGGTGCCCACGCTGATCGGCTGGACCTTTCTGCCTGCTATTCCCCATACGTGTAAGTCCGTTTGTACTGTCCTGGGCGTGTGATGATATAAGACTGTATAAGGTTTGCCCTGTGTATCTGCTTCTTCCTCTTCCTGTACATTCTTCCCTTTCGTTTCTTCTTTGGTTTTGGTTTTGTATATAATTAATAAATTACATCTGTTCCTTCTTATTCTTTGGGTTTTCCTCTCATCCGGTCGCTTTAGTCTTTTCCCTGATTGAATACCTGTGGCACGATTAGGAACTGCTCTAATCGGGTCTATTCTTTGTCAACGGCCTGAGTCGTGGCTCGCTTCGCTCGGCGTGTCCATTACAGCCACGGCTCGGGCGGGGCTCATTTCCTCGCTTGCCGGAAGACGCTGGTAATTAGGTAATAGGAGCAATTGGCCTACCACCCTATTCAGCGCTGACCGGAAGTGACATCATAGCTCCAGGACTCGGGCGGCCAGCTTCATAGACGAGGGGATTAACCCCCCCCCCCCCCCTCGGGAAGGGGAGCGCCGAACACGAGATCTGCAACAATATAATAAGGGTAGCGGTAGACAAGATGGGGAGAGAAGGGGAAGCACAAACACAACATTTGAGAGCAGGGACATTGGGAGATATGTGGGAGGGAGTGGGCTTGGGAGGAGGAGTCGTGGGAAGGGGGTGGGGGGTGGGAGAAGTATAAAACACAAGGACACTGCAAAGACTTCCAGGAAAGAAGTTGGTATTTCAAAAAAGTGGATCAGGGGTGAAATTAGCCGGGGTAGAAAAGATCAAGGTTTTGGATGAGGGAAGACAAGAGATGGTGGTGAACATCTGTTTAAAGTCCTGGAGGGAGGAGTGGGATTGAAGAGAGTGAGGGAGTTTGTTCCAGAGGTGGGAGAAAAGAGGAATGAAGGAGTGAAGGTGAGCAGAGAGTCTTGATTTTGGCAGTTTAACCATAAGATGGTTGCAGGAAGATCTTGTGCGACCTGTAGGAATATTTGGGGGACATAGCCCTGAGAGAGCTGGGGGAGCAAGGCCGGAGAGGAGTCGGTAGAAGACAGAAAGACCACCAACATGCCTGTGGTGAGGAAGTGAAAGGCCCTCGGAGTTAGCTTCATCGCGGGAGATTCCAATGATTCTGAACGCTTTGGTGTCAACAGCGTGAAGCCGAGCGAGGTGTGAGGCAGGAGTACCAGCCCAGAGGGTAGAGCAGTACTCCATTGAGCTGCGGATGAAAGCCTTGTGTATGGTGAGGAGCTCAGGTGTGCCAAGGAAGGACTTCGCACGATGGAGGATGCCGAGTCGGCTACTAGCTTTGCAGGCCAGCTTGGTAATGTGGTTTTCCCAGGAAAGATCATGGCAGATAGTGAGACCCAAAAGCTTGAGTGACAGAACTTCTTGGAGAGGATTATTCAGAAAGTGGATGGGAGGGTTGTCCAGTCGGTCTTTTCAGAGAGACATCGTAAGAGTGTGAGATTTGTCAGGATTGAAAGACATGTTCCACTTGTTTGCCCAGTCTGTGATGTTGTCCAGGTCTGCAGAGAGTGAGGAGGCTGCAGACTGTCGATCTGAGGGATGAGGAATGGAGCGGCAGAGAGTGGAGTCATCAGCAAAGAGATAGAGAGGCTTTCAAGGAATTCAGAGAGATCATTGATGAAGACCAGAAAAAGCACAGGGCCCAGAACACTGCCTTGGAAGAACTCCAGCCTGAACAGGAAGAGGAGATGAGAGAAACCCATTCAGGGCCACACGTTGACTGTGACTAGAGAGGAAGTCTGCCAGCCATGCGTGGAGATTTCCATGGATACTGTTGTGAAAATCAATCAAGTCCACAACTTTGCCCCATAGGTAAGTTTAATAACAATCAGATCTCTGGCATCATCCTGTAGAATACAATCATGCAATATATATCAGGATCGTGGCATCATATAGGAAGGATCGATAATATTAGTCAATGCAAGCAAGTCTAGAATGTCTGCATGTACGTACCATCCGAGTCTACATGTCAAAGAGTAAATGTCGCAGGAGTGGTCCGGAGTTGCAGACGTCCGAGGTCTTATAGTCGCCTCTCAGTGGTTTAAGTGAGCATCACACCTGGGTTCAACTTTGATACATTTTCACTACATTCTCCCCACCGTTAGAACTACACTGCCGCTAGGCAGGAAGCAAGCATGCGTCAGCATTAATTGATTAGTGTTGTCAGTCCATGTCAGTCGGTCCATCTGTAGCGGTCAGGGCGGCGAATTGCCCTGCCAGAACGGGTCCAGAAACTACCGGGTATGACATCCCCAAGCCCGGAGTCCCCTGCATCAGAGTAGCCGCTGGAGGCTGGCGTCGGAGGGGGCACCACAGTGCCTTCAGGCAGGGGTGTCTCTGGCGACGGGAGGGACGGCAGATGCTCCATAGGCGGAGCATCGGGAGAGTCCATAGACTCATAAATCGGTTCGTCGATGTCCCCGTAAGGGTCGATGACCCCACATGGGGCAAGATGGCGTACGGAGACTGTGGACTCACATCCATCTGCCATCATTACGCGAGCATGCTCGGGATTAGCCTGGAATACCTGCACCTTATCCACTAAGGGATCGTACTTGCTCGTGCGAACCGCACGTTTGAGGTAGGCCGGCCCCGGCTCAGCGAGCCAACTAGGTAAAGATCGGATACTACCCGAGCTTCTTGGGTGGTGGAACAACCGTTTGTGAGGAGTCTGGTTGGTAGCCATACATAGTAGAGCCCTGATCGAGTTCAGCGCCGCAGGTAGTGACCAAGCCCATTTATCTAGGCCCCGGCCAAGGGTCCTGAGGCTTAGCATGACGGCCCACCATATAATCCCATTGAAGCGTTCGACCTGCCCATTCGCCTGTGGTCTGTACAGGGTGGTATAGCTAGAAGTGACATTATTCTGGAGCAGGAAGCTCCTCACTTCCTGGGACAGGAACACCGCACCCCGATCTGTATGCATGTAGGCCGGATACCCAAACATAGAAAACAAGTTCTGCATGCACCTTATGACTGTGGCGGCCGTCATATCTGCGCATGTGAAAGCAAAAGGGAATCGCGAGTACTCATCAACAATAGTGAGCAGTTAACGAGAGTTACTCGAAACCGGCAGCGGCCCTTTGAAATCCATCGCCAATCTCTCCCACGGTCTAGTAGCCCTGACCAGCGTCCCCATGGGAGGGTTGTAAAAATGCGGTTTGAGTTCCGCACATACAGCGCAGTCGTGACAGACCCGATGGATGTCCTCAACCGAGTACGGCAGGTTACCACGACACACGAAATGAGCGAAACGCGTCACCCCAGGATGACACATAGTGTCGTGCAAAGCGCACAGACCCTCCAAAGAAATGAGACCCGCACACGTAGCCGGCCTCAATAAGGCGTCGGCGACCAAGTTATCCCTCCCCGGGTGATATTTGATGGTGTAGCAGAAGTCGGCGAGTTCGATACGCCAGCGAGTGATTTTCTCACTCTTAATGCATTGAGCATGTAAGGTGTCATACATAAACGCAACGCTCTGTTGGTTTCATGATGATTTGGAAGCATCGTCCGAGCAAGTATGGACGCCAACGCCGAATCGACTCGACGATCGCGTACGCTTGCTTTTCGACAGATGAATGCCTCCGCTCAGCGGAGGTGAGAGTCCGCGAAAAGAAAGCCACAGGGCACCCTCCCTGGGAGAGAGTCGCCGCTATCGCATGATCCAAGGCATCACTTTCCAAGACGAAAGATTTGCGTTCGTCGATCGTTGCCACAGCGGCGCCAGCGATGTCGGACTTAAGGCCCCGAAAAGCAGCCATGGCGGCAGGGCTCATGGGGAATGCTTCGCAGGCCACAAGTGGGCGGAGTTTCACAGAGAAATTTTGCACCCACTTAGAATAATGGGCGAACAGCCCGAGAGCATGCTTCAACGAAGCTCGATCGCAGGGCCGGGCCATATCGAGCAAGGGTCGCAGACGCTCCTTATCTGGAGCAACAGAGCCATGGGTCACGGTGTACCCCAGAAGATCTATCGTGCGCATGGAGTAACGACACTTAGCCTCATTCATGGTTAGGTGATACCTCTGCGTGACCTCGAGGAAGCGCTTCAGATTAGCACCATGATGCCCCTAGTCATGCCCGCAAACCATAAGATTGTCCAGATATACAAAGACATCTGTCAAGTTCTCCTTAGCAATGAGGTCGTGCATAGCCCTTTGAAGACAGGCGACCCGGTTCGTCACCCCAAAAGGTAGTCGGGTGAACTGGTATAACCTTTGACCTGATTCAAAGGCGGTATAGATGCGATCGGCCCCGGAGATGGGGATCTGATGATACGCACTACGCAGATCGAGAGTGCTATAGACCGAGTACTGGGCCACCTGTCGAACCAGTGCGTCCATCCCCGGTAGAGGGTAGGCATCCAGCTGTGTAAATCGATTAATCGTCTGCAAATAGTCGATTACCATGCGTTTGCGATGCGCTGCACTTCGCACCACTAAGACCTGGGCCTGCCACGGCGACCGGCTAGGTTCTATGATACCTTCCTTTAAGAGCTGGGCCATTTCCTCCACAATGAATTGCGCGTCTGCTCGTGAGTAGCGCCGTGATTTTACCGCTACAGGTGTGCAGTCCGTGGTCATGTTGGGGAACAGCGAAAGAGGCTCAATTTCCATCGCTGTGAGTGCACACACAGCAAGCGTATCAGTCCCACCAAATTCCATTTCCAAACGTCCATGTCGCTTAAGAAAATCATGTCCTAACAGAATATCAGCACATAATGCAGGTAAGACCATGAGATGTACATCTGGAAATATGCATCCCTTTATCACAAGCTTCAATCGACATTCCCCTTTTGTGCTGAGCCTAAGCCCTTGGGAGGCCATAAAGATCCGTCGTGTTGTCCCAAGGATCGGCCATCCATGTTTTCGCACCAGTCGATGATCGATATAACTATCTGTGGACCCCGTATCGATTAAAGCCTGAGCAAAAATGAATTCGATCATAAGTGGGATAATGGCCTGAGCAAGGCCAGGTGGACCGGCAGGTATTGAGCCATCCGAGCGAGATGATCGCGCCTCACGTGTAGATCCAACGCCGGCTACAGTTCTCTGGCCGTTAGAGCAGCCTCCGGAGGGCGCTCGTGTCAAGCGCGTAGTTTGCCGTGCCAAAGCAGGAGCTTGTAGTTCGTACGAGCAGCCAGCGGATGGCGCTCGTGTCACGCGAGAAGGGTCGAAGCCAACTTTCGTTTCCTGTGCTGAAGCAAGAGCTTGTAGTTCGTACGATCAGCCTTTGGATGGCGCTAGAGTCATGCGGTGAGTCTCAAAGCCATCATGAGAGGTTCGGATACCAGCCAAGGACGGTCGCTCCGCGTTCGGTCGTGTTTGCGCCATTTGTTTTGGTGGCCCGATGAATCTCACCAAAGTCGAGCATGCAGCCAGGGGCCCACAAGGATGTGCGCCGCTCATCAAAGCCGGGTGAGGCGCCCCGCTCCGTGCTCGGCCCGTTGGCTCGGCGATAAGCCCATTCAAGGTCGCACGAGTTTGTTTGCCCCGCGCAGCCTTTCGGCAAACTTTTGCAAAATGTCTTTTTGTCGAACACAAATGACATATCGCTTCCCGAGCCGGACACACAGACCTGGGATGTTGTCGATTTCCACAGAAGTAACATGTAGCATTTCGTCCAGGCTTTGGTCCTGCCGCTGCGGCTGCCGCCAAGCTGGAATCCGGGTCCTCCTCGGGAGAGGCCAGGGGTTCCAGCAGTGAGGTCGAGTCCGCTCCCGCATCCTCGGCGGTAGCTCTCTCCGGTCGAGGGTGTTGAGAAGTCCCCGCAACGACACGTGTGTGGTCATAGGCGTTAGACTGTTCCCGGGCCTCAGTGTATATGTGTGCCAGCCGTAGAGCTTCCGTGAACATCAAGTCCGCTGTTTCCAAAAGTCTTTGTGTAATGGTTGAAGAGCTGATCCAAGAGACAAAAGAATCGCGGACAAGGTCATCTTGGACTTGCTCATGAGTGCGTACCTTGGGAGTACTGTCTGCAAGTAGACGTCGCAGCTCTTGGGCGAAATGGTCCAGCGTCTCAGTGGGCTGTTGACTCCGCGTTGCGAGCAGATGCCTGGAATAAACCACACTCCGTTTCTTAATGTAAATTCGTTTCAGCTCCGTCACAGCTGCATTGTATGTCGTACACTGTTCGATTCCCCTGTAGACGTTATGGTGTACTTTAGTCTGAAGCACGTCCAGTTTTGTTTCATCAGTGACAGCGGCATCCTGGGCTTTGAACTGATTGCCCAGTGTCTTGAGCCAATGCGTCAGCTCTGAGCCCGAATCCGCTGCTTGTGGGTCGGCGCCAAATATCGGCACCTGGATCATCCTGTGTCCCGCCCTGTTCGCCTCTTGTTCTCGAGTGGACGGCGAGATTTGATTGTTATTAAGTGTTGTGAAAATCAATCAAGTCCACAACTTTGTCCCATAGGTAGGTTTAATAACAATCAGATCTCTGGCATCATCCTGTAGAATACAATCATGCAATATATATCAGGATCGTGGCATCATATAGGAAGGATCGATAATATTAGTCAATGCAAGCAAGCCTAGAATGTCTGCATGTACGTACCATCCGAGTCTACATGTCATAGAGTAAATGTCGCATGAGTGGTCCGGAGTCGCGGACGTCCGAGGTCTTATAGTCGCCTCTCAGTGGTTTAAGTGAGCATCACACCTGGGTTCAACTTTGATACATTTTCACTACAGATACCATAGGAGGAGAGTTTGGTGAGCAGAGCGGTGTGCCAGACCGTATCGAAGGCACGTGATATGTCAAGGGAGACAGCTCTAATTTCCTGTTTGGCATTGAGGACCTCCATCCATTGCTGAGAAAGCAGTAGCAGCATGTCCAGAGTAGGGTGACCTGGTTGAAACCAAATTGATGATCAGAGATCAAGCCATTGGAGAAGAGGAAAGATTTCATATCCGAAGCAATGATGGATTCCATGACTTTGCTGATAATTGGGAGAAGGCTGATTGGTCTGAATCAGCTCTGTCCCCCAATCAGGTTGAAGTGCATGAGCTCCTCACTATCTACAGCAATCAGGAAGAGACAGATACAAGGGTGGTACTGTACCTTCATCACGCCGCCGCCCTTGTCTACAAGAATGCTGTGGTCAGAACCCCTGACACGGATATCTTTGTGATTCTACTCTACCACACCCACACCATCAAGCTCACTATATACCTGGATACAGGATCAAGAAAGCATCGACAGCTACTCAACCACTTTGAGCTTGCAGAATCCTCCGGAGAAGATTACTGTGCCACTCTTCTTGGGTTTTACGTGTTCACTGGAGAGGACTGCACCAGCTCCTTCAAAGGCAAGGGGAAAGTGGGTCCCCTGAAAAAGCTGGAGAAGAACTCCAGGTTTCACAAGGCCTTCAGGCAACTCGGTGATGACGGGAACATCAAGCCTCAAGTGCTGCAGCAGTTGGAGCAGTTCACTTGCCTGATGTATGGACAGAGTCGCGAGTCTTCTGTGGACGTCATCCGTACGAAGCTACTGCGGGAGATGGTGGAGGAGGACAAGAATCTTACATCAAAATCTAAGGTGGACCTGGCTCGCCTTCCTCCCTGCCATTCTGCACTGAAGCCACACGTCCAACGTGTAAACCACCGTGTTGCACTGCACAAGCGAGCTCACGAACCCTTAATAGAAAAGCCAAAACCCTACAGTGAAGGACAGGGATGGACGCTGACTGATGAAGGACTGTTGGAACGGTGTGGTCGTGTCGTCCTGTCCTACCAGCTTCTCTGGTTGATCTACTGGACTGTGGAGATCATGAAGAGGTGGACAGTGAGGATGACGAAGAAGAAGAGGACGAGTTTGACTTTGATGATTTCATTGAAAGCGAGGATGATGAATTATGGATGTGGTAAAAGTCATTTGGTCACAAATATAGCACCAATATGGTAAAATTAATAATAATAATAATAATAATTCATTTATTTTGTATAGCGCTTTTCCAGAAGCCCAAAGGCGCTTTGACAGAGTGGAAAACATAATGCATAACAATACATGAAAACAACAATTGCAAAAAGACAAGAATCAAGAAAACAAACAGCAGCGATATACGGCATATATATAAGACAAGAATCAAAAAGACAAGACAAGAATCAATAGGGAAATATTTAAAGCAAAAGGAGGGAGAAGGAGAAGAGATAGTCAGGGGTTAAATGCTGTGGGTTGAATGTTGAATGCAGCGTTGAACAGGTGGGTCTTTAGTGATGTTTTGAATGTGGTGAGTGAGGAGGAGTCTCTGATGGTGTGAGGTAGTGAGTTCCAGAGGGTGGGAGCAGCGATGGAGAAGGCCCTGTCCCCCCAGGATCTGAATTTGGTCCGGATGGAGGGGGTCAGGAGGTTGGTACCAGCAGAGCGGAGGTTGCGGGTGGGAGTGTGTCTGGAGAGGAGGTCAGCCAGGTAGGATGGGGCCAGGTTATGGAGGGCTTTGTATGTCAAGAGGAGGATTTTGTACTGGATTCTCTGGGGGATGGGGAGCCAGTGAAGCTTGTAAAGGACGGGGGTGATGTGGTCACGGTTCCGGGAATGAGTGAGTAGACGGGCAGCGGAGTTCTGAATGTATTGGAGTTTATTGGTGATTTTTGAGGGTGAACCATAGAGGAGGCTATTGCAGTAGTCCAGACGGGAGGTGATGAAGGCGTGGATGAGGGTTTCTGCAGCCGTGGAGGAGAGGGATGAGCGGAGACGGGCAATGTTTTTCAGGTGAAAGAAGGCTGACTTTGTGATCTGTTTAGTGTATTTGTCGAAGGAAAGGGTTTGGTCAAAGATGACGCCAAGATTCCGGATGTGAGGGGAGGTGGATACTGGGATACCGTCGATGTTGAGGGCAAAGTTATGGGTGGATTTTGTGAGCGTTTTTGGGCCAATGATGATTATTTCAGATTTATCACAGTTAAGCTTGAGGAAGTTGATTTGAAGCCAGGATTTTATTTCAGTGATGCAGTTTGTCAGGATAGAGTGGGTGTCGGTGGAGACGGACTTGGTGGAGATGAAAAGCTGGATGTCATCGGCGAAGCAGTGGAATTGGAGACCATGACGGCGGATTAAGTGACCGAGCGGGGACAGGTAAAGGATGAAGAGGAGGGGGCCAAGAACTGAACCTTGGGGGACACCTTGGGGGAGGGGAGCAGTGGGGGATTTGCAGTTATTGATGGAGATGAACTGGCATCTGTCAGAGAGGTATGATTTAATCCAAGAGAGGGCAGTGCCGGTGACGTTAAAGGTGGATTCAAGTCGGGTGAGGAGGATAGTGTGATCGATGGTGTCAAAGGCAGCGCTGAGGTCGAGGAGGACGAGAATGTTGAGGTTGCCAGCGTCAGAGGAGAGGAGAAGGTCGTTGGTGATTTTGAGGAGAGCAGTTTCAGTACTGTGGTTGGAGCGGAATCCGGATTGGAATGTTTCATACAAGTTATTGGCAGAGAGATGATGTTTGAGTTGAGTGGCTACAGCGCGTTCCAAAACTTTTGACAGAAAGGGTAGGTTGGAGATGGGTCTGAAGTTGTTTAGGGTGTCAGGGTTTAGACCAGGTTTTTTTAGAATGGGGGTAACAGCAGCAATTTTGAGGGAAGGTGGTACGATGCCTGTAGACAGGGAGGAGTTTATTGTTGCAATGATAAGTGGAGAGAGAGCAGGGAGGGAGGCTTTGACAAAGCTGGAGGGGATGGGGTCAAGAGTGCAGGTGGCAGTTTTCATTCCTATGAGGAGTTCAGAGAGGTCAGTAGGAGAGATTGGGGAGAACCGAGACAGGGGATGGCAGGACAAGGGGGGGCAGGTGGTTGGAGGGGGAGCGGGTGCGGCGGTGGTCAAGCTGTTGTAGATGTTGTCAATTTTGCGTTGGAAGAAAGAGAGGAAGGAGATGCAGTTGTCTACTGTGAATAACTGGGTGGTGGTGTTCAGGGGGCGGAGGAGTTTGTTTATTGTCGAGAAGAGTGCTTTTGGGTTTTCGGAGCCAGAGTGGATAATTTGAGAGTAGTAGGCAGAGCGGGCGCGGGAGAGGGCATCTTTGTAGTGTTGTATGTGGTCCTTGTAGGCTTGGGAGTGAACTGTGAGACCCGTTTTATTGCGGAGTCTTTCAAGTTGGCGAGCACGAGTTTTCATCAGGTGGAGTTCAGGGGTAAACCAGGGAGCAGAATGGGTGAAAGAAACTGTTTTGGTTTTTACAGGCGCAAGCTGGTCAAGGCAGGAGGAGAGAGTGTGGTTGTAGTAGTCAGTGAGGTCGGAAGGGGTGTGGAGGTCAATGAAGGGAGAAGTGGACATTTTTTCAGAGAGGGTGGATGAGAATGAGGTAGGTGAAAGAGCGTTTAGCTTACGGAAGTTGATTGTGCGATAATGCCTTGGTGTTGGGGCGGGGATGTTGATGGTCAGAGTGATGGCTAAGTGGTCAGAGAGGGTGAGGTCGGAGCCATAGAGATGGTGCAAATTTAATCCAGTGGAGCAGACAAGGTCCAAAATGTGACCACGGATATGGGTAGGAAAGTCGACATGTTGAGTGAGGTTAAAGCAGGTGAGTAAATCAGTGAAGTCAGTGGTTATTGTGGAGTCAGTGGAGTCCATGTGGATATTGAAATCACCAAGGAGGAGGATTGAGGGGGAGAGGGAACATAGCTGGGTCAGAAAGTAGGAGAAGTCAGACAGGAATGATGGGTGTGGTTTGGGAGGGCGGTAGACGACAGCCATGACTGACTGCGTGTGACCAGAGAGTTTTAAAGCCAGGTGTTCAAATGATGGAGCAGATGAGATGGAGATGAGGTTGGTCTTGATGTCTTGACGGTGGATAACGGCAATTCCACCACCTCGGCCCTCCGAGCGTGGTTTATTGACGTAGGAATATCCATTGGGTGTGGTGAGGTTGAGTGTGTAGTAGTCCAGAGGTTGTTGCCAGGTTTCGGTGAGACAGAGAAAGTCCAGTTTGTTATCCAGGATGTATTCGTTCAGGATGAGGCATTTATTGTTGAGGGACCGGGTGTTGAACAGGGTGAGCTTGATGTTGTTTTGAACAGCAGGGATGAATTCAGGTGATTTAGCCAGGGTTCGTAGGCAAGAGGTGCGATCGTGTGGGTTGCTGTGACCAGGTGCGCTGGGACGAAGAGTGAGAGTGCGCTGAGCCGACCAGAGGACGGGGATGGAGTGACCTGATTGCAAATAAACAAACTTGCGACCGGAGCCACGGTGAATGTACCTGGGTCGTCGGAGGAGTCCATTTGATTTGATGGCAGAGATGCATGATGGGGTGGAGCGGGTATTGAGCAGAAGAAGCCTTGCGGCGGAGTACTTCAGAGCCATGCCAGGCAGGAGCGAAGGGACGAGTACGAGGCCAAGGTCGAGGAGGCAAAGCGGCAAACGCAGCGGCAAACGCAGCGGCAAACGCAGCGGCAAACGCAGCGGCAAACGACTGCAGCCGCTAATCAAGACCACAGCGGCAAACAAGGCTACAAGGCCACCGGCAAACAAGGCCACGGCCACAAACAACGGGAGCGGGCCTTTCGATTCCGTATTCCGTACCATCAAAAGCAGATTCCGTTATCCAGCCGGAGAACACGCGGCACGTGCGGGTGTGAAAAGGCAGGACAGGTGTGAGATGTCAGGTCAGAAAAGTAGAAGCAGACCCTGTACATCCATCCAGTCGGAGAAGCGGCGAATATGCAACGCCAGCGTCCTCTCGCAACCGAACCCGGAAATTGCCATCAAAAGTCCCTCTTGATGTGTAACGTTCACCTAGATATAGTGACAAATCAAATTCTTGGTATTACAGGCACTTAAGAATTTGCAGGTTAACATGTTACCATGTATACATTTACTTTATCTTTGAGTGCTTTTTGTAATTATCCTTAACACTCAAAATGGGTCTAGATATCTTATTTGTGCAGTTATCTGCAGTATTGGTTGAGATATCGTGAAAATTGTATTTTTCTGTAATGGCGACACTAATTTGCATAAATTTGCATTAAAATGTGACGTGGGACACCTTTTGAATTTTTTACCATAGCTAATCGTTTCTTACGCATTTTTTCTGATATAGAGACATTCATTAGAAGTTGATTTCAGGGGGGTGCACAGACCCCCCACCCCCCTTCTACCAACTAGACCAGGTGGGTGTAGCGCTATGTCAGAACCTCATGCAATATTTTGAACGTTGTATGTAAAACTTGGCGATGTAGTATGTGGCAGCATTTTAAACTGGTAACAGGTGCTGCAGGTAAGTCATTGCATTCACTTCAATTTGTGTAACAATTTATATAGCAAAAGGGTTGTGGTGCAGAAAGAGCAAACTTACCTTTTTGAGATGTTTCACCTGAGTTCAATTGGCCACCTGGCTATAAATGGTGGGATTGGAGCTTCGCATGCAAGGTGTTGAATCACAGTGATCCGTGTTTGGGCGACTCTAAGGTGTGACGACTCTAAGGTGTGACGACTCTAAGGTGTGACGACTCTAAGGTGTGACGACTCTAAGGTGCGACGACTCTAAGGTGCGACGACTCTAAGGTGTGACACCTCTAAGGTGTGACACCTCTAAGGTGTGACACCTCTAAGGTGTGACACATGTGCTGGCATTAGTTGGTACATGTTAAATAATTATATACCTAACAGTATGTTGTTGTATGGACAGTCAGTTCGTCATCACCAGCACGAACAAGAAATTACAAATGGCTGCCCAAATCAGCTCCAGTCGAACATTAGGCTTGGCCAGTCGGGGTTTTTACATATTTTTTTGTATACTAAGTCGAGGCTCGTGTAAGAGCTAACACAAAGCACATAATCAAGGGAGCGGGATACAAGAGCTAGGAAGCTGAAATTTGGGCACAACGTTGAGCACATGCTTTAGCAAAAAGGATATTTTTATTTTTTGATTAATCAACTGATTACCCTAACAGCTCGTGAAGTGAAAAGCAGGGTTAGGCATTCGGGTGCCTACGTTTGTGTGATTAATCAACTAATTACCCTCACAGCTTGGGAAGCGAAAAGCAGGGTTAGGCATTCGGGTAATTACGTTTGTGTGATTAATCAACTAATTACCCTCACAGCTCGGGAAGCGAAAAGCAGAGTTAGGCATTCGGGTGCTTACGTTTGTGTGATTAATCAACTAATTACCCTCACAGCTCGGGAAGCGAAAAGCAGAGTTAGGCATTCGGGTGCTTACGTTTGTGTGATTAATCAAATAATTACCCTCACAGCTCGGGAAGCGAAAAGCAGAGTTAGGCATTCGGGTGCTTACGTTTGTGTGATTAATCAAATAATTACCCTCACAGCTCGGGAAGCGAAAAGCAGAGTTAGGCATTCGGGTGCTTACGTTTGTGTGATTAATCAACTAATTACCCTCAGCTCGGGAAGCGAAAAGCAGGGTTAGGCATTCGGGTGCTTACGTTTGTGTGATTAATCAACTAATTACCCTCACAGCTCGGGAAGTGAAAAGCAGGGTTAGCCATTCGGTTGAGTTGTGTACGTTCGTGTGGTGTCTGCATTTTTTAAAATTCATTTTCTCAGCAACTGTTGGTCCGATTGACACTAAATTTCCCCATAGGAGTGCCTCCTCCTGTAGAATATTTTAACGATAATTATGGCATCATAGGACACGTGGTACAGGTGCCATCTTGGAAAAACTGAAAAACGTTGCACCTCTAAATATCCAAAATCGCTCCATGGAAAAAATTTAAACGTGGCTCTGTAAAGAACTCCGCATGGGGAATAAGTGTTGTTAACAATGACGTCATTGGTGCCTTAATTATAACGTCATAATTCGATAGGGACAACACTTGGTCTGAACAGTTTTAAAATTATTGAGCCTGATCTATGCAACAATTATATTGGAGAATATAAATTTATGTTATCTTGCTCATGACGTCTGGCAGTCATATTGGATCAAAGAAAAACAAGATCGAAAGTCTAACAGCGGCATAGCCGGGCTTGTAAAATATTGTTGCGGTTCTGAGAATGTGTAAATATTGATTAATAAAGGTTAAAGGTTTGCCCCCATAGTTAGTCCACATGCAACACGTAGGCCACCTTAGAACATTAGTTATGTCATAGTATATGTGAGATAAGGACATTTCCAATAGTGATACCTGCGTTGTGTAAAGAAATAAATAAGAGTAGGTCCCGTTCATTTTGCAGCCCACCCTCCAATCGACCTCGTTGGGCACCATCCAGTCTGCGCCCCATTCCCCATTGCGGACCATCCAGTCTGCGCCCTAATGCCCCTCGCATTAGGATGCTCAAACCAGCCAAATGCCACGAGGTAGGCCTTGAAAAGGGGGAGGAGTGTAAGGTCGGGGGGTGTGGCCACATCAAGCAGACATCAAGGGCGGAGCCGGTAAGAGCCAAAACGACCAACCAGGGCTCGGGTGGAATGGCGTGAGGGGCGTGGTCAGTGCGCGTCTGGCAAATTTGAGAGGGTTCGCTGGGCAGTGCTATATAACCGCGAGCACAAAGCCCTTCAGAAGGACTGTGCGGTGAGGACTGGCCAGAAGGAATATATGAGCACTGTCCAGGACTGGCACGATTCGTGCATTACAAAGGACTATTGGGAGAGGCGCTTTTGTCAGAAGGTCTCATTGAGAATTGGCTTTGAAGGACTATTGGAAGTCGCGCGTTACAAAGGACTTACCAGAGGACTGATGAGCGAGGGGCTTTGTAAGAGGATTTGAGGGTATTCACGCATTACAAAGGACTTGCACAATTTGCTCGTTGCATAAGGACTCGTGAGGGAAGCCAAGCCTTGGAATTGTTGGGTGGAGGACTGACGGAACTGCAATCGTTGTTTGAAGGACCCTCGTGCGAAAGGGCTTGAGGAATATACACGCTTTACAAGAGGACTGTTCAGGAGGCCTCGTGAGGCAAACGCATCAAGCAGCACGTTTGAGTGCATTTATTACATACGCGACCGTGGTCGTCAGTAACCGCCAGCCTACCGTTCGCCGCATTCCACCCTATAATTGTCCGATCCACGCCAACGACAGGCGGGGAGCGCCTGCCATCGGTCCTATCATCTACGCCGCCATATGAGTCGGGAACCTGGAGGACGAGCTGTGGATGCCATCCCTGGACCCTCAACCCTTGACCTTCTACATCCCCGTGTGAGTGTGTCTGTGTGTGCGGGCCCGTTTGTCTTCGGGATAAGTTAAGACTGTTCTTTAGGCTGCACTGTGTTCTTCTTCTTTACTGTACATAGTTTAATAAACCAATCTGTTCTTCCTTTTCCTCTTGATTTGACTGTTTTAGTGATTTCTCCATTGGGTAAACGTGGCACGATTAGGAACCGCTTCGAATCGGGTCTAGTCATTGTTAACGGCTCAGATCATGGATCGCTACCACTCGGCATTCCCATTTAAAACCGTGGTTCGGGCGGGAGTTATTTCCTTGCTTCTTGGGCGGTGTTAGTAATTAGGTAATAAGAATTCGTCTTGCAACCCTATTTAATGCCGTCCGGAAGGAACGTCATAGCTCCGGATCCTGTCAGCTAGTCAAAGACAAGGGGACTATAACCCCCCCTTGGTAAAGGCAAAGGCCGAAGTTAAGATCCGCAACAATATTATAAACCACAAACACATATGATTAACTTTTTAAACAGTCACTAATGGTGTTTATATCATTAAACAAAGAAATTTGGAGGAATCCAGACATCCTTGAGGTCAGTTTTACTTACAGAACTGAGTGAAGATGTAGTGTAATCTATATACCCCACAAGGGTTGCGTTAATAACATGCTATAAAAAAACCGAGGTGAATTCCTTACTTCCGCGGTTGTTAGTCCGTACACAGCTTCTCATCGACTCATGAACCACACACTGCTTCAATCCATTAATTTGTATTCACGACATTGGGATAAAAGTGTTATGGTCATATTTACTGTATTATTATTACTATTACGAAAACGATACGACTGAAACGATACACTACTGTATTAAGTTAAACCAAAGATTTCAGAATCATTGGAATCTCCCGCGATGAAGCTAACACCGAGGGCCTTTCACTCACTCACCGCAGGCAGGTTGGTGGTCTTTCTGTCTTCTACCGACTCCTCTCCGGCCTTGCTCCCCCAGCTCTGTCTGTGCTCTGTACCCCAAATATTCCTACAGGTCACACAAGATCTGCCAGTAACCCTCTTCTGGTGAAATTGCCAAAATCAAGACTATCTGCTCACCTTCACTCCTTCATTCCTCTTTACTCCCACCTCTGGAACAAACTCCCTCTCTTTTCAATCCCACTCCTCCCTCCAGGTCTTTAAAACAGCTGTTCACCACCATCTCTTTTCTTCCCCCATCCAAAACCTTGATCTATTCTACCCCCGTTAATTCACCCCAGATCCACTTTTTTTTTTTTGGAAATGCCGACTTCTTTCTTTCCTGGAAGTTCTAGCAGTGTCCATGTGTTTTATACCTTGACACGCCTTCCCATGCCCCCCCTCCTCCAAGCCCTCTCGCTCTTACGGATCTTCCGTTGTCCCTTTTCTCTGTTGTTGTACTTGTATGCTTACCTCTGTCTCCCCATCTTGTCTCCCGCTCCCTTTATTGTATGTTTTGTGTATCCGTTTGTCCTTTTTTGTGATTGATGTTAGCTCTTTCACGAGCCTCGATGTTGTATCCCAAAAAAAAAAAAGTAACCTGGGCTTAATTTGTCTGAAGCGGTCCGAAGGTGAGGCATGAAGCCTGAGGCCTATACGTACCGTTTTGATGGAAGAGCCGTAACGCCGATGCTTTCGATATTTGTTGGTCATTTTATCAATCTGTTTGTTTGTGTTTCACACTGAATGAAAAACGTGAAGGTGGAGCATGGCTATTGTGATATATGACAGGTTCGACGATATGTTCAGCCTGAACGAAATTGGAATCAAAATGCCGGCATGTATAGTCAGCCGCCCAACCGCCGTAATGATATCAGACGTAATCACATCACCCTGTCATGTGACCAGATCCTCAGCTCTGATTGGTATACGTTTGAGGGGACTTGCATACGGATGTACAAAAACTGTTCTAGACGGCTTTGCCCTATGGGCTACCCTGTAAAAACCCTTCAAAAACAGAGTTGCCTCTCACCAAGTGGACTGTGCAAGGTAAGTATTCTATGAATACCATCTATTTGATTAATTATTTAATTATTATTGTTTTATTAAGTACTTATATATTTTATTTCTCACACAGGCAATATCTCAGGCACCTTTTGAGCTAGAAGCTGATATTCATTCATTCAATGATCAAGTGATTTGGCTATAAAAGATGTTTTTGATTTGTTGATTAATCATTTAATCGATTAATTTATTCTTTGATGAATCAATGTAATTTAGTAAAAAAGTTTTTTTTAGATTAATTACTTATTTAATTAATTTTCAAAAATCCCAGCTTTGGATGAAACACTTGTGGTTTAGGTATGCTATTGGACAATTGATTAAG
The DNA here is from genome assembly GCF_964187855.1 of Myxine glutinosa. Taxonomy (NCBI): domain Eukaryota; kingdom Metazoa; phylum Chordata; class Myxini; order Myxiniformes; family Myxinidae; genus Myxine; species Myxine glutinosa. Next base: position 214,651,902 of record NC_136263.1, read on the forward strand.
AAAATAATAATTTTACGATTATTATTTATTTGGCTAACACCCGCTCTAGCAGGGAAAATGGCCTTTAAAATGCCTGTTGTTGTTTGTTGCTGATTATTATTTATTTATTTTAATTACCCAATTAATCAATCAATTATTGTACACCTCCCCCTCCCAATACCATCTCTATGTGCTGCACGGCAGCATGGCCGGGTGTCGAGGGCACCCCAGCAATGCTGCGCTGGAGGATATGATATTTATTTATTTGGTATGAGGGAGGTGTACTTTGAATGTATCTACTTGTTTTACGTCTTTATGTTTACCTTTACATTTTTTTTCATTTACGGACGCTTTCGTTTTTTTCATTTATGGACTTTTTTGTCATCCTTTTTTCAAAGTTTACAGTTATATAAATTACAATTTTCAAATGCTAGATATTGATTGAGGTTTTTTTTTATGGACACGTTTACAGTTTTTCATGTAAATTATCATTGAGGGTTTTAAGTTACAGATCACAATTATATAAATTACAATTTTCAAATGTTGGAAGTCGATTAAGGTTTTTTTTATTTATTATTTTTTACGTTTTTACATTTTTACGTTTGTTTTTTTTTCTTTTCATAAATTCACATTTACTGATCTTTTTGAATTTACAGACATTATCATCATGTTTATTTCACAGTTTAGAGTTATAGAAATTACAATTTTCAAATGCTTCATATCGATTGAGATGTTTTTATACAAACACGTTTACAGTTATTTACGTAGATTTTCATTTAGGGTTTTAAGTTGCAGTTTACAATTATAGGAATTACAATTTTCGAATGCTAGAAATCGATTGAGGTTTTTTTTTGTTTGTTCTTTTTTTTTACAATTTTCTTTCAACTTTTTTTACATTTTTAAGTTTATGATTTTTTTTCCGCAAATTTACATTTACGGATTTATTTATTTATTTACAGACATTATTGTAATGTGTATTTCACAGTTTACAGTTATATAAGTTACAATTTTCTAATGCTTGATATCAATTGAGTTTTTTGGGGGGTTTTTTTAATAGCTGTGTTCATGGTTTTGTATTAAAGTAAATTTTCATTTGCAGATGCTTTGTGATGGTTCTGTGATTTTTCCCGGTGTGCCGCTTCAATCTCCATCAGCCCGCTTCGATCTCAAATTATCAGCTTTCTACAACATCCGAAAGGTACCAAACATGAATATCAGTCAGTCAGTGAGTCGGTGGTTAGAATGAGCTTTATATATTAGATGAGGTCTCAGAGCTATGCGGTGCGAACAAAATGTTGGAAATATTATTTTAAAGCCCGTCCCTAAACGGGTGTGGCCCCTACCTGAACAAGCGAAGCCCCTCCCTGAACTGGGGAAGCCCCACCTTGAATGGACTGATAGACAGACTGGAGGTGTAGATACCATGAGTTGGTCATACAGGAAGTGACACCATTGGTAGCCAAAGCATTCTTGCTAGGGGCTAACAGTCAAGTGTGGTGTGGAGCAGAGGTGTATCCTAAAGTTTTGTGTGAAGGAGAAGATCAAACCAGCTGGGCTTCAGAGGAGATTCTCTGCAAAAAATAATGATGCATGTCTTTCACGTAGTTATGTGTTTAAGTCATGAAATAGTGTTTAAAAATGATCGTGTATTGGTGAGTGATCTTGAGCGATATTTCCAGTCAATATTTCCATGCAAATGGTATCGATGAATCAAAAGTCACAACCACACCTAAAGGGAACACCTTTGGTAAGGTACATGCACCAAGGGAATACCTTGAGAAATCAGAGAACTTTCATCAAACTGTAGTTTTTCAAGTTCTGGAATAAAACGTCTCCATCACCGTTAATCTACATAAATGCAATACCAGCATGCGTACCTGGCATTGCCCAGTATATTTTTTGTGGGGGCCTAAAACACTTTCCTACACCCACTAAGGAATGGGGCCCCGACACACCCACGGTAGAGTGATTAAAAGAAAAAAAAAAGTCCCCAAAAAACAATTGTTTCTTTCAAACTTCGCAAAAAAAAAAATGTAAATTTTTTATTTTGCTTCTTCAAAAAAATTAAAAATTATTGTAAAACACTCCCCAGCGAACCTCTGAAAGTTTGAGAAAAATCCGTTCAGCCGTCTCTGAGAAAAATGGCAACACACACAAATACACACAAATACACACACAAATGGCTCTCTTATGTTGGTTGTTATCTCCATATGCGGGTTTTAGGAGATGGGAGGAAGTTCTCCTCAAACTCAAAGTTTCCCCCTTCTTTCGGTGAAGGATCATTATTCTTGAACCAGATTGTGAAACTTCATTCTCATAGATTTGTTCCAAGGGCTCCTTTTAGAATCCTCATTGAACTTCTGATGGCATCCACTTGTATTTGTATCTTACAGTATATATAAGCCGTTTACCTGGGAAAGCAATGGCAAACTACCCAGTATAACCCTTGCCAAGAAACTGCTTGAGCTGCACGGATGCTCCGTATCAGAGTATGATATGTGACAATCAGAGAGCTGTTTACACTGTTTCAGGACACGACAAGACCTTGAACTTCAGTTTCAGGACACGACAAGACCGATGTCCCTGTTCTCTACTGTTTTTTTGTTTGTTTGTTTTGTTTTTTTGTATACAGGATCTAGATTCGTGAAAGAGCTAACATTTATCACACAAAAAATCAAGAGACACAAAGCATATAATAAGGGGAGCGGTAGACAAAATGGGGAGAGAAGGGGAAGCACACAAACACAACATTTGAGAGAAGGGACATCGGGAGATCTGTGGGAGGGAGAGTGTTTGGGGGGAGGAGGCATGGGAAGGGGGGGGGGGGTGGTGGGAGAAGTATAAAACACAAGAAGTATAAGACACTGCAAGGACTTCCAGGAAAGAAGTTGGTATTTCAAAAAAGTGGATCTGGGGTGAAATTAGCGGGGGTAAAAAAGATCAAGGTTTTGAATGGGGGAAGATAAGAGATGGTGGTGAACAGCTGTTTTAAAGACCTGGAGGGAGGAGTGGGATTGAAGAGCGTGAGGGAGTTTGTTCCAGATGTGGGAGAAAAGAGGCATGAAGGAGACAAGGTGAGCAGAGAGTCTTGATTTTGGCAGTTTAATCAGAAGAGGGTTGCAGGTGGATCTTGTGCGACCTGCAGGAATATTTGGGGGACAGCACAGAGAGAGCTGGGGGACAAAGGCCTGAGAGCAGTCGGTAGAAGACAGAAAGACCACCAACCTGCCTGTGGTGAGTAAGTGAGAGGTCCTCGGAGATAGCTTCATCGCGGGAGATTCCAATGATTCTGAACGCTTTGGTTTCAACAGCTTGAAGCCGAGCTAGGTGTGAGGCAGGAGCACCAGCCCAGAGGGGAGAAGAGTATTCCATTGAGCTGCGGATGAAAGCCTTGTATGTGGTGAGGAGCTCAGCTGTGCGAAGGAAGGCCTTCGCACGACGGAGGATGTCCAGTCAGCGACTGGCTTTGGAGGCCAGATTTGAAATGTGGTTTTCCCAGCAAAGATCATGGCAGATAGTGAGACCCAAAAGCTTGAGTGACAGAACTTATTGGAGAGAATTGTTCAGAAAGTGGATGGGAGGTTTGTCCAGTCGGTCTTTTCGGAGAGACATTGTTAGAGTGTGAGATTTGTCAGGATTGAAAGGCATGTTCCACTTGTTTGCCCAGTCTGATTTTGTCCAGGTCTGCAGAGGGTGAGGAGGCTGCAGACGGCCGATCTGAGGGATGAGGAATGATGCGGCAGAGAGTGGAGGCATCAGCAAAGAGATAGAGGATTTTCAAGAGAGTCAGAGACATCATTGATGAAGACCAGAAAAAGAACAGGGCCCAGAACACTGCCTTGGGGAACTCCAGCCAGAACAGGAAGGGGGAGATGAGGGAAATCCATTCAGGGCCACACGTTGCCTACGACCAGAGAGGAAGTCCGCAAGCCATGAGTGTAGATTTCCATGGATACCATATGAGGAGAGTTTGGTGAGCAGAGCTTGGTGCCAGACCGTGTCGAAGGCACGTCATATGTCAAGTGAGACAGCTCTGATTTCCTGTTTGGCATTGAGGACCTCCATCCTTTGTTGTGACAGCAGAAGCAACATGTCAAGAGGAGAATGACCTGGTCTGAATCCAAATTGATGATCAGAGATCAAGCCATTGGAGAAGAGGAAGGATTTGATATCCGAAGCAATGATGGATTCCATGACTTTGCTGATAATTGGAAGCAGGCTGATTGGTCTGTAGTTGCAAGGATCTGTTTTTGCACCTTTTTGTGTAAAGCGGTAATGTTTGCTGATTTCCAAGATGCTGGCAGATGATCTTGAGCAAAAGAGAGCGTGAAAAGAACAGAGAGAGTGTGAGATAGAGCGGCAGAGCAGGATTTTAGGACCCTTGGGCTGATGCCCTCTGGTCCAGTTGCAGAATCAGAGTCGACGTTTGACAAAAACTTCTCCACCTTGTCAGGAGAGAAGGACACAGAGTCCAGGAGCAGTTGGGTTCGACTGGGAAAGGTGGGAACAGAGAGAGATGGGTTTGGGACACAATATTTTGAGGCAAACACAGAGTTGAGGCATTCGGCTTTGTCACATGCGGTGTCAACTGTGTAGCCATTTGAGGTAAGGGAGGGGATGGAGGGGTAACAAACACCAGAAACGGATTTGACCAGACGCCACCAGGATTTGGAGGAAGGAGACAGGTTTGAGATTTCAATCTTGAGTGTGGAGAGATAGTGCTTCCTGGCACTCAAGAGGGTAGACAAACACTTGTTCCAAGCTTGGTGGAAAGAACTGAGATTGCCTTCAGTTGGATTTGCCTTCCAAGAGGCAAAGGCAAGTTGTTTCAGGGCAACTGCCTCACCACGAAATTCATTGTACCATGGACAGGAGGAAGGGTAAGACAACTGAAGACGAGATGGGATAAATCTGTGCATGAGAGAGAGCAGTTTGCTTTGGAAGAATTCCCAGGAAGAATTGATGTCAGAGGCAGTAGAGATGGGAGACCAGTCCAGATGATTGATGGCTGCTTGCAGACCGTGCCAGTCAGCCTGAGTGAAATGCCAGACTCGTCAGGGCTGAGGAGACTCTCTGAGAATGGCCAGAGAGATGTCCATTTTAACAAGCACATGATCAGAAGAACCGATTGGAGCAGAGGAAGAGCAGCCGATCATTTGCAGGGAAGTTTGTCATAACCAAGTCCATATGAGAAGATACTCCATTGACTGCGATCCAGGTCGGGAAATTGACAGATTGTCAGTCTCAATGAGTTGCAGAAGTCCTTTGCTGAGGAGCCATGGCTGGTGAGAGAGGAACCCACACCCAGCCAGCTGGCATGATGACAGTTGAAGTCGCCACATATGAGGAAGAGAGAGTTGTGATGAGTTGATAGAAGTTGGTCCATGTTGTCCGACAGCGAAATGTAAATGGAGTCATCACTGTTTGGAGGACGGTACAGAACACATATGAACAAAAGGTGGGAGCGGAGAGGAAGCCGTAGCCAGAGGTACTCCTGGGGGTGGGGTGGAGAGAGGGAAGTGCAAGGAGAGTGAGGAAGAGTTTTTGATAAAGATAGCCACCCCACCACCAGGACGAGGCTCAGGTCAATCATACCAGAGGAGGGAGTAACCAGGAAGAGATATTAAGGAATCAGAGACATCTTGAAGGAGGAAAGTTTATGTTAAGCAGATCACATCTGGATTGTTAGAAGCAACCTGAATGGAGAGATCAATCAGGTTTGAGCGAAGGCCCCGGATGTTTGAGGTCCATACCGTTAATGAGCAGAGAGGGGGAGCATCGGGTGCAGAACAGGGGAGGGGAGGGTTCGGGTCAGATGAAGGATGAGAGGGGGAGGTAGGGAGAGCAGTTGATTGTGTGTCAGGATTACAGAAGAGTTACAAGAAAGGGAAGGATGAGGAGGACGAAAGGTTTGATGGTGATGGGATGAGGCACAGTGAGGAGTTGTTTGAGGGGGGGGCAGAGGAAAGTAGAAGGTTGGGGGAGGTGGAGGTATGAGATTGAAGGGAGATGAAGTGGGGAGGAGGCAGCTTTGAGAAGGAGGTGGGAGGAGGGGGAGTTTTGAATGGGAGGGGCAAGGGGGGAGTTTCGGAAGGGAAGGGTAAGGGGGAGTTTAGGGGGGGAGGGGCAAGTGGGGAGATTTGGAGGGGATGGGCAACGGGGGAGTTTAGGAGGGGAGGGGCAAGGGGGGAGATTTGGAGGGGAGGGGCAAGGGGGGAGATTTGGAGTGGAGGGGCAAGGGGGGAGATTTGGAGGGGAGGGGCAAGGGGGGAGTTTAGAAAGTGGATGATTAATGAAAGATGAACATTTATAACAAATTGGGTTTATTTTGATTTTCAAGTTAGCGATCCATTTAAGAACGATGGAGGAGGAGTGGAATGAATGAGAATTTAGAGCATGTCGTGAGAAATAATTATAAGAAATTGAATATTTTTTTTGAAATGGAATGAGTTGAAGAGGAAATTGAAAGGAGCCTTTTAAATAGGAAGAAAAACAGCATGTTGTAATAAACCACTGAATAAAACACTGCAGGGGAAAGTTTAAACATACTTAAACAGAACCGTGAAGAACAGTCTTATATTCACAAAGATACCAACGGGGATAGGGCCTTGAGTGACAACCATGGGTCACTTGAACAGGGCAAAAGGTGGAAGGCAAGGCGATAATGGGAGCAGGGTGGGACAGCGCACGTGGACAGAGGCGCACGATGCGCCAAAAGCATTGAGGAAAAAGGGAAATAAGTTATTTATTTATTTATTTTTTATTTTTTAGAGGGAAGGGGGGTGGTGGGGGTTACAACGTTAGACAAAGAGTAGATGTTCGGGGAAGTTTTGGGGAGAAGGGAAAATCAAAAAACCTTGCAAAAACAGCGAAGGAAGGAACAAACTTCGACGGGGGAAGCCTGAGGCAAGGCCGCACACGCGCAGCAAACAGAAACGATTAATTTATGAAAGATAAACACCAAGAAACTTCCAAGGGGCACACTATAGGTTCACACACCGAAAGATAAAGACAGTTTCGAAATTGTGAACAATGACAACTTTGAAAACGTGGAGACTGTGTACAGCTTCGAAAATCCGTGAAGTCGTCTCCAAGATCTCAAACTTCACCACAACCTTCATCCAACTTCACCACAACCTCCCATCTTCACCACAACCTTCATCATCCGTGATGTACCAATGTTTGTACAAGGCATTGGAAAAAGGGGAGCATAATTATGGTCTGAAGAGGTACATGGGGTGGGTGGGGGGGGGGGGAGGGGGCTTTCTCCCCAAAATAGGTATTTTTTTGTTTATTTGTTTAAAGTCTTATGATTATGTTATTATGATTCTACATCCTGCCCTGTCTTCTAGCAACCATTGAAATTGGTTTAAAATACCTTTAGTCAGTGCAGTATACTGTTTATTCTACCAGGTGCGTGCCATGGGTATTGCCCCTCTGTTTTTTAGTTGCTAAGATGGTTTAAGACTCAGTTCCATAGAACAGGAAGAAAATTGGACGAAAGTTACCATTTTTAGACATAAATGTATTGATAATGATTGGTTCTCAATCCCGGTTGAGCTGACATCTTCTTCGCCTTTTGGAAAGAGATGTGAATGTCATTTATAGAGTGATCCGGTTGATTAAAGTGTATCGTGTAAGGTAGAGATTTGCCCTGACTGGTGTGGAAGTTATTGATTTCTGACCGGGTGTTATTAAATCGTGTGTAGAGTGTATTCTCAGTTTTTCTAACATATTGTTTGGTGCACTTTTGGCAAGTGATTAGGTATATGACCCATGTAGATTTGCAGTTCATATAGGAGGTGATGGAGAATTTTTGTCCAGTGCTAGAACTACAAAATTTGTTTCCTTCTAGTAAATGTTTGTGAATAATACTGTTGCGGATATGAGGTTTGTGTTTTTTTTATTGTGTTGTATTATATAGTAAATTGTTGTAAATATCACCCTCTGTAAAATGAAATGATTCCTTGTAAATACCTCCGTAGTGTAAAGATCAAAGGGCGTCCCATAATTAGTCCATAAAGCATACACGTTAGCCAATCATAGAATACCCCTGTTCAATAGTTATATCTTTATTATGTGTATTAGGGTAAGGCCTTGTCTTCCATTAAGATGACACTCCATTGCACTGCATTAAATAAGAGTAGATCCCCTTTCATTCACATTCCCCCTTTCATCATTGCCAAGCCTCGATTGCCAATTACATCCCCTCCAAAACCACCATTGAACATGTGCTCGGGTCAGGGAAGAAAGGCGTGCCCACCCGTCGTCATCAAGGGCGGAGCCAGAGGGTCACGCGACCAACCAGGGCCGAGGTGAGCACACCGATGGGCGTGTCCTGAAGGCCGGCGGCTTGATCGCCGGAGGCGTTATAAAAGCGCGCGCGCAAGAAGCAAAGTGGTTGCGTTGAGTTGTCGGTGGTGAGGAGTGATTGGACCAAGAGAGAGAAAGAGTGGTTGGACCAAGAAAGAGAACATAGAGAACATCCAGAGAAGGGAGATCATCCAGCAGCGATTCTTGTCCAAGGGAGATCATCCAGAAATATCGTCCAGGGAAGCACAAAGCCTGCTATTCGTCGCCTTGCTCGCAAAAGTTGGACCAAGCAAGAGAGTTGGGCAAGAAGCAAGCACGTTGTTCAGTTGTGTGGTTGGACCAGATGAGTCCTGGCAAAGCACGCGACGTCCCCAGAGCAGCCGCAGCCACAGCTGCAACGACAGCAGCGCGGGCCTGGACGGCAGTTTGAGCGGGGCCGCGAAGGAACGGCGGCTGCCAAACGCGCCGATCGTGCTGCAGCATCCTTGGACCTTCCTTTCCCTCCAGCCATCCACCTCCCGCCTCTCCATCCTTCTTGTGTACGTGAGCTTGTTTTGTTTGTTCTGTCTTTGGGTTAATTAAGCTTGTAAAAGGAATTTGCACTGTGTCTCTAATATCTTCTGTAAATTATTTTCTTATCTTTCCTTCTTCCTTGGTTATTTTGAGCCTGTACATACGAATAAATTATATTAGTATTTCCAACCTTTTCGCCTTCTTCTTCTTTTTCACATCCGTGTCGCTTTTGTCTTTTCCATATTGAATATCTGTGGCGCGATCCGGCCAACGTTCGGGAATCGGGTTAGTCGGGGTAACTGTTAGGCCGCAGTGCTATCCGCTCGGCAAACCAACATCTTATCCGCGGTCTGTAACAATACATTTGTTTGCTGTGCATTTATAGAAGCCAGGGATCCTAGTTTCTTTGTTGTGGGGCTGTGGGTGCTTTGCTTTTACCAAGAGGTCCCTGAGTGTCCGACAACGTCGAAATGATGTTCGTGGAGGTTGAGGAAATGTGGTGCCGAGTGTTTCTGATTGATGGAGGAGAGGAAGGGCCTTATTCAGAATACTTGGTAATTGGGATGAGGTAGGAGAGTAGGTGGTTACCAGTGGGACACGGTTAGTTGCAGGTTTGGGTTTGTAAGTCAGAAGGTCTGCGCTCGGTATGCGTTTTGCTCGGTTTATTGCTTCGTTCACAGAGTGAGGGTCATAGTTTCTTGCAATGAAGTGTGTTTCTAATTGGCAGAGAGAAGTTTGTTTTGCCATTTTTGTTGAGCAAATGCGTCTTACTCTGATTGCTTGACTGTATTGTATGCTTGCAATTGTATCTTTAGGATGAGATGAAGAAGGGAGAAGGTAAGAGTGAGTGTCTGTTGGTTTGGTGTATTGTTCTGTTTCGAGTCTGTTATTTTGATGCGTGAGTGAAGTGTCTAGAAAGTGAACTTCGGACTGTGAGCTGTCAAATGTAAACTTGATGGTCGGATGAATCAAATTTAATTCATTCTGGAATTGTGTGAGACTACAGGGGAATTTTGACCAGATGAACTGGATGTCATCAATATAACGTACCCAGGATTTTTCCAAGATGCCGTGATGAGGTTGTGCATTGATCTTGGCCTCTATCATTCCCATGAAGATGTTAGCGTACGATGGTGCAACAGGGGTACCCATAGGGGTACCTTGAGTTTGAATGTTATGTCGTCCGTTGAATTGGAAATTATTCAGTTTGAGTGTCAGTTCTAATAGGCGCATAAGGTCTTGAGTAGGTGGTATTGGGACTTGTCGTGTATCTAGTCACTAGATCTTTGCGGCATGCAGCCAGGCCTTCTGTATGTGGAATATTAGTGTTGAGGGATGTAACATCTGCTGTGACTAAAATGGTTTGGGAGTTGAAAGGTGAGTATATTCTGTTCAATCCTTGGATGTGGGTCAGAAAACTGGTTGTGTCCTTAAGGTATGAGGAGAGATTCATCACGAGAGGATGTAAATGACAGTCAACAAATTTTGATATTAGAACAGTTGGACATGTGCAGCCAGATACGATTGATCTACCTGGATTGTTTACCTTGTGTATTTTAGGAAGAAAATAAAGGTTAGGGCAATGAGGATCTTTAGGAACCAAGCGAGATTAGATTGTTTTATCCACCCGAATAGAATCTACTACACTTTTAACCTCCTCAAGATGTAAGAGGGTAGGGTCGGATGGGAGCTCTTTGTAAGAGCTACTCCCAAATCGATCACACACCACGATTCTGAAACGTGAGTCCTTTTGGATACATAAACTTCGGACAAAAATCCCTCATGGCATAAATTTTTATGATGAAAGAATGTTTCAACATCAACCCAATCAGATAATTAACCGTAACCCATTCATTCACTCATTCACTCATTCATTCATTCTACCTTTATATGTCATTTATATAAATATATAAATAAATATATAAATATATTATATGAATATAAATCGTATATGAATACATGCTTGTGTGTTTATGTATGTATATATACAGACTTGGCATTTAATATGGAATATTTTTTTTGTGGGAATGAACTTACTTTTCAAGATGTCTTAGAACCAAAAGGTCTTTGGAATTATATTGAAATTATTCGAGATTTTGTTAATGTGCCCTTAAAAGAAACAAAAAACCACCTTTGACATTTCGAAACAAATAAATTGATGTAAACCTTGAAAGTGATGTAAACTGATATCGAACTCAATTCATGGACAGTACTGTGTTAAACTTCTGTACGTTTTCCAGAAGTATCTCTTTATTTTGCACATTAGACAAAAAAAAATTTAACAAAAACAAAAGTTAAATTACGACTGGGATTACGGACAGTAAAATTACAGTTCAGTACTTTGTGTAACCCCCAAGAGCATTCAGGAGAGCACGTACACGTTGAGGCATGCTGTTCACGAGATTTGCCAATGTTTGGACAGGAATCGCTTGCCATGCAGTGACAATAGCCTGCTGCAATTCACACACAGAGGTCGGCTGCTGGTCCAAGTGGTCGATTTGACACGTTAATTCTGTCCACAAGTTCTCTATCGGATTCATATCCGGGGACATGGCAGGCCACTCCATATGCTCTACACCACGGTCAGCAAGAAAGTGTTGGATCATGCGAGCACGATGAGGCCGTGCATTGTCATCTTGGAAGACAAAGTTTCCTCGAAAGGCTGCACGAGCAAATGGAAGCAATGTTTCTTCCAGAATGGCCCTGTACTTGAACTGGTTCAGGTTTCCATTCAGAACAACCAGGTCAGTTTTGCCCCCTGCATGAAAAGCAGCCCAAACGGTCACCCCACCACCTCCAGCTTGGACTCTTGGCACTATACAATCTTTGATGTAGGCTTCATGCACTTGTCTGCGCACTCGGACGTGGCCATCTTGACGATAGACCAGAAATCTAGACTCGTCACTGAAGATCACGTGATGCCAGTGTCTTGGCTGCCATTGACGGTGCACTCTGGCCCACTGCAATTGGTGCTGGCAGTGTTGTCTGGTCAGGCGTGGCTTTCTCAGGGGACGCCTGGCACGATAGCCTGCTTGAACCAGTCTTTGGTTGACTAGCCTTCTGGATACAGGCACATTTGTCAGTTGCTGCCACTCAGCCCTAAGCCGATTAGCTGACTTGGTACGGCCATTGCGGACTAACCGGTGCAGCTGGCGATCATCCCTCCTTGTGGTTCTGTGGGGACGTCCTGGCCTCGGTATTTGAGTAGGGACACCCCTCTGACCATTTCGTTTCAGGATCTTTGACACCTGACCTTGAGGGATGCCATACTGCTGAGCAATAGCACACTGTTTCATGCCGTAATTTCGTAAAGCCACCACTCCATGACAAACAGCATTGTCGAGTTGATGGACCATCTCCAGAGGAAGCGGCAATAACTTTTGGAGACGTGCAGCAGTTTTCCACTAATACAGAACGCAACAACCCTTGTATACCCGACTGTGAAGCCAATCATCAAATGCACCTCTCCGTACATTTTGCCATGCCACCTGTGATATAATCCTGTTGTTGACTTCTTGCTGCGACAGACAATCAGTGACATGGTTCTTTTAACAAATAAATCACCAAAGTGTGAAAAACTCACCAGATTGATATACTGAGTTAAGAAAGTAAACCCAAGTCAAGGAAAAAAAAAAAATCCATATTAAATGCCAAGTCTGTGTGTATATATATATATATATATATATATATATGTTTGTACATGTACGTGCACAAACTGTAATGCGAACGATAACTGTAAGCTGCGCTTCACTTCCGCTGAACTTGGGGACGGTAAGTAAGCTTTAGCGTGGCTCTTCTTTTTGTATGCATCTTTCACACATATCACTATACATACTTGTCTGATATAAATGCCTGTTGTTTTGTGAACTAAGAAGAAGACCTTTGTTGGTCGAAAGTTTGTCGAGAATTAAAGATCGACCGTCCAGAAGCTACGTCCGCGTCTTATTCAATCTACCCGATTACACACATATATATATATATATATATATATATATATATATATATATATATATATATATATATATATATATATATATATATATATACACATACATACATATTTTATATATATAAATATTTTATATATATATATATACATACATATATATATATATATATATATATATATATATATATATATATATATATATATATATATATATATATTGTAACGATTTTGAGAAGTGTGTAACGAATTTGAGAAGTGTAACAATTTTGGAGGAAGTGTAACGAATGTGAAAACGTTACAATGTGAACGTTACAAAAGTATGGTGACACCCTGTTAATGTAAATAATGGTCGCAGCCGTCCTCCTAGTTAATTCCATGAAACTTACACGCAGGTCACGATATATCTTTTTAAATAGTGTATTTCCTTATTCCATGTAGGCTAAATATGTGTTTCCCACTAGATTGACTTTGCATTGTATCAAGCAAAATAAGCGTAGGCCCTTCCAATTTCCCCAAAACCTCCCTTCCATTTGCCTTCCGCATTTTGGGCGGTTTTCTTGAACCACCATTGGCCACGAGGTAGGGTTGGAGAAGAAAGGCGTGTCTCCACCTCGTCATAAGGGGGGAGGAGTGAGCCAGCCCTAACAGCCAATCAGCACCGCGGTGAGCGACCCGGTAGGCGCGCCCTCGCAGCCGGCGCCTTGATTCCGCCCGAGGTGATAAAAGCGCCTGTAAGGGACTGCTTCATTAGATGACCTGGGAGGAGCAAAGAGGCGGCACCAAGAGGAGCGGTGAGATGCGAAACGCTCCAAGCCAAAGAGGAGAGGTACTCGGCAAGGAAACCAGCTTTGGAGAGACGCGCTGAAAGGAGGGAGACGGCTCCACCACAAGAAGAGGAGCAGGTGTGCCGAACCAGCGCGTGACGTCTACCGCAGCGGATACACGACGGAGGGTTTTCCCGCCAAAAACCGCGAGGAATTGCGAGCTGCTGCCTCCCGACTTTGCCTCCCTCTCAAGCAATCCACCTCAAGCCCTACCTGCCTGCATTATCCCCTGTGTAAGTGTGAACGTCCTGTCCTGCTCGTTGTCTTGGGGTTAAGTAAAAATGAATAGTGTAAGTTAACGATTCGCTGTGTTACTGCTTCTTCCATCCATTGCTTGTGTGTGTATAATAAATCTGTTCTTCCTCCGTATTCTTCTTCTTCTTTTTCATTCTCTTGCGGTCGCTTTAGAGATTTCCCGATTGAATATCTGTGGGGCGATCTGGTCAACGTCGGGTATCCTCGGGTTCTAATCGGGGAGTAACTGTTCGGACGCGGTTAAATACACCACCGCTCGGTCAGTATAACATCTAAAGCCGCGTCTGTAACAATTGGTGTCGAGGAGTTGGATTCGGACCTGGGACTAAATTTGTTAGGCCCAAATTTTGGAACACCAATTGTACTATTAGAGTAACAATTGGTGTCGAGGAGGGAGATCGGACCCGAAGCACGCTTAACGCGCTCAAAATTACAAGCTGCCGAAATTTATTTTGTTTTATAAAGCAAAACCCGAATTTTGAGATCGCGCCATGGACAATCAAGGCGATCGGATGTCGGTGGGAGAGATAGACAGGGTGGAATCGACCCAGGACCTCGGGGAAATGTATGTGGAGGAAAGGGAGGAGGAGAAAAATAGAAATGTGGTTGCGGAGGTTTCAGCCGCACAAAATGGCGCTCTCGCGCACGTGGTTGAGGGGGCCACGGTCGCGGAACCAATGAGCACGGCCCAAATACAAGCCTTCATGGCCCAATTCATGGTGGAAATGCAGAAAAAAAACGACAGTATGGAACAAATGGAAAACAGAAGGAGGGCCGATAGTGAACAAATGGAAAACAGAAGGAGGGCTGATAGTGAAAAAATGGAAAGCAGAATTATGGGGCAAATGGGGGTAATGGGAAACCAAATGGGGGTAATGGGAAACCAAATGGGGGTAATGAGGGACGAAGCGAGGGGTACCGGTGAGAGGTTAGACAATAATCTTAAGGGATTAGACAAGAAATTTGAGGGGTTAGACAATGGGTTAGAGGGGGTGAAAAATGGGTTAATGGGGTTAGAAAATAGGATGGAGGACAAATTGTGGGAAATAGGGGAACAATCCGCCCGAGAAATCAAACAAATGGGAGAGCAGATAGAGGAGGTGAAAATCGGGGTAGAAACCAAACTGGATGCTCAGAGGGATGAATTGGGACAGATGAGGGTGGCATCTACAAAAGAGATGGAGGAAATACGACGAGGGGTAAGTGAGGAGGTTTCGGGGCTACGCGAGGAGGTAAAGCGAGGCGAGAAGCGTATGGAGAAAGAAGTGAGAAATAATACGGCTAAGTTACAAGGGGGCATAGAGGGTCTGACGGAGGAGGTGGAACAGCTGACAGAGGGACAAACGAAGTTAGTGGAGCAGGTTCAAAGGAACACTGCAGTACTCGGAGGGTTAAAGGCGACACAAAAAGAAATTAAAAATGACTTGATAGCGACACAGAGGCAATGTCAGATGGTACGTGAGGAACTGACAATGAGGGTGGACGAGGTGACAGAGATAATGGAGACAAAGGACCGGCAGGTGAGGAAGCACATAGAGACGGTCACGGTAGCCTTAGAGGACGAACTTGAGGAGACGCACCGAGAAATAAAAGAGGTTAAACAAAAATTAGAGGAAGTGGAAGAAGAGGTGAGTGAAATTAAGAAGAGACGGACAGAAACTAAGAGATAAATAAAGGAGGAGATAGCGGAATATGTACAAGGTCGGTGCTCAACTCATAATGTGATGCTCACTAACCAAATAAAGAGTTTGCGGGTGGCAAAGGAGGTGCGGAGATGAGGTACGGAGGTGAGTGGCAATGTATATGATGTGAGGAAAGCTTCAGTCGGCTTGGGGATTGGTTTGGATCCGGGTATTCGTGAGAGGCCGTTGGTGAAGTGTGCGACAGGTGTGGTGTGCGAAAAAAGAGGTGTGCGAGAATGTCCGACCATGGGGTGTGTGAGGAAAAAGTGCACGCCAAGGAGTGAGTGTGCTGGCAAGAGTGAGTTGGTCGAAGCGCGTGTGCGAGGGGGTACATGGAAGCGCGGTGTGGTGAGTGTTACAGAGGATGTAACGAGGAGGTGTACGCCTGTGGTGAGTGTTACAGAGGATGTAACGGGAGAGTGTGTGCAGGAGTGTGCACGAGAAAGGTGTGTAACGGACGGGTGCATGAGGAAAGAGTGTGCTGTCGAGAGTAAGGGTGAGTGCGCGACCGAGAGTGGAGGTGAGAGTAGTGAGAGTGACACGGAGCGTGAGTTGGTTGTGGCAGGTGAGCGAGGATGTACACCTGGAATGGAAGGATGCACACCTGGAATGGTAGAGCATGAGTGGGAATGCACGCTGGAATTGGTAGTGAGGCACGTGGTTGGGTGTGCGGGTGAGAGCACACCTGTGATTGTCACAAAAGAGGTGACCGAGAAAGGGGCGCGAAGAGGTGTGTTGGTGAGGTGTGCGAGCGACGAATGTGTGCCAAGGTGTTCGGTGGTCAGGTGTGTGACCAAGTCGGTGAGCGGAGTGAGTGTACCGAGGTGTGTAAGGGAAGGTACGAGGAGCATGGGACCAGCTGGACGTGTGAGCAAGAAAGGGGTAGCGTATGCATGTAAGCCTGCAGGTGAAGCATCGACGGTAACCAGGTTAGAGGTTAGAACGACTTATAGCCGAATCGGGCCCTCGGTGCGCGTCGGGCAGCTTCGCGTGCCGCGAGAACCAGCGGGGATCCGAGCCACGGCGGGTTCGAAAGGACCGCCGTGCGCGATCCACGCTGGGCCTCGCGTGGAACGGCCGCGTCCGGGCTCCACTAGGCGGAGCGGGCAGCCCGATAGGAAGGGTCGTCATGGCGACCACTTTCTATTGAGACGTTCCGGCAGGTCGAGATCGGGCAATTGGATGGCTCCACGCCGAGGTGGTGCGTGGGATCTCGGCCCGGGTAAGCCTCCGTCCCTGCCCCGAATGCGGGACGTATCCAGCCGCTGGCACAATAGAACCCGCGTTCATTGCTCGGCTGTACGAAGCCGGGCTGTAGACGTGAATTGGCGCACCGAGAGGATGTAATAAGTAGACGGACTGTGATGATGATAGTAGTGATTTGATCCAAAATTTAGAAAAGTGAGTAGAATTGGCAGTAAATGGAAAATTTTAGATTTGTTGGATTTGGACGAACAAAATTTATAGTGAGAGACCCCCGATGTGGTGGGATGGCAAATCCACCATCCCTCACAGACGTGGGGCAAATGCGCTATAGTTTATGGGGTGATGGCAGTGAAAACTAGCCTGGGTGGGTTAGGTTATATTGATAGGGATCTAGCGAAGATGACATTAGGTAACGTTAAGTTTAGTTAGTGACTGATACCTGTAGTGGGGACGCAGGTAGTTTAGTGTGGATGATAATGACGTGGGAGCGCAATAGTTTAAAGGGACGACTGGGAAGCGCAAGTTTCAGAGGGGAGTAGTTAGCTGAGATGATGCCGTGTGTTTGAGGATTGAACAGGTGTGATTGCACAGGTGTGCAACTGAACAGGTGAATGGAGCAGTGTATGAGTGAGTGATTATGATGGGTATTGTGATGACCAAATGGTCCAGGAAGAAAGGAGGGTGCAGGTGGCACCAGGTGTGAGGGCACAGGTGTGCAACAACAGGTGTATGTGGCTATGTGGAATAAATGGTATGGAGTATTGGAATGGATGGTCGTGGAGTGAGTATGGTGGAAATTGTGGAGTGGAGTGGATGGTGCGAAGGTGTGAATGGGGGAAGAGTGGACCCCCATCACGGATACCCGGGGCGGGTAGTGTAAGTGTTAGGTAGAGGGTATAGGTAAATTGTGGTTGGATATTGGCATCTGTGGTGCGGGTGAAAGAATGGTCTTTGAATGGGTGCAGCAGTGTGGTGGAAATGGCTGGGCGTGTAGCCTGTTAGTGTGTGTAGTTGGTTTGGGCACTCCACCACTGTGAGGATGTCGGCCAGGTGAGGCCGCAGGTGGGCTCTGGGAGCCGGTAGTAGTTGTTGTGGATGGGGCCCGAGGATCCGGAGGACGGACCCGGGTAGCCCAGTGCCAGAGGGCACCGAGTTGGGTGACAGAGCCAGGAGGGGCCTGCCCCAGTTAGATAGGTTAGGGTGAGGAGCTAGGTAAGCTCGGGTGGCAACTACAGTGGTGGAGGTGTGCAGGTGGGTAGACCTGTTGGGAGAGCTACACGTCGCAGCCCAGAAATTGTGCGAGGGCACCGGGAGATGAATCGGGGGAGTGAGACCCCAAATTGAGAAGCACCACAGTTTGGTCAATGGGAATTGGTTGTTAGAACCCATAGTGTAAGTGGCCAATGGATTGGCAGGGAAAGACCCCGGGTAGTGTAAAGTGTGTTAAAGTCATTTAGAGGATAGTTAGGCTGAAGGATCTCCTCGCACCATCTGCATCCACTCACCTGAGGTGACAGGTACTCCACACCATGCCATGTTTTGATTATTTTTTATGATGCAAATGTTTGGATTGTGAGACGCATCATGACGTGGGTGTGACATTGTGCGTAATTCCATCTCTTCCTCCTTATGAGGATTGATGATGAATTGATGATGGCAAATTTTTGAAGTAGAGGGATTGTGGAGACGAATTTGGTATAGGGGAAATATGGGGAAGACGTGACAGTAGTGACGAATTGGTAATGTGTAGATTTTGTACATATGGGGTAAGGGCAAGGGTAGGGTAGGTGACAGGGGGGTGACGTACGGTAGGGACGAGCTTTCTCACTTCGCCCTCCGTACGCATTTCGCCTTGCATTGCCTTATTGACGTGTACCCCTGTGACCTTACCCCTCGCTCAATTGTCTTTCTTTTGTCTCCCACATGACCTGTGCGCCATTGGGTGCCGAGGGGAGCGTGCGTGAGGTGGCCATTGTGCGCCCGAGATTCCCAGAACCAGCATGCATTGCGTTGATGTACCACTTTATGGACCGCTGTTCTGCGGCCAAGTACCACTTGATGGACCCCAGGTTCTGGGGCAGGGCACCTCTGTTGGAGACCGGCCATAGTGGCCAGGGAATCTTGCTTGCGGACCTCGGTAAGGTGGCACCTATGCCAAACAGGTGGACCACCCTTAGTTGGCCCCTGAGGCCCTAAATAAAAACGAACACAAGTTGTGCTTTTTATTATGTCCAAATAGGCCGCATGAAGCCAGAAGACGTCGGGAAGAACATCGGCCCAGCAGAGAAAGTGAAGACCACCACCAGTTGTTTTGTTGTGTTTATTATGAACCATGGTGACTGTGCACCGAGAGGTGCTTTGTGGTGCTTTTTGGTGCTTTTGGGTGCTTTGGTGGTATTGGTACTGGTGCATCGATGCAATGCGTGCTGTCTCCTCCCTCCCAACAGGAATTTCTTTTTCTTGTTCCCTAAGAAAGAAACAAAAAAAACACAGGTCCTGGGTTGCGTTGTAAATAAGAAATCACATCATTGTAAATAATGCTCCCCACCGTAAATGTATAGTTTGAGAATAATTCCGTAATTCGGTTAGCTGTGGGCTTGAGTCTGTTAGACAGGGTGCAATGCAATAGGGGGACATACTTATTTGTGTTTTAAGATTGTCACACTCAGGGTCAGGTTAATTGTAGAGGGAATTACACCTACGTGTCACACTAAGTTAAAGTTTAGTAGGCCCGAGTACGGGCCTGAAGAAAGGAGGGTGCAGTGTAACGATTTTGAGAAGTGTGTCACGAATTTGAGAAGTGTAACGGTTTTTGAGAAGTGTAACAATTTTGGAGGAAGTGTAACGAATGTGAAAACGTTACAATGTGAACGTTACAAAAGTATGGTGACACCCTGTTAATGTAAATAATGGTCGCAGCCGTCCTCCTAGTTAATTCCATGAAACTTACACGCAGGTCACGATATATCTTTTTAAATAGTGTATTTCCTTATTCCATGTAGGCTAAATATGTGTTTCCCACTAGATTGACTTTGCATTGTATCAAACAAAATAAGCGTAGGCCCTTCCAATTTCCCCAAAACCTCCCTTCCATTTGCCTTCCGCATTTTGGGCGGTTTTCTTCAACCACCATTGGCCACGAGGTAGGGTTGGAGAAGAAAGGCGTGTCTCCACCTCGTCATAAGGGGGGAGGAGTGAGCCAGCCCTAACAGCCAATCAGCACCGCGGTGAGCGACCCGGTAGGCGCGCCCTCGCAGCCGGCGGCTTGATTCCGCCCGAGGTGATAAAAGCGCCTGTAAGGGACTGCTTCATTAGATGACCTGGGAGGAGCAAAGAGGCGGCACCAAGAGGAGCGGTGAGATGCGAAACGCTCCAAGCCAAAGAGGAGAGGTACTCGGCAAGGAAACCAGCTTTGGAGAGACGCGCTGAAAGGAGGGAGATGGCTCCACCACAAGAAGAGGAGCAGGTGTGCCGAACCAGCGCGTGACGTCTACCGCAGCAGATACACGACGGAGGGTTTTCCCGCCAAAAACCACGAGGAATTGCGAGCTGCTGCCTCCCGACTTTGCCTCCCTCTCAAGCAATCCACCTCAAGCCCTACCTGCCTGCATTATCCCCTGTGTAAGTGTGAACGTCCTGTCCTGCTCGTTGTCTTGGGGTTAAGTAAAAATGAATAGTGTAAGTTAACGATTCGCTGTGTTACTGCTTCTTCCATCCATTGCTTGTGTGTGTATAATAAATCTGTTCTTCCTCCGTATTCTTCTTCTTCTTTTTCATTCTCTTGCGGTCGCTTTAGAGATTTCCCGATTGAATATCTGTGGGGCGATCTGGTCAACGTCGGGTATCCTCGGGTTCTAATCGGGGAGTAACTGTTCGGACACGGTTAAATACACCACCGCTCGGTCAATATAACATCTAAAGCCGCGTCTGTAACAATATATATATATATATATATATATATATATATATATATATTGTTGCGGTTTTTAGAACCCACACTTTTGTAAATAATTCTTGTAAATATCCCATCATTTAAAAGGTTAAAGGTTGCACCCTTAATTAGTCCATATGCAACCCGTAGGCCACCATAGGAACTTTAGTTATTTCCTTATTATGTGTCAGATAAGGCCGTGTTCCCAATAGTTGAATCTACGTTGCATCAGTCAAATAAGGAGTAGGCCCTTTCATTCATTTTGCAGCCGCTCTCTCCAAGCTATGCCATTATGCACGCCTACAGTCCGGGCTTGTCTCTCCCCAAATTGTCATGTGGTTTGATTAGCAGCGTTCGCTGCATTGAGCCTTCATCGCCTTAGCTCTCGCTCCAAACGCTATTAACCATGCGGTCTCAGGCTGAGGAATAAGGGGCGGGATACAAGAATGAGGTGTGGCGACGTCACCTCACCATCAAGGGCGGAGCCGGTGAGCTCTCGCCAACCAACCAGGACTGAGATGAGCTCGCTGGCGGGGGTGGTTTGATGAAGCGCGCATTGATCTGTGAGCGCATTGTATAAGCGCATGCGCAAAGCCCTATTACGGACTTGAGGGGACTTGAAAGGACTGCGTGAGGGAGCTTGATTGATACGAACTGCCCTTTGATGCGAACTGTCTTTGATACGAACTGCCTTTGATACGAACTGCCTTTTGATACGAACTGCCTTTTGATACGAACTGCCTTTGATACGAACACTGATTGGGAGAGAGAGCGCTGGCACGAAATACGTATTGCGTGCGCCGCATCCCAGTCCCCCCTGATATCTGTAAGATCCGCTCGTGGTCAACGACAACGATGCGCTGCCGGCCTGCTTCCATCACCACCATGGCATGAGTCGGGACCGGAAGAGGAGCCTGGACATCTGCCTGGACCTTCCACCCTACCAGCTACCATCCCGTGTGAGTGTGTCTGTTTGTCCTGGGGTGGTTAAGTTAAGATTGTAGAGATAAGATTGCCCTGTGTCCTTTTGTTTCTTCTTCTTCTTGTACATTCTTTCCTTTCCTCTTCTTTTTGGCTTGTAAATAAATTCACCTGTTCTTTCTTGGGTTTTCCCATCTCCGATCGCATCCGTCTTTTCTTTCAATTGAGTACCTGTGGCACGATTCCGGAACTGCTTCGAATCGGGTTTAGTATTTGTTAATGGCTCGGGCCGCGGATTGCTAACTGCTCGGCAATTTCCATCTTATCCGTGGTTTGAGCGTGAGTTATTCCCTCGTTTCCGGCGGGCGTTAGTACTTAGGTAGCAGTGAACCCCTAGGCCGAGCAAACCCTACCTAACGCCGTGCCGGGAAGGACATTATAACTTCCCAAGGACTCGGGACGGCCAGCTTAAAAGACAAGGGGATTAACCCCCCCCCCCCCCTTGATTAGGGGAGCGCCGAGCCCCGAATCCGTGACTATATATATATATATATATATATATATATATATATATATATATATATATATATATATATATGTATATATATATATATATATGTATATATATATATATGTATATATATATTATATATGTATATATATATGTATATATATATATATATATGTATATATATATATATGTATATATATATTATATATGTATATATATATGTATATATATATATTATATATGTATATATATATGTATATATATATATTATATATGTATATATATATGTATATATTATATATGTATATATATATGTATATATTATATATGTATATATATATGTATATATATATATGTATATATATATATGTATATATTATATATGTATATATATATATATGTATATATATATATATATATATATATATATATATAATCGTTAGATTAAATAAGACGCGGACGTAGCTTCAGGACGTCGATCTTTAATTGTCGACAAGCTTTCGACCAACAAAGGTCTTCTTCTGAGTCAGCCCCAAGTTCAACGGAAGTCAAGTCAAGGAAACTTGGGGCTGACTCAGAAGAAGACCTTTGTTGGTCGAAAGCTTGTCGACAATTAAAGATCGACGTCCTGAAGCTACGTCCGCGTCTTATTTAATCTAACGATTATATATTCAATACAAATGAGACGCCCTGCTCGTACTTTGGAGTTTCTACTATTTCTTCCAGTTATATATATATATATATATATATATATATATATACAGTGAAACCTTGACTTACGAGTTTAATTCGTTCTGTGACCGAGCTCGTAACTCAATTTGCTCGTTTCTCAAATTAAATTTCCCCATTAAAATGCATTGAAATGCTATTAATCCGTTCCAGCCCCCAAAAAACCACACCATTTTTTTTGTTACGTGTTTTTAAATAAGAAAAATGTACTTTATAAATGAACAAATAATGTATAAACAAGCACGACCTCGTATATACTGTACATAATAAGCGGCGTTACGCGCGCTGCTTGTAAACAAGGAGGAAGCGGACAACGCGGTAATTTGTTAGAGTCTTTATTCAAGAGCTCACTGTAACACTGGCGCGCTCCGGGCTGCGCGCCCGGTGTATATCCTGAGGCCACGCCTACCTCTCGGCGTGGCCCCCGCCCACTTGGTGCGCGGACTGATGTCACCACGCCAGTGAGCCTCCGTGTCCGCCACAATGTAAAGAAATAAACTGGTTTTATTAAGTGTATTTACCTTGAAGATCAGACGAAGATGCTGGCGGAGGTGGAGGAGATGACTTTTGCCTTTTTCGCCACACTTTCCTCGCTTTCACTTGCAGGGCGTTTCAATAAAAACCTGTCCAACGAGGTTTGTTTCTTCCTCCCTTTCAAAATGTTTCGATCGTACTGCCTCGCCAAGTCGACAACAAGCACACCTCGCTCATGTTTTTCGACGATTGCGTGTTTTATATCCAAGCACATCATCCTCTTCTTCTTCTCAGTACTGCCCTTGGCACTCAATTTCTTAGGACCCATGGTTAAAACTAAGAAATTTTCCAAAATAACCAACATGCGAAAACAAAGCAGCAGCGATATACGGCAGAGATGCTTGCAAGGCAAGATAACCACGTGACCGGTGTAGTGAAATTATACCAAGGTGAACCCAGGGTGTGCTCGCTTCAAAAGGGGCGTCTATAAGACCCGGGACAACCGGGGCACACGGACACTCCAGCGGAACTCACTGTGACATAGTCCTGTAGTTTGAATGGTATGTACGCCCCTAAATGCTGCGCTGACTGTCCTCTCTATTGGACCATTGCCATATTGAATCGACCATTGCTCATGAAATACTCTGATTTTAATGCCTGTTGCATGAATGTATTTTTACAGGATGTACTTCAGATCTAAATGATATTAAACCTACCCAGAGGTCAAGTCGTGTCTGAGCTTGATTTTCACGACATTTTTTTTTTTTTTTTTTTTTTTTTTTTTGTATACAAGATCGAGGCTCGTGAAAGAGCTAACATTAATCACACAAAAAGACAAACCGACACACAAAACACAAAAAACAAGGGGAGCGGTAGACAAGATGGGGAGAGAGGGGGAAGGACACAAAAGAGAGGGGGAAGGACACAAACACAACATTTGAGAGCAGGGACATCGGGAGGACTTGGGGGGAGGTGGGAGAGGATTAAAACATATGAACACTGCAAGGACTCTGGGGTGAATTACCGGGGGTAGAAAAGATCAAGGTTTTCGATGGGGGAAGATAAGAGATGGTGGGTGAACAGCTGTTTTAAAGACCTGGAGGGAGGAGTGGGATTGAAGGGAGTGGGGGAGTTTGTTCCAGAGGCGGGAGAAAAGGGGAATGAAAGAGTGAAGGTGAGCAGAGAGCCTAGACTTTGGCAGTTTAACCAGAAGAGGGTTGCAGGCAGATCTTGTGCGACCTGTAGGAATATTGGGGGGGACAGAGCACAGAGAGAGCTGGGGGAGCAAGGCCGGAGAGGAGTCGGTAGAAGACAGAAAGACCACCAACCTGCCTGCGGTGAGTGAGTGAAAGGCCCTCGGCGTTGACTACATCGCAGGAGATTCCAATGATTCTGAAAGCTTTGGCCTCAACAGCGTGAAGCCGAGCAAGGTGTGAGGCAGGAGCACCAGCCCAGAGGGGGGAACAGTATTCCATTGAGCTGCGGATGAAAGCCTTGTATGTGGTGAGGAGCTCAGGTGTGCCAAGGAAGGACTTCGCACGACGGAGGATGCCCAGTCGGCGACTGGCTTTGGAGGCCAGCTTGGAAATGTGGTTTTCCCAAGAAAGATCATGGCAGATAGTGAGACCCAAAAGCTTGAGCGACAGAACTTCTTGGAGAGGATTGTTGAGAAAGTAGATGGGAGGGTTGTCCAGTCGGTCCTTTCGGAGAGACATTGTAAGAGTGAGATTTGTCAGGATTGAAAGACATGTTCCACTTGTTTGACCAGTCTGTGATTTTGTCCAGGTCTGCAGAGAGTGAGGAGGCTGCAGACTGCCGATCTGAGGGATGAGGAATGGAGCGACAGAGAGTAGAGTCGTCAGCAAAGAGATAGAGAGGATTTTCAAGAGAGTCAGAGAGATCATTGATGAAGACCAGAAAAAGCACAGGGCCCAGAACACTACCTTGGGGAACTCCAGCCTGAACAGGAAGAGGAGATGAGAGAAACCCATTCAGGGCCACACGTTGACTACGACCAGAGAGGAAGTCCGCCAGCCATGCGTGGAGATTTCCATGGATACCAAAGGAGGAGAGTTTGGAGAGCAGAGCAGGGTGCCAGACCGTATCGAAGGCACGTGAAATGTCAAGGGAGACAGCTCTAATTTCCTGTTTGGCGTTGAGGACCTCCATCCATTGTTGAGAAAGCAGAAGCAGCATGTCCAGAGTAGAGTGACCAGGTCTGAAACCAAATTGATGATCAGAGATCAAGCCATTGGAGAAGAGGAAAGATTTAATATCTGAAGCAATGATGGATTCCATGACTTTGCTGATAATTGGGAGAAGGCTGATTGGTCTGTAGTTGCTGGGATCTGTTTTTGCACCTTTTTTGTGCAAAGCGGTGATGTTGGCTGATTTCCAAGCAGATGGCAGATGACCTTGAGCAAAAGAGAGGGTGAAGAGAACAGAAAGAGGGAGTGAAAGTGCAGAAGAACATGATTTTAGGACCCGTGGGCTGATGCCGTCAGGACCAGTTGCAGAATCAGAGTCGAGGGTTGCCAGAAACTTTTCCACCTTGTCAGGAGGAAAGGACACAGAGTCCAGGAGCAGCTGGGTACGACTGGGTACGGTGGGTACAGAGAGGGATGGGTTTGGGACACAAGATTTAGAGGCAAACACAGAGTTGAGGCATTCAGCTTTTTCACGTGCGGAGTCAGCCGTTAAGCCGTTTGAGGTGAGGGAGGGGATGGAGGGGGAACAAACACCAGAAACAGATTTGACCAGACGCCACCAGGATTTGGAAGAGGGAGACAGATAAGAGAGTTCGGTCTTGAGAATGGTGAGATATTGTTTCCTGGCTCTCCTGAGGGTGGACACACACTTGTTTCGGGCTTTGTGAAAGGAAATGAGATTTCCTTCCGTTGGATTTGCTTTCCAGGAGACGAAAGCAAGTTGTTTCAGGGCAACAGCCTCACCAAAAGATTCCGTGTTCCATGGACGGGAGGAAGGGTATGACAACTGAAGACGAGATGGTATAAATCTGTGCATGAGAGAGAGCAATTTACTTTGAAAGAATTCCCAGGATGAGTTGATGTCAGAGGCGGTAGAGATGGGAGACCAGTCCAGATGATTGATGGCTGCTTGAAGACCGTGCCAGTTGGCCTGAGTGAAATGCCAGACTCGTCGACGCTGAGGAGGCTCTCTGAGAATGGTCAGAGAGATGTCCACTTTGACAAGCACATGATCAGATGAGCCGATTGGAGCAGAAGAAGAGCAGCAGACATTTTCAGGGAAGTTTGTCATAACCAAATCCAGAAGAGAAGATGCTCCGTTGACTGAGATCCGGGTCGGGAAATTGACAGATTGTGTCAGTCCCAGTGAGTCGCAGAAGTCCTTTGCTGAAGAGCCATGGCTGGTGAGAGAGGTACCCACACCCAGCCAACTGGCATGGTGACAATTGAAATCACCACATATGAGGAAGAGAGAGTTGGGATGGGTAGATAGAAGTTGGTCCATATTATCAGACAGTGAGATGTAGATGGAGTCATCGCTGATTGGTGGACGGTACAACACACATATGAACAAAAGGTGGGAGCGAAGGGGAAGCCGTAGCCAAAGGTATTCCTGGGGGTGAGGTGGAGAGAGGGCAGTGGAGGGCGAGTGAGGAAGAGAGTTTTTTATAAAGATAGCAACCCCACCTCCAGGACGAGGCTCAGGTCTATCATACCGGAGGAGGGAGTAACCTCGGAGAGATACCAAGGCATCAGAGACATCATGAAGGAGGAAAGTTTCTGTTAAGCAGATCACATCTGGTTTGTCAGAAGCAACCTGTATGGAGAGGTCAGTCAAGTTTGAGCGAAGGCCCCGGATGTTTGAGGTCCATACCGTTAATGAAGAGGAAGGGGGAGCATCGGGTCCAGAACAGGGGGGGGGAGGGGTAGGGTAAGATGTGGAAGAGGAGGAAGAGGTAGGGAGAGCTGTTGAAGGTGTGTCAGAGATTTCAGAATAGCTTGGAGAAAGGGAAGAATGGGGCGGACAAAAGGTTTGATGGAGATTGGGTGAGGCACAGTGAGGTGTTATTTGAGGAGGGGGAAGAGCAAGGCAGAAGGTTTGGGGAGATGAAGGTGAAAGTTGGAAGGAGGAAGAAGCAGGGAGGATGCTTTGAGGAGGAGGGGTGAGAGGGGAGTCTAGGAGGGGAGGAGCGAGGGAGAGTCTCGGAGGGGAGGGGTGTGGGGGGAGTTTAGGAGGGAGGGGAGGGAAGGGGCAAGGGGGGAGATTTGAAAGGGATGGGTGATGGGGAGGATTTGGAGGGGAGGGGTGAGATTGGATTTTGAAAAGTGTACGATTCATGGGAAACGAACATTTTTTGCAAAATGAGTTTGAGACCTTCGAGTCAAAAATACGTTTGAGGACACTGGAGGAGGGATGGAGTTCTGGATAGTTTAGGGAATGTAGAAAGGAGGAACTGTAAGAGATGGTATTATATATATTTTTTGGAATGAATAGATTTGGTGAGCAAGACGAAAGCATCCTTTTGTAGGAAAAGAAGAAAAGGGTGTTATAATATATGAGAGAAAATAGTTGTTCAGGGGAGAGATTATACATTTCTAACCGCGTGATCGCGAACGAAGAACGAACGAACAAAAAGAACAAATAAACGAATAAGACCTGGGAAGGAAATAGTTTTTTTGGGGTTTTTTTTTTTGTTTTTTTTTTTTTTTGTGAGTACAGATATTAAACAAGGAGGTACGGGGTGAACGACTGGGACGAAACAGTGAACGAAAACTTAATTTAATTTAACTTTAACTTTAACTTAAGTGAAACGAAATTTAATATCATTTAGATCGCCGGAATGGCTGACCACAAGATGATCGTGGTACCAAATCTCGGAGCCGACTCAAGCTGAGGGATCAGCATCGGAGTTCACTCACTGGCTCAAAACGCTGGAGAATTATTTTGCTGCTCACGAAACAGAGCCCACCGCTGCGATGAAGCTGTTCGTGTTACAGTCGAAGGTCTATCACACCGTGTTCTGGAACATAGCTCGATTTGAGACGTACGCTACGGCACTAGCCGAGCTGAAGCGCTTATACGTAAAAACACGGAGTGCTGTGCACGGCCGGCATCAACTCTCCCAGCGGCGACAACAACCATCTGAATCGA
This sequence comes from Myxine glutinosa, assembly GCF_964187855.1. NCBI lineage: Eukaryota > Metazoa > Chordata > Myxini > Myxiniformes > Myxinidae > Myxine > Myxine glutinosa. The sequence goes on from NC_136263.1 coordinate 214,680,328, forward strand.
TCGATCGCTACGCGCAGGAGTTGCGCTACCTGTTGGCGGACTGCGTGCAGGACGTACGGACCCTCGAGCAAGTGCAGGACGACTTGCTCCGAGATTCATTCATCTCCGGAATTAGTTCTGGGGTCTTGCGGCTCCGACTCCTGGAGGTCGCGGATCTGACATTTACAGAAGCACTACGGCTGGCGCGAGTATATACAGATGCCCGAGAACAATCCACCACATACGATCACCCACGAGTCGTGGCGGGGGCCTCTCAAGTCACGCGACCGGAGAGGGCTACTGCCGAGGATACGGAGGAGGACCCGACCACCATGGCCGAGACTCCGGGTGTTCCTGAAGTGAACTCCGCTTCCGGCCTCACTGCTGCCGCCGCTGCCCGGCCACGGCCTGACCGGTATGCAAAATGTTATTTTTGCGGGAATCGGCAGCACCCTCGCTCTGAATGCCCGGCTCGGGAGGCTACATGCCACCTGTGCTCCACCAAGGGCCATTTTGCAAAGGTCTGCAGGAAGGCCGCTCGGGGCACGCGTCCCCGCGCGACCTTGAATGGGCTCATCGCGGAGCCAACGGATCGAGCGCCGGAGGGGGCGCCTCACTCGGCTTTGATGAGCCGCTCTCCTTCTCGCGGGCCTCTGGCTGCACGCCCGACCTTGGTGAGATACACCGGGCCGCCGAAACAAATGGCGTGAACGCGACCGCCCGCAGCGCGACCGACCTTGACTGGCGTTCGAACGCCTACTTCAAACAAGCGACATGCTCCTGCTGTGGAAACTCCTCTCGATGTGCGGCAAACGCAGAACAAATTACATGCACCCACTTTGGCATATGAATCTGCAGACGGCAGAGATCCTTCACACGTGACTCGAGCGCCATCTGACGGCGGCTCTTACGAATTACATGCACTCACTTTGGCATATGAATCTGCAGACGGCAGAGATCTTTCTCACGTGACTCGAGCACCATCTGGCGGCGGCTCTTACGACCTACACACACCCACTCTAGCAAATGAATCTGCTGATGAGCCAACTGACTTCAATGCTCCTGCTGAGGCCCAACCTGCCGACGCTGCCCGAAGGATTGCAGCCGGCGTGGGATCCACCCGCGAGGCGCGATCTTCTCGCCCGGCCGGTACAATACCTGCCGGGTCTGCCGGCCTTGAGCAGGCCGTCATTCCGCTCATGGTCGCGGGCGTTTTTGCGCAAGCTTTGATTGACACGGGGTCCACGGATAGTTTTATCGATCAGCGACTCGTGCATCAACATGGGTGGCCGGTTCTCGGGACAACCCGCCGGATCTTCATGGCCTCTCAGGGACTTCGGTTGAGCACAAAAGGGGCATGTCAATTGAAACTTGTGATAAAGGGACGCACGTTCCCGGACGTGTATCTCATGGTATTACCTGCTTTATGCGCTGACGTTCTGTTAGGACTTGATTTCCTTAAGTGGCATGGACGTTTGGAAATAGACTTCGGTGGGCCGGACACGCTCGCTGTATGCGCCCTCGCTCAAATGGACATGGAGCCTCTCTCACTGTTCCCCAACCTGACCACTGATTGTACCCCTGTAGCCATGAAATCGCGGCGCTACTCTCGCGCGGACGCGCAATTCATTGCGGAAGAAACGGCCCTGCTCTTAAAGGACGGTATTATAGAACACAGTAGGTCACCGTGACGGGCCCAAGTCTTAGTGGTGCGGAGTGAGGCCCACCGCCGGTGCATGGTAATCGACTATTCGCAGACGATTAATCGTTTTACACAGCTGGATGCCTACCCCTTACCGGGGATGGACGCCCTGGTATGCCAGGTGGCCCTGTATTCCGTTTATAGCACTCTCGATCTGCGTAGTGCGTTTCATCAAGTCCCTATCTCTAGGGTTGATCGAGTCTTTACAGCCTTTGAATCAGGTCAGCGGTTGTACCAGTTCACGCGACTTCCCTTTGGGGTAACTAACGGAGTCGCTTGTTTTCAGAGGGCTATGGATGACCTCGTTGCGAAGGAGAATTTGACCGATGTCTTTGTCTATCTGGACAATCTTACGGTTTGTGGGTATGACCAGGAGCATCACGACGCTAATCTGAAACGCTTCCTCGAGGTCGCGCGGAAATATCGCCTAACCATGAATGCGGCTAAGTGTCGATACTCTCTACGCACGGTAGACCTTTTGGGGTACACCGTGACCCATGGCTCCGTCTCTCCGGATAAGGAGCGTCTGCGCCCTTTGCTCGATATGGCTCCGCCTAGTGATCGGGCTTCGCTGAAACGCGCTCTAGGGCTGTTCGCCCACTATTCAAAGTGGGTGCAAAATTTCTACGCGAAGCTCCGCCCCCTCGTGGCCTGCGACACTTTCCCCATGGGCCCGGCCGCCCTGGCGGCCTTCGAGGGCCTTAAAGTCGACATCGCTGGCGCCGCTGTCACGACGATTGATGAGAGTGCCTCTTTCGTTTTGGAGAGTGATGCCTCAGATCATGCGATAGCGGCGACTCTCTCCCAAGGGGGCCGCCCTGTGGCTTTCTTCTCGCGGACTCTCACCTCCGCCGAGCGGAGGCATTCGTCTGTCGAAAAGGAAGCGTACGTGATCGTCGAATCAATTCGGCGATGGCGGCCGTATCTGCTTGGGCGGTGTTTCCAAATCGTCACGGACCAACAGAGCGTTGCGTTTATGTACGACACCTTACATGCTCAGCGCATTAAGAATGAGAAAATCACCCGTTGGCGTATCGAACTCGCCGACTTCTGCTACACCATCAAATACCGCCCAGGGAATGATAACCTGGTCGCTGACGCCTTATTGAGGCTGGCCACTTGCGCGGGGGTTGTAACTTTGGAGGGGCTGCGCACTTTGCATGGCACTATGTGTCATCCCGGGGTCACGCGCTTCGCGCATTTTGTGCGCGAGGGCAATCTGCCATACTCGATTGAGGACATCCGCCGCATCTGCCGCGATTGCGCGATCTGTGCGGAACTCAAACCGTGTTTTTATAACCCTCCTATGGGGACACTCGTTAGGGCTACTAGACCGTGGGAGCGCTTGGCGATGGACTTCAAAGGGCCGCTGCCAATGTCGAGCAACTCTCGCTATCTGCTCACTATCGTCGATGAGTATTCACGATTCCCCTTTGCTTACACGTGCGGGGATATGTCGGCTGCCACGGTTATTCGGTGCCTGCAGAATTTGTTTTCTATGTTTGGGTATCCGGCCTACGTGCATACCGATCGGGGTGCGGTGTTCCTGTCCCAGGAGGTGAGGGGCTACTTGCTCCAGCATAATGTCGCTTCGAGCTACACCACCCCGTACCGGCCCCAAGCGAATGGGCAGATCGAACGCTTTAATGGGATTATATGGAGGGCCGTCATGCTGAGCCTCCGGACCCTTGGCCAAGGCCTCGATAAATGGGCGTGGTCGCTACCTGCCGCTCTAAACTCGATCCGGGCTCTCCTATGTACCGCCACCAACCAGACTCCTCACGAACGACTATTCCACCACCCTAGAGGCTCCGGCAGTATCCAATCTTTACCCAGCTGGCTCGCTGAACCGGGGCCCACCTATCTCAAACGAGCGGTTCACGCTAGCAAGTACGACCCCCTTGTTGACAAGGTGCAGGTCCTCCAGGCTAATCCCGAGCATGCTCGCGTGTTAACGGCGGATGGCCGCGAGTCTACTGTCTCCGTACGCCATCTCGCCCCATGTGGTGACGACGACAGGGATATCGACGAACCCGTCTACGAGTCTATGGACTCTACCGAAGCTTCCCCTATGGAACTACCACTGTTACTTCCGTCGTTCCCCACTCCCGTGCCCGAAGGCGCTGGGGCGCCCCCTCCGACTCCCACCTCCGGCGGCTATTCCGACGCGGGGGACTCCGGGCTTGGGGACGCCGTGCCCGGTAGATTCCGAACACGAACTGGCAGGGAAGTTTGCCGCCCCGACCGCTACGGGTGGACTGACTAACGTGGATTGACGTGACCCATTCGATTATTGCTGATGCTTGCTTGCAACCTGCCGAGCGGCAGTATAGTTCTAACGGCGGGGAGAATGTAGTGAAATTATACCAAGGTGAACCCAGGGTGTGCTCGCTTCAAAAGGGGCATCTATAAGACCCGGGACAACCGGGGCGCACGGACACTCCAGCGGAACTCACTGTGACATAGTCCTGTAGTTTGAATGGTATGTACGCCCCTAAATGCTGTGCTGACTGTCCTCTCTATTGGACCATTGCCATATTGAATCGACCATTGCTCATGAAATACTCTGATTTTAATGCCTGTTGCATGAATGTATTTTTACAGGATGTACTTCAGATCTAAATGATATTAAACCTACCCAGAGGTCAAGTCGTGTCTGAGCTTGATTTTCACGACAACCGGAACGCTCGTTGGGCCACCTAGTGGCGGGTGGCGTAAGCTCGTAACTCAGATCTCGGCTCGCATCTCAAAGCAAAAAACCGCCCGAGCGACGGCTCGTATCTCGGAAAACTCGTAAGTTGGTGCACTCGTAAGTCAAGGTTTCACTGTATATATATATATATATATATATATATATATATATATATATATATATATATATATATATATATATATATATAAATATAAATATATAAATATATATATATATATATATATATATATATATACAGTCATACGCCATTTCGACCTACGTCAAATCCGACTTTACGCCACTCTTCCAGAGTAAATTTCAGTTCAGCGAACGTCATTATGTGCGACTTTACGTCACTCCTACATTATCATCTCCTTTATCTCCAAGGAGGAGAAGACAATGCCAGGCTACAAAGTCGCGAAGGAGCAGCTAACGCTAATGCTTGGGGGTAATTGCACCGGCGACGTCAAGCTGAAGCCGCTCTTTACTTGGTGTATCATGTGTGTGAGTATGAGGATGAGCCTCAGGTGCAAATGAGGAATTGAATGAAATTGTTTGTGGATGAACTTGCGCAAATGAGGCATTGGTCGAGAATGGTTGTGTGTGTGAGAATCTGGTTATCGTTGAACTTTGTGAAATGAGGCAATGGTCTGGGATGACCGGAGAAAGTGTATAAGTGGTGTATTGAGGACATGTGTAATGGTGTTGAGTGATTGACTTGCATGGGGTGCAAGTGGATAAATGGAGAGAATACTTGGTGTGTGGGAATAAATGGTTTGTGGAGTGAGTAGTGTGGATTGAGTGGTATGGATTGCATGGTGCGAAGGAGTGGATGGGGGAGGATGGACCCCTTCACGAATACCCGGGGAGGGTAGTTTAAAGTTAGGTAGAGGGAGTAGGTAAATTGTTTGGAAATTGACATCTGTGGTGCAGGGAGTAGCAAGTTGTTGTTGATGCATATCCTTGTAAAGAACCGATCGACGTGTGCATGTGCACATGTGCATGGATTTGCAAATGCCTGCCTGTACATCGTCGTTTCTGCGTATATCGCATCATCCAAAAATAAAGAAGCAAGCAACTTCGGCCGCTCGAGGAAAGATGGGGCACGCCTACGACTCGGAGGCGAGCGTCGATCCCTGGGGCGGCCGGGTTCACGGAACCCTGAGCTCGTTCGTTTGTCACAGACGACACGACATGACCACCGGTGAAACTGCTCGGACACGTTGGGTAAAGCACGCCATGGTGAAGCGGGCCGCGGAGCCACTCGGCACACAAGCCAGCTCATGGTCGACACGTCCGTGCCGGTCACCCCCATTTGAGGAGAAGACCCGACCGATATAAAACAATGGATGGACTCCCGACGGGGAGCGGCAAAGATTCAGGGCGAAGCTGCAGCCTCCTCCAGTTATTTACTCTAGTTTTACGAATTACGGTGTTTGTCTTCATTTTAAGGCATTTTTAAGACATTTCGCCCGGTTTACGTCAAAAACCGAGTTCCGTCACGGCTTATGGAACCCATTAATGACGTAGGCCGGGGTATTACTGTGTATATATATATATATATATATATATATATATATATATACATATACATATACATATATATACATATACATATATATATATATATATATATATATATATATATATATATTTATTTATTATATATTTATTATATATTTATTATATATTTGTTATATATTTATTATATATACTGGTGTGATTCGGCGCGCTCTGCGTGCCTCACCACACGTCGTTTCAGAGGGGTAGGCATCTTTGACCATTTTGGTGTCTCTTAGGTTTTCATGGTGTTTTGGGTCTTCAGGGCCATTTGGGTCTTCAGGGTCTTTTGGATCCTCTGGGTCTTTGAGGGTGTTTTGGGTCTTTGAGGTGTTTTGGCTCTTCAGTGTCTTTTGGGTCTTTGGTGTCTTCAGTGTCTTTTGGGTCTTTGGTGTCTTCAGAGGCTTTTGGGTCTTAAGGGTCTTTGGTGTCTTTTGGGTCGTTGGGTTCTAAAGGGGCTTTTGGGTCTTAAGGGTCTTTGGTGTCTTTTGGGTCTTCGGGGTCTTCAGGGGCTTTTGGGTATTAAGGGTCTTTTGGTTCCTTTGGTTCCTTTGGGTCTTTTTGGGTCTTCGGGGTGTTTTGGGTCTTCGGGGGTGTTTTGGGTCTTCGGGGTGTTTTGGGTCTTCGGGGTGTTTTGGGTCTTCGGGGTGTTTTGGGTCTTCGGGGTGTTTTGGGTCTTCGGGGTGTTTTGGGTCTTCGGGGTGTTTTGGGTCTTCGGGGTGTTTTGGGTCTTCGGGGTGTTTTGGGTCTTCGGGGTGTTTTGGGTCTTCGGGGTGTTTTGGGTCTTCGGGGTGTTTTGGGTCTTCGGGGTGTTTTGGGTCTTCGGGGTGTTTTGGGTCTTCGGGGTGTTTTGGGTCTTCGGGGTGTTTTGGGTCTTCGGGGTGTTTTGGGTCTTCGGGGTGTTTTGGGTCTTCGGGGTGTTTTGGGTCTTCGGGGTGTTTTGGGTCTTCAGGATGTTTTGGGTCTTGGTGAGGTGAGGCTGGCGAGGTGAGGTGAGGTGAGGCGATTTTATGTATCTCACAATTTTTTATATATCTCGGCATTTTCCCGTGTCTGCATTTATTTTTTCAATTATTGCTGAAACCGAGTCTGAAACCATTAATAAAAATGAAATAAGATGGTGAATTCGAGATTAAATCGTGAGGGTGACAATGAATGGGCTTTATTTTACAGGCCTTTGAAGATGCATTTCGTTCCATAAACGGAAACTTTCATCGGATTTTATTCCCGTTTTTTTCCACCGAGTCTAAAACTATGTTAGCGACTGTGAAAAATGAAATGACATCGAATTAGAGTTGAAATAAAACTGTGAGAGAGAGCAAGTGTTACGGATTCGTCACTTCTGTTGTGGTGGCTTTCATCCACTTGAGACATTTCTGGTTCCGTGTATTATTATTATTGTTGTTTGAGGGAAATATCAATTATTATTGTCAAAAGGTAAAAGGAATTGTTTTAAAAATGAAACCTGATCGGGAACCGGAAGACGAAGAAGAGAAAAAAGGGCGGAGCGAAGGAGTCAGACAAGAAAGCCGAGTTGCTCTGGGTTCTGAAGCGAACGTTGGCGAGCCAGAGTCACTAGCGAACTTTCGGGTTTCCAGGAGAGGAATTCCTATGACGGAGTTGTCATCGCTGTAACCGGTCAACCTGCATGTCAGGTTTTGCGATCGATTCAGGAGAGAATCGTCGCCGTGCCGTGCGCCATGAGACCGGGTCGTCGGCCATTTTGACTCGCGCAGGATTTGTGCTTCGCTCGCGGTTTCGTTTCTTTTCGACGATTCTCACCGCATTCAGACGTCGATCTGGGGCGTATGTGTGACGCGGATTTTTGAAGGCTAATTTGTCCATACCCGAGGGTGTGATCTCTCAGTCGCCTGTAGGGCGCCGTTGGATTTCCCAGTCGCCTTGAGGGCGCCTTTGTACAGCTTCGGCTGTGTGACTGCCCTGGCCATCCGCACGGGATTTTGGTCGTTTGGACATTGTTCTAGCGATCGTTGGAGCGAATCAATTTCGTCTTGGAGCCGGGAATAAGAGACATTGGGGAATGTACTGGTTACACTCACTTGGAGCACAGTGAGTTATATATTGCAAAACTGATGGTACCATCATAGGACATATTGATTGTACTTTTGAATACTATTGGTTGTACCATTATTCTTGTGTGATCTCAATACAATATTTGTTTGTGAGTAACAATTTGGGTGGCTTCTCCATTGATCTTTGACACACAGAATAACACATTTTTCTGCCGTGACTCCTCTCGGGGCTCAGAGGTACACCGTGACCAGGGGGTCGGGGAGGAGCACGTAACACAAGACACCACGGGCCTAACTAAACAGGCCTCAAAGCTATGCGAGTTAATATAATGGTGGCTATTTGTTCATGAAGCCTCTCACAGAATGGGTGGCGCTACTCTCTAAACGGAGTAAGCCACACCCCCGGACAGACGGATCACCTATGGCTATTATAATATAGATAAACAGTACCTATAGAAAGTCCACACCCCCTTCCAAAATTTTCACCTTTTGTTGCCTTATAGCCTGGAATAAAATTACATTAAATCAGACTTTTTCCAGACAAATTCTAAAAATTTCAGAAAATTAATTAATAACACAAAGCAAGAATATCTCTGTTGGATAAGTGTCCACCCCCCTGAGTTAATTCCTGGTGGAAGCACCTTTGACAGCAATTACAGCTTTGATTCTGTTGGGATAGGTCTCTACCAACTGTGCACACCTTGATTGGGCAATATTTGCCATTCTTCTGTACAAAACTGTTCAATCTCAGTCAAGTTGCGTGCGGAGTGTAGTCGGGGCAACTTAGCATAACAATTGTGCATTTTGTGAGGAAAGCACCAAATTTGGCACACTAGTAGACTATCCTATTATGAACAGATTTGGATATTGGGCCAAGGGCCATCTCAAATTCAGCCCCTGATAGCTGTGGCAGCCATTTTCCAAAATGACACCTTCAGCTTGTTCCGACGAATTGCATCATCAATTGGCTTGGTCCTTTCCACCAGGCATTCTCTGGTGAAAGCCTGGAACTGCTCTTGGCCAATCTTCTTCACATTCCTGACAGTCTCAACTGCAGCAGGACCTGCAATTTCCTTTGTGTCAAGGACAACCAGATCCATGCTCTCTTCCTCAAAGGGGTTGCCAAGCTCTTCTATGACGCTGACAAGGGCGCAGACATCCTTGGCAAAAGAGGTCTGCACACTTGGTGTCTGGTCGTGATGACGTGTGTCCTCTCGCCTCCCCCAGTGTTGATGGCCAACTTGGAACTCTTCTATGGCCCTGGCAACTTCTGGCCTGGCAATCATCCAACGCCGCAGGGCACTTGGGTTGTCAGTGAGGCCGACTGCTCCACCATCTCCTTTGATGCAGGCGTTATTCTGTTCATGCGCCTGGTCGATTGGGATCGAAGAGAACACCTTCTTTGTCTTCTGTACAGTGAAGTTGCCAACCCTGAATTCTCTGGCTACATCTGGGTGCTTCATTGGGAGTGCAACCATGTCCCTCAGGTGAACAGGGACCCACCTGGTATAGTGTGTGTGGTCTAAGGCATGGAACCATGGGACCAGTTCCGTCAGGGCATCAAGGTACATCGTGAATGAAGCCTGCCGCAGAGAACGCACGGAGACCAGTACCAACATCTCTAGTTCCAGCACAGTTGCCCAGTACTGAAAGTTGGGAATGTCTTCTCCTCTCTGGTGACACCTGTCTTCGAACTCAGGCAGGTCTTCTGCATCATCAGCATATGTCATACAGTGGCGTTCATACGCACGGTGTTGCAGGATGTGCAGTGCCACTGCAGTGATTTGATGAGCTCTTCTTGTGTGGGTGACGTATCCAGCTCGCAGGAAGGAGTCGGCCGTCCCTGGCGTTGCAATCTCAGCTTGCAAATCTGCAAAATCTGCAAATCTTGCAAAAATCAATTCTCTGAATCTGAGATGGCCCAATATCCAGATCTTTTCATAATATGATAGTCTACTAGTGTGCCAAATTTGGTGCTTTCCTCTCAAAATGCACAATTGTTATGCTATATTTAGCTTAGCTGCCGGACTAGTGTTGATGGACAGCAATCTTCAAGTCATGCCACAGCTGTTCGATTGGATTTAGGTTGGGGCTCTGACTGGGCCACTCACGGTCATTTAGCTTTTTGTTCCTTAGCCACTCCAGTGTAGCTTTCGCTGTGTGCTTCGGGTCGTTGTCATGGTGAAAGGTGAACATCCGCCCCAATTTCAGCTTTCTTACAGAGGGCGACAGGTTTTCCTCTAGGCTTTTTCCATATTTTGCTCCTTCCATTTTCCCTTCTATTCTGAAAAGTGTCCCAGTCCCTGGTGATGAGAAACATCCCCATAACATGATGCTGCCACCACCATGCTTCACAGTAGGGATGGTGTTCATTGGGTGAAGTGCTGTTTTGGGTTTGTGCCAAACCTAACGTTTTGCATGTAGGCCAAAAAGTTCCATCTTGGTTTTGTCAGACCACAAAACCTTTTGTAACGTGGCTTCAGAATCTCTGGGGTGTTTTTTTCATATCTCAAACGGATATTTCATATCCTTCTTGCCACCCGACCGTACAGGTTAGACTTGTGGAGAGCTTGGGATATTGTTATCACATGCACACAGTGACTCGTCTTTGCCATAAAGGCCTGTAGCTCTTTAAAAGTTGCCATGGCCTCTTATGGCCTCTCTGATAAATCTCTTCCTTGATTGGTCATCTAGTTTGGAGGGACGGTCTGATGTAGGCAAGGTCTTGGTGGTACCATGCACCTTACACTTCTTAATGATTGTCTTGTCTGTGCTCCAAGGGATATTCAAGGCCTTTGAAATATTTTTATACCCATCCCCTGATCTGTACCTTTCCACAACTTTATCCCGGAGATCTTTTGAAAGCTCCTTGGTGCCCATGGTTGAGTTTTTCTGTAAAATGCACTCCCCAGCAGAGGAAACCTACAGGAACAGCTGATTTTATTCTGAAATAATCAGAATCATGACAATTTAACACAGGTGGAGGTCTATTATCTTGGTGTGTGATTTTGAAGGTGATTGGTTACATCTGAGCTAATTTACATTTGTTATTATAAGGGGAGTGGAAGCTTATCCAACCAAGATATTTTTGTGGAATTTTCATGTTTCAATTCTCGTGTTGTATTTTTAATTAACTTTTTAAAATTTGTAGAATTTGTTTTCACTTGGAATTTGTAGGTTACGATGTTTAAATAAAGGTGGAAAAAGTTAAATTCAATGCATTTTAATTCCAGGCTATAAGGTAACAAAAGGTGAAAATTTTGAAAAAGGGGTGTAGACTTTCTATAGGCGCTGTATATATTGTTACGGTTCGCGGTTAAGGATGGTATGTTTGCCGAGCGGAGGCCCCGCGACCTAACAGTTTCCCCGATTCACCCGATTCACTCGAACGTTGGCCGTATCGCGCCACAGCTATTCAATATGGAAAAGACAAAGACGACGGATGTGAAGAAAAGGAATAAGAAGATGAAGGCAAAACAAAAGGTTTGAAATACGATTACTATTTATTACTATTTACAGGCTCAAAGTAACCAAGGAGAAGGAAAGATAATAAAATAATATACAGAAGCTTTTTAGAGACACAGTGAAAATACTAGCTTATACAGACTTAATTGAATACCCAGGACAGAACAAACAGAACAAACTCACGTACACGAATGGGGAACTTGGAGGCAGGAATGGCTGGAAGGAGAGGAAAGTCCAATGGGTCCGGCAGCACGATCGGCGCGTTGGGCAGCCGCCGTTCCTTCGCGGCCCTGCTCAAAACCGCCGTCCAGGCCCCAAGCGGCTGTCGAGTGTTGTTGCTGCTGTGGACGCTGCTGCTGGCGAGCAAGGCGACGAATAGCAGGCTTTGTGCTACCCTGGATGATCTCTTCTCTTGGACCTCTGACGACCCAGCTCTTTTCTTTGCACCTCACCACGCAGCTCAGCTCAGCTTTTGGACCTCACAACTCAGCTCTTGTCATAGCTCATCTGCTTGGGGAACGTCCCGCGGCGGGTTATATAGGCCCCGCCCCTCAACCTTCGCGAATCTCCTTGATGTTTCTCTCCACACCCTCTCCAAGTCCAACCCCTTGTTCGTGGTTGGTTGAGTGGGGCTGACTCACTCCTCCCCTCTATGACGAGGTGGGGACCCGCCTTTCTTCCCCAACCCTGCCTCGTGGTCAATGGCGGCAATTGTTGGTTGGCAATGCGAATGGCAATTGACGAAAGGGGAAATGGAGGTTTTTGGGAATGGGAATGAAGGATGAAGGGAATCTATCTTTTTCACTTGGTGCAATGGAGCGTCATTTTAATGGAAGACAAAGCCTTAATCTAAAACAGATAATAAAGATATAAGCTACTGAACAAGGGTTTTATCGTGTCCTTCAATGTGTGCTTTATGGAATTAACTACCGGGACGCCCTTTTAACCTTTACACAACACTGGAGGCAGGAGGGGCCAGAATCAACCAATTTACTATACAATACAAAAAAACATAATCCTCATATCGCTTGGTTACACCTGAGCTAATTTACATTTGTTATTATAAGGGGAGTGGAAGCTTATCCAACCAAGATGTTTTTTTGTGGAATTTTGATGTTTCAATTCTCGTGTTGTATTTTTAATTAACTTTTTGAAATTTGTAGAATTTGTTTTCACTTGAAATTTGTAGGTTACGATGTTTAAATAAAGGTGGAAAAAGTTAAATTCAATGCATTTTAATTCCAGGCTACAAGGTAACAAAAGGTGAAAATTTTGAAAAAGGGGTGTAGACTTTCTATAGGCGCTGTATATATGTACGTACACACACACACACACACACACACACACACACACACACACACACACACACACACACACACACACACACACACACACACACACACACACACACACACACACACACACACACACACACCTCGTTTTTTTCCTTTTTTCCTTTTCCCATTTTTTTTTACACATCTCGTTTTCTTTGCCTTTTCTCTTTTTTTCCCCTTTTTCTTTTCGTTTTTTCCTTTCTAACACACACACACACACACACGTATATATAAATAAGTTTAAACGTATAATTAGTGTACAAATACATTTTCGGTAATGATATATGGAACTACTTGTTGTGTTGAATGCCTAGCTATTTCCCATGCATTTGGACAGTTGTCTGTCCCATTCAAAGTTGAAGTGTTCCTATAATTGCTGCCACGAGTTGTTACCTAATGCCGAGTGATTGCCCTGCTTTACCATTATGGGGATGTTTGGTGCTGTAAGTATGTTTGTTTCAGGATTTTGCACGAGGTGAGGTGGAAATGAATTGGAGTGGGGGATTTCTGGCGTTGCACAATGTTGAGTTTGAGGAAGCAATAAGTAAGATACAGGTTGGAGTTTAAGTTTCAAATTGGCTGTGCTACGTCAAAAGGTGACACTTGTAAATTGAAAAAAAAAAAAAAAAAACTTGGTTTTTCTTGGGATTTTGTGAGTATCTTATTCCAAGATCTTTTGAAAGCCCCACATATAATCACCAATGGAAAAGACACATTGACAAATTATGACGTCTATTACTTAGTCCTGCTACTTGTAATAATCTTCTCATATATATGGCCAATAATATAAATATTATTATTATACATATAAAAGAAAGTTTTTGTTTGTTTGTCTGCACGCGCTAATCTCCTGAACGGTGAAAGATAGGAGGAAACCTCCAATACAAAAAATGTCGGGACGGGCCCCGGGAAGGTTATAGGTTATAGGCTAGGTGGCGAGGACGGTCGAGGCCCACCTCGGCCGGGCTGGGCCCATTTCGCAATTAAAAGCTGAGCTGAATTATAGTAGTCGATCTTCTACGGCCGCGGGTAAAAGCTGAATTACAGTAGTAAATTCATTCAAAAAACTAAAAATGTCGGGACGGGGCCCGGGAAGGTTATAGGCTCGGTGGCGAGGCCGGTCGAGGCCGCCTTGGCCAGGCCGGGCCCATTTCGCAATTAAATGCTGAGCTTAATTATCGTAGTCAATCTTCTACGGCCGCGAGTAAAAGCTGAATTATAGTAGTAAATTCATTCAAAAAGAACTAAAAATGTCGGGACGGGCCCCAGAAAGGTTATAGGCTAGGTGGCGAGGCCGGTCAGGCTGTTCGGCGGGGCTGGGCCCATTTCACAATTAAAAGCTGAGCTGAATTATAGTAGTCAATCTTCTATGGCCGCAGGGTAAAAGCTGAATTATAGTAAGACCGATGTACAGAAGATTAAATTCTTTCAAAAAGAACCCAGGCAACGCCGGGTGCATTCAGCTGGTAAATAATGAATCTTTATCGTCCCATATTCAGGGAAATTATTTGGTGACACCATAAGTTAACAATTCTAAAAACATAAAACACAAAGGGAATTAGAAAACAAAATAAAAATATATAAAATAAATATAAAGTATGGAAGCAAAATGGCAAAATGGCAACTAAACAGCAAAATGTCTAGGAATTTGAATTTAGCATTTGAATTGCACATGGTACAAATGACCTTGTGAAAATGTTCTTCTTCATCCTCCTTACACGTAAGTGTCTCCCTGATGGTAGTTTTTCAAAAAGTCCGTTCAGGAAATGACTCATCAGTACACACCTGCACCGCCTTCCTTTTCAATGCTCGCAAGTAGAGACTCCAGACTGGTTGAAGGCCCACCTACAGCTTTAAATGCCAGTGTAATGACCTTTCTCAATCGTGACTTATTCCGCACATCAAGATAACTGTAGCAGGAAATCAAATTAAATGATAAAACACTGATCAGTAAGGAATTTGTCAACATCCGCATCACACGAGAGCTAACACCAAATGAATTCAACTTCCTGAGAAGATACAATCTTTGTATTGATTTGTGTACACAGCATCAGTATTTCCATCAAAAGTTAGCTTGCTATCAATAATGCCAATATTGTACTACTACTACTACTACTACTACTACTACTACTACCACTCCCACCCCCACCTTGTTGTGCGGTCAACCAGAGGATGTTTTGGCCGAAGTACTAGTACTACGAATACTACTACTACTACCACTCCCACCCCCACCTTCTTGTGCGGTCAACCAGAGGATGTTTTGGCCGAAGTCTTTCACGAACCTGCTGGCCAGAACTGACGTTCAATTGAACTTGCTTTGGGAAGGAATTTAAATTTGTTACTGATATCTTCCCCACTCATCATGAAAGACACTTTCAAATTGTGGGATGTTTCAAATTCACCAACTAATACTAGCAGAAGGAACATCCGGCTTAATCATCATCTTAGTGACGAAACATCAATGACTAAGTTTACTTTCGGGTCAGGAATTGAATCGGAATGTGAAGCTCAAACGTAAGTGGGCTACCTTTGCACCATGTTGTTGAAAGAAGACCCTCAAAGAGCAATGCTTGGCCAGCAGGGCGCGCTACAAGCCTACCTGGAGACCTGGGGAACAGGAACGCGTGCAGGATTGTAACGTCCTGTGAAAAGAGGTCGGAGAGAACCGCCCGAGGAATAAATGGAGGGCCATTCGTTTGGAATTCCTCCCTGGCGTGCCCTGCCGGCCTCGTTGTCTCTGATTGATTATTCTAGAGTGACCGAGCGCTCCATTTCTCGTGACTCCTCCGTTCCGTTTAACCATTAGCTCGAGCTGGCCTCGCCATTGCCTCAACAACACCTCGCCTCCACCACTCCGCCACCTCGTCACCACCATCTCACCACCACCTCTCCGCCACCACCTCGCCAACACCTCGCCTCCACCACTCCGCCACCTCGTCACCACCATGCCGCCACCTCACCACTGCCACCTCGCCAACACCTCGCCGTCACCACGCCACCACCACCTCGCCACCTCACCAACACCTCGCCGCCACCACGCTGCCACCTAGCCGCCGCCACCACACCTCCACCTCACTGCCGCCACCTCGCCACCATCACACCATCACACCACCACCTCGCCCACCGTCGTGAACCTCGCTTTAACAGCACGTGCCTCCTGCCCAGTGTTCCAATCACTTGTACGCGCCGTAAACAGCGCTCAATATTCAATTAGTTATTAGAGGCTAGCTCGCACCTGCTGTCAGCATTGTGAGTGTGTATGATGCCGTGTGTGTGTGTGTGTGTGTGTGTGTGTGTGTGTGTGTGTGTGTGTGTGTGTGTGTGTGTGTGTGTAATATGGCGTTTCAGTGGCTCACTGGTTGCCCTGTTATCCTATTTGATAAGCTACAGGTCCACGTTTAAACATCCACGGACTTATTCATGGAATATTTTAAAAGGCGCTTTTTCCTCCAATTCGCAACCGCAGCCGCTCGATGCACGACACCGCAACCTTTATCGCGACGATGACCCCCCCGGTGGAATACGTAGAGGTCAGGTCTATAAATCTATGAGAGGGACATCATGTCCGACGCAGAGAATCGATCAGATGATGTGGGAATATTGCTCACATTCAGAAATTCCTCTCTCTCCATAATAAGTCATTGGCGACCATTTATATTCTTTGGTTCCGGCAAGTCTGGGAGGCTCAGGAGTTTCCCCTGCCTAATTAAAAATGGATGCATCTTCAAAAGATCGTCCTCCGTCGATGATTCTTGCGGAACTTTCATGGTCCATTTCCATCCGTGCTGTGACCATGCGTACAATGGAACTTACATTGATGGAGACCATCAAATTTTATTGCTGGTCGACAAACCATGGGTCCACACAGTGCTCTTGTGTGCTACATGTGATGCCAGAGAATGGACAAGAGCGCGATGAAATATGCATAAGTGCACACCATCGATATATATGCACGCACACAATATATACAGTCAGGTGAAAAAGTAAGTACACCCCATGTAAAGTTTTGACTTTTTCAACATATTTCAACATACAGCTATTTGATCTTCATTTCAACAATATTGATAGATAAAGGTGATATAATATAACAAATATCATGAAACATTTACATTTTGTAGTCCATTGTATAATTTAAATAAACATAAATGCAAATTTCGCATGTGGAAAAAGTAAGTACACCCTTGGCTCTAATAGGTGGTATTGCCCCCTTTGGCAGAAACAACCTCAAGTAGGCGTTTCTTATAACTGTCTACAGGTCTCTGACATCGACTGGGAGAAATTTTTGCCCGCTCCTCCATGCAGAATTCTTTCAGCTGTGCGATGTTTGAGGGGTTTCTTGCATGCACAGCTCGTTTCAAATCCCCCCACAACATCTCGATGGGATTTAGATCCGGGCTTTGACTTGGCCATTCCAGAACCCTCCATTTCTTTCTTTTCAGCCATTCCTTGGTGGATTTACTGGTATGTTTAGGGTCATTGTCATGTTGCAAGGTCCACCTTCGGTTGAGCTTCAACTTTTCGACAGATGGCCTCACATTATCCTCAAGCACCCTCTGGTACAATGAAGAATTCATAGTGGATTCTATGATGGTGAGCTGCCCAGGCCCTGATGCAGCAAAGCTGCCCCAAACCATAATATTTCCACCACCATGCTTCACAGTTGGTATCAGGTTGTTGTGGTCAAATGCTGTCTTTGGTTTTCGCCAAACATGTCTTCTGGTACTGTGGCCAAATAGCTCTACCTTTGACTCATCTGTCCAGAGCACATTGTTCCAGAAGTGCTGGTCTTTGCCTAGGTGTTCATTGGCAAACTTTAATCTTGCCCTGATGTTCTTTCTGGACAGCAAAGGTATCCTCCTGGCACACCTCCCATGTAGATCAAATGTGTGCAGCCTCTTTCTAATGGTAGACTCGTGCACTTTGACATCAACAGTGGCAAGAGCTACCTGTAGGTCACGTGATGACATTCTGGGGTTCTTAGAGACTTCTTTCAGCATCTTGCGGTCTGCTCTCGAGCTGAACTTGCTGGGGCGGCCTGGCCTGAAAAAGTTGGCAGTTGTTTGGAATCTTCTCCACTTGTCGATGATCTTCCCAACAGTCGAATGATTGATTTCAAATTGTTTGGAGATCTTTTTAAATTCCTTCCCAGACTCGTAGGCATCTATAACCTTCTTTCTGAAGGCCTCAGAGAGCTCTTTTGATCTAGGCATGTTGACGCCAAACACTTCAACAACAAAGAACAAACCAAACTAAATGACTGAGGTTTAAATATGACAGGTTCCTCCAAGATCCTCTCTAACGATGTTCTAATCATTTGCTCCTGAGCTGATGCACCTAATTATAATTTTAGGTATTTGAAGTAGTGATAAATGTCGGGGTGTACTTACTTTTTCCACATGCGAAATTTGCATTTATGTTTATTTAAATAATACAATGGACTACAAAATGTAAATGTTTCATGATATTTGTTATATTATATCACCTTCATGTATCAATATTTTTGAAATGAAGATCAAATAGCTGTATGTTGAAATATGTTGAAAAAGTCAAAACTTTACATGGGGTGTACTTACCTTTTCACGTGACTGTATGTATATAACACCCAGACATACACACACACACTAACCCTATCCCTAACACTGTAATGGCTAACAAAAGGTCAGCTCAATTGGGACGGAGAACGAATCATTATTATTGCCCAAAACCAAGGACACAAACCAATGGCTTTAAGAAGATGGCAGATCACCTGTCATCTCCACGGTCACCTATCATGATGTAAAAAAAAAAAACATGTCAGAGCATCTGTAAACCCAAAGGCACAACAAGGTATGTGGAGTAATCCATTGGCACATCTGCAGAAATTTCAACATCCCAGTTCCACAAAACTCATGGAAACATAAACCGCTGGGCCCAGGCCCACAAGCTGACCGAGCAGTTTTGGAAGCTTGAACTTTTGGTTTAATGCAAGGAGTAGAGGCTCGAGAGTCTAGGCTCGGGGGGGGGGGGGGGGGTTGCAGCCCGATCCGAAAAATGTCAATCAATCCGAAAAATGTAAATCAAACAAAATGAAATACAATCCATTTACTTCAAAGAATGCAACATGATACAACAAGCAAATCATACGAGTATGAGGACAGACTTAATTAATTAACACAGGCCACATACATCCGATACGAAATGCCGACCCAACATCACACACACACCCTCCATCTAACAAAGGGAAGGGAAAGGAAGCAAGTGAAAAAAAACAATATTTGCAGGGAATTCAAATAAAACGGGATAGGAGGATGGGAATGGAATGGGGGTTCAGGCCTGTTTGAAGGCCAGGCTCATCGACGCTTGTCAGAGCGGGGCTTGGCGGGAACAAAGGTTCATCGACACTTGTCAGAGCGGGGCTTGGCAGGAACAAAGGTTCATCGACACTCGTCAGAGCAGGGCTTGGCGGGAACAAAGGTTCATCGACACTTGTCAGAGCGGGGCTTGGCAGGAACAAAGGTTCATCGACACTTGTCAGAGCGGGGCTTGGCAGGAACAAAGGTTCATCGACACTTGTCAGAGCGGGGCTTGGCAGGAACAAAGGTTCATCGACACTTGTCAGAGCGGGGCTTGGCGGGAACGAAGAATCATTGGCGCTCGTCAGAGTGGGGCTTGGCGGGAGCAAACATGAATGGACCAGTTTTTTTTCTCTTTTTTTTTTCTCTTTTTTTTGTATACTGAATCGAGGCTCGTGAAAGAGCTAACATTTATTTCACAAACAAATCAACCAGACAAACAAAATATACAAAAAGAGGGAGCGGAGGACAAGATGGGGAGAGAAGGCGAAGCACACAACCACAACATTTGAGAGCAGGGAGAAGTGTGGGAGGGAGAGGGCTTGGGGGGAGGAGGTATCTCCCCCCCCCCCCGTGGGAAGGGGGGGGGGAGAGGTATAAAACACAAGGGGATCGAAATTAGCGGGGGTAGGAAAGATCAAGATTTTGGATGGGGGAGGATAAGAGATGGTGGTGAACAGCTGTTTTGAAGACCTGGAGGGTGGAGTGGGATTGAAGAGAGTGAGGGAGTTTGTTCCAGAGGTGGGAGAAAAGAGGAATGAAGGAGTGAAGGTGAGCAGAAAGTCTTGATTTTGGCAGTTTAACCATAAGAGGGTTGCAGGCAGATCTTGTGCGACCTGTAGGAATATTTGGGGGGCAGAGCCCAGAGAGAGCTGGGGGGGCAAGGCCAGAGAGGAGTCTGTAGAAGACGGAAAGACCACCAACCTGCCTGCGGTGAGTGAGTGAAAGGCCCTTGGAGTTAGCTTCATCGCGGGAGATTCCAATGATTCTGAACGCTTTGGTTTCAATAGCGTGAAGACGAGCTAGGTGTGAGGCAGGAGCACCAGACCAGAGGGGAGAGCAGTATTCCATAGAGCTGCGGATGAAAGCCTTGTATGTGGTGAGGAGCTCAGGTGTGCCAAGGAAGGACTTCGCACGACGGAGGATGCCCAGTCGGCGACTGGCTTTGGAGGCCAGATTTGAAATGTGGTTTTCCAAGGAAAGATCATGGCAAATAGTGAGACCCAAAAGCTTGAGTGACAGAACTTCTTGGAGAGGATTATTCAGAAAGTGGATGGGAGGGTTGTCCAGTCGGTCTTTTCGGAGAGACATCGTAAGAGTGTGAGATTTATCAGGATTGAAACACATGTTCCATTTGTTTGCCCAGTCTGTGATTTTGTCCAGGTCTGCAGAGAGTGAGGAGGCTGCAGACTGCCGATCTGAGGGATGAGGAATGGAGCGACAGAGAGTAGAGTCGTCAGCAAAGAGATAGAGAGGATTTTCAAGAGAGTCAGAGAGATCATTGATGAAGACCAGAAAAAGCACAGGCCCCAGAACACTACCTTGGGGAACTCCAGCCTGAACAGGAAGAGGAGATGAGAGAAACCCATTCAGGGCCACACGTTGAATACGACCAGAGAGGAAGTCCGCCAGCCATGCGTGGAGATTTCCATGGATACCAAAGGAGGAGAGTTTGGTGAGCAGAGTAGGGTGCCAGACCGTATCGAAGGCACGTGAAATGTCAAGGGAGACAGCTCTAATTTCCTGTTTGGCATTGAGGACCTCCATCCATTGTTGAGAAAGCAGATGCAGCATGTCCAGAGTCGAGTGACCAGGTCTGAAACCAAATTGATGATCAGAGATCAAGCCATTGGAGAAGAGGAAAGATTTCATATCTGAAGCAATGATGGATTCGATGACTTTGCTGATAATTGGGAGAAGGCTGATTGGTCTGTAGTTGCTAGGATCTGTTTTTGCACCTTTTTTGTGCAAAGTGGTGATGTTGGCTGATTTCCAAGCAGATGGCAGATGACCTTGAGCAAAAGAGAGGGTGAAGAGAACAGAAAGAGGGAGTGAAAGAGCGGAAGAACATGATTTTAGGACCCGTGGGCTGATGCCGTCAGGACCAGTTGCAGAATCAGAGTCGAGGGTTGACAGAAACTTTTCCACCTTGTCAGGAGGAAAGGACACAGAGTCCAGGAGCAGCTGGGTACGACTGGGTATGGTGGGTACAGAGAGGGATGGGTTTGGGTCACAAGATTTAGAGGCAAACACAGAGTTCAGGCATTCAGCTTTTTCACGTGAGGAGTCAGCCGGTAAGCCGTTTGAGGTGAGGGAGGGGATGGAGGGGGAACAAACACCAGAAACAGATTTGACCAGACGCCACCAGGATTTGGAAGAGGGAGACAGATAAGAGAGTTCGGCCTTGAGAACGGTGAGATATTGTTTCCTGGCTCTCCTGAGGGTGGACACACACTTGTTTCGGGCTTTGTGAAAGGAAATGAGATTTCCTTCCGTTGGATTTGCTTTCCAGGAGACGAAAGCAAGTTGTTTCAGGGCAACTGCCTCACCACAAGATTCCGTGTACCATGGACGGGAGGAAGGGTATGACAACTGAAGACGAGATGGGATAAATCTGTGCATGAGAGAGAGCAATTTACTTTGAAAGAATTCCCAGGATGAGTTGATGTCAGAGGCGGTAGAGATGGGAGACCAGTCCAGATGATTGATGGCTGCTTGAAGACCGTGCCAACTGGCACGGTCTTCAAGCAGCCATCAATCATCTGATTATCCAGCCATCAATCATCTGATATTTTCCAGTTATCACGCTCTGCGATTCCTTTCTCCTTTGGTCCTTTTCCCTTCGTCAACCTCCTTCATGCAACACAGCAAATCCCTGAGCTCAGGAAGTTCGAGGTTGACTCCTTCAAATAGCGCACGCCGAGCCCGATCACAGCATGTAGCACAAAGCGTTTTCCAAAGAGACACAAGTAGTGCCTTTTTCCACAGAATTTTCTTTTCCTTTTTGTCCACCTGCTTCATGCACACTGAATCCTTCAGAAGGTTTGTAGAGATCGAGTCCCTCACACCAACACACTAAATGAAGCCATTCACGCCATGAGCAAAGATCCTTTTTTCAGCACAGCCAAGAGACGCCTCTTCTTCCTCCTACCCTTTTCCCACACTTTCTTCCTTCAAAGAAAAAAAAGGGCTGAATCGTTTCCAAAGCTGTTTTTGTGCACCACTACCAACAGTGAAAATGACGTGGTGTAAAGGGAGTGGATATGGGGTAAACTTTAAGAAAAAAGGAAAAAGAAATACAAAAAGGTCCTATTTGGGGATACACAGCTGAACTGGCATTGCTTACGCAATACACCCGGAATGACATGAATCGTCTATGCATGATTTGTAAACGATTGACATTCCCACAATCGTAACTATATACAGTGAAACCTTGACTTACGAGTGCACCAACTTACGAGTTTTCCGAGATACGAGCCGTCGCTCGGTCGGTTTTTTGCTTTGTGATGCGAGCCGAGATCTGAGTTACGAGCGAACGAGCTTGGATATAAAACACGTAATCGTCGAAAAACATGAGCGAGGTGTGCGTGTTGTCGACTTGGTGAGGCAGTACGATCGTAGTACTTCTACATGTACGATTTTGAAGCAGAAGGAGTCGATAAAGGCTATAACGCCAGCCAAGGGCGTTAAGATTATTTCAAAGCTCCGGACCTCTGTCCATGAAGAGATGGAGAAGTTGTTGTTTGTGTGGTTGACAGAGAAGCAGCTCGCAGGAGATACCGTGACCGAGAGCATCATCTGTGAGAAGGCACGAGACATTTACAGGGATTTGGTGCAGCAGACGGTGGGAACATCAACGGACGAGGCATCGGAAGAGTCATTCAAAGCCAGTCGGGGATGGTTTGATAATTTTAAGAAGAGGACCGGCATTCACTCCGTCGTCAGGCATGGTGAGGCAGCAAGCTCGGATGTGAAGGCAGCTGAAGATTTTATTTCTAACTTTTGCCGAACTGATAGAAGCCGAAGGATACATCCCCCAGCAAATCTTCAACTGTGACGAGACAGGGCTCTTCTGGAAAAAGATGCCGAGGAGGATGTATATAACGGCAGAGGAGAAGAGCATGCCAGGCCACAACTTGTTCAGAGTGCCGGCGATAGCTCGCCTTCTCTTTGTGGAAGACACGGTGAGATCCTTAACATCCAACAACTAATGGGACGCAAACGGGGCGCCCAGTTTAGCGGTACACACATTGATGAATCACCCTGCCTGTGAAACACCGACATGACAGGTTATAGCTGGGTCGGGATTCAAACCCAGGCTGGACAGTTTAGAGTCAAGTGTGCGTACCTCCAGTCCAGGCCATCCTGCCAACTTGTATGCTGCATACAGGTGAAATATAAAGCGCGAGATATTTATATATATATATTTCCAAAAAAATTGGTGTGGTTTTTGGGGGGCTGGAACGGATTAATAGCATTTCAATTCATTTTAATGGGGAAATTTAATTTGAGAAACGAGCAAATTGAGTTACGAGCTCGGTCACAGAACGAATTAAACTCGTAAGTCAAGGTTTCACTGTATATATATATATATATATATATATATATATATATATATATATATATATATATATATACATCTGTGCAGTGTCTGTCTTGTGTTGTCTTATAATAATAATTCATTTATTTTGTATAGCGCTTTTCAAGAAGCCCAAAGGCGCTTTGACATAGTGGAAAACATAATGCATCACAATACATGAAAACAACAATTGCAAAAAGACGAATCGATAGGGAAATATTTAAAGCAAAAGGAGGGAGAAGGAGAAGAGATAGTCAGGGGTTAAATGGTTGGTATGGGTTGAATGTTGAATGCAGTGTTGAACAGGTGGGTCTTTAGTGATGTTTTGAATGTGGTGAGTGAGTAGGAGTCTCTGATGGTGTGAGGTAGTGAGTTCCAGAGGGTGGGAGCAGCGATGGAGAAGGCCCTGTCCCCCCAGGATCTGAATTTGGTCCGCATGGGGGGGGGGGGTCAGGAGGTTGGTACCAACAGAGCGGAGGTTGCGGGTGGGAGTGTGTCTGGAGAGGAGGTCAGCCAGGTAGGATGGGGCCAGGTTATGGAGGGCTTTGTATGTCAAGAGGAGGATTTTGTACTGGATTCTCTGGTGGATGGGGAGCCAGTGAAGCTTGTAAAGGACGGGGGTGGTGTGGTCATGGGTCCGGGAATGGGCGAGTAGACGGGCAGCAGAGTTCTGAATGTATTGGAGTTTATTGGTGATTTTTGAGGGTGAACCATAGAGGAGGCTGTTGCAGTAGTCCAGACGGGAGGTGATGAAGGCGTGGATGAGGGTTTCTGCAGCCGTGGAGGAGAGGGATGAGCGGAGACGGGCAATGTTTTTCAGGTGAAAGAAGGCTGACTTTGTGATTTGTTTAGTGTATTTGTCGAAGGAGAGGGTTTGGTCAAAGATGACGCCAAGATTCCGGATGTGAGGGGAGGTGGATACTGGGATACCGTCGATGTTGAGGGCAAAGTTATGGGTGGATTTTGTGAGCGTTTTTGGGCCAATGATGATTATTTCAGATTTATCACAGTTAAGCTTGAGGAAGTTGATTTGAAGCCAGGATTTTATTTCAGTGATGCAGTTTGTCAGGATAGAGTGGGTGTCGGTGGAGACGGACTTGGTGGAGATGAAAAGCTGGATGTCATCGGCGAAGCAGTGGAATTGGAGACCATGACGGCAGATTAAGTGACCGAGGGGGGACAGGTAAAGGATGAAGAGGAGGGGGCCAAGAACTGAACCTTGGGGGACACCTTGGGGGAGGGGAGCAGTGGGGGATTTGCAGTTATTGATGGAGATGAACTGGCGTCTGTCAGAGAGGTATGATTCAATCCAAGAGAGGGCAGTGCCGGTAACGTTAAAGGTGGATTCAATTCGGGTGAGGAGGATGGTGTGATCGATGGTGTCAAAGGCAGCGCTGAGGTCGAGGAGGACGAGAATGTTGAGGTTGCCAGCGTCAGAGGAGAGGAGAAGGTCGTTGGTGATTTTGAGGAGAGCAGTTTCAGTACTGTGGTTGGAGCGGAATCCGGATTGGAATGTTTCATACAGGTTACTGGCAGAGAGGTGATGTTTGAGTTGAGTGGCTACAGCACGTTCCAAAACTTCTGACAGAAAGGGTAGGTTGGAGATGGGTCTGAAGTTGTTTAGGGTGTCAGAGTTTAGACCAGGTTTTTTTAGAATGGGGGTAACAGCAGCAATTTTGAGGGAAGGTGGGACGATGCATGCAGACAGGGAGGAGTTTATTGTTGCAATGATAAGTGGAGAGAGAGCAGGGAGGGAGGCCTTGACAAAGCTGGAGGGGATGGGGTCAAGAGTGCAGGTGGCAGTTTTCATTCCTATGAGGAGTTCAGAGAGGTCAGTAGGGGAGATTGGGGAGAACCGAGACAGGGGATGGCAGGACAAGGGGGGGCAGGTGGTTGGAGGGGGAGCGGGTGCGGCTGTGTTCAAGCTCTTGTAGATGTTATCAATTTTGCGTTGGAAGAAAGAGAGGAAGGAGATGCAGTTGTCTATTGTGAATGACTGGGTGGTGGTGTTCAGGAGGCTGAGGAGTTTGTTTATTGTCGAGAAGAGTGCTTTTGGGTTTCCGGAGCCAGAGTGGATAATTTGAGAGTAGTAGGCGGAGCGGGCATGGGAGAGGGCATCTTTGTAGTGTTGTAGGTGTTCCTTGTAGGCTTGGGAGTGAACTGTGAGACCAGTTTTATTGCGGAGTCTTTCAAGTTGGCGAGCACGAGTTTTCATCACACGGAGTTCAGGGGCAAACCAGGGAGCAGAATGGGTGAAAGAAACTGTTTTGGTTTTTACAGGTGCAAGCTGGTCAAGGCAGGAGGAGAGAGTGTGGTTGTAGCAGTCAGTGAGGTCGGAAGGGGTGTAGAGGTCAACGAAGGGAGAAGTGGACATTTTTTCAGAGAGGGTGGATGAGAATGAGGTAGGTGAAAGAGCGTTTAGCTTACGGAAGTTGATAGTGCGATAATGTCTTGGTGTTGGGGTGGGGATGTTGATGGTCATAGTGATAGCTAAGTGGTCAGAGAGGGTGAGGTCGGAGCCAGAGAGATGGTGCAAATTTAATCCAGTGGAGCAGACAAGGTCCAAAATGTGACCACGGTTATGGGTAGGAAAGTCGACATGTTGAGTGAGGTTAAAGCAGGTGAGTAAATCAGTGAAGTCAGTGGTTATTGTAGAGTCAGTGGAGTCCATGTGGATATTGAAATCACCAAGGAGGGCATTGAGGGGGAGAGGGAACATAGCTGGGTCAGAAAGTAGGAGAAGTCAGACAGGAATGATGGGTGTAGTTTAGGAGGGTGGTAGACGACAGCCATGACTGACTGCGTGCGACCAGAGAGTTTAAACGCCAGGTGTTCAAAAGATGAGGATGAGGCGATGGGGATGAGGCTGGTCCTGATGTCTTGACGGTGGATAACGGCAATTCCACCACCTCGGCCCTCCGAGCGTGGTTTATTGACGTAGGAATATCCATTGGGTGTGGTGAGGTTGAGTGTGTAGTAGTCCAGAGGCTGTTGCCAGGTTTCGGTGAGACAGAGAAAGTCCAGTTTGTTTTCCAGGATGTATTCGTTCAGGATGAGGCATTTGTTGTTGAGGGACCGGGCGTTGAACAGGGTGAGCTTGATGTTGTTTTGAACAGCAGGGATGAATTCAGGTGATTTAGCCAGGGTGCATAGGCAGGAGGTGCGATTGTGTGCGTTGCTGTGACCAGGTGCGCTGGGACGAAGAGTGAGAGTGCGCTGAGCCGACCAGAGGATGGGGATGGAGTGACCTGATTGCAAATATACAAACTTACGACCGGAGCCACGGTGAATGTACTTGGGTCGTCGGAGGAGTCCATTTGATTTGATAGCAGTGATGCATGATGGGGTGGAGCGGGTATTGAGCAGAAGGAGCCTTGCGGCGGAGTACCGCAGAGCCATGCCAGGCAGGAGCGGAGAGACGAGACGGGGCCAAGGTTGAGGAGGTGAAACAATGGTTCCAACCCACGGGAGCGGGCCCGAGGAAACAAAGGAGCCAGGTAGGTGGAGCCGGGACCAAGCAGAGGGCAGGCATGAGCAAAGAGACGATCACGAGGCCAAGGTTGATCACGGCAAAGCGGCAAATGCAGCGGCAATCGACCGCCGCCGCTACAAATCTAGATCACGGCGGGAAATCGCCACCAAACCGCTGCGATGGTCACAACCCACGAGAGCGTGCCCGAGGAAACATCGAGCAGGCGAAGGAGCCGGGCAGGCGAAGCAGGGAGCAGAGCCGGGGCTATGCAGAGGGCAGACTCAATGGCCAAAAAATCCGCACGACCACCAAAAAAGAGCAAGCAACTGACAGTGGCCCGGTCGAAGAAGCGGCGAGCATGTGACGCCTGCGTCCTCTTCATACCGGACCGGAAGTGGGTGGGAAGCGGTCTTGTTGTCTTGTCTTTTTTTTTTCTTTATATATATATATAGAAGGTTATAGATGCCGACGAGTCTTGGAAGGTATTTAAAAAGATCTCCAAACAATTTGAAATCAATCATTCGACTGTCCGGAAGATAATCTACAAGTGGAGAGATTCCAAACAGCTGCCAACTTGTTCAGGCCAGGCCGCCCCAGCAATTTCAGTCTGCGAGCAGACCGCAAGATGCAGAAAGAAGTCTCTAAGAACCCCAGAATGTCATCACGGGACCTACAGGTTGCTCTTGCCACTGTTGATGTCAAAGTGCACGAGTCTACCATTAGAAAGAGGCCTCACAAATTTGATCTACTGTACATTGGAGGTGTGACAGGAGGAAACCTTTGCTGTCCAGAAAGAACATCAGGGCAAGACTAAAGTTTGCCAATGAACACCCAGGCAAAGACAAGTACTTCTGGAACAATGTGCTCTGGACAGATGAGTCAAAGGTAGAGCTGTTTGGCAACAGTACCAGAAGACATGTTTGGCGAAAACCAAAGACAGCATTTGACCACAAGAACCTGATACCAACTGTAAAGCATGGTGGTGGAAATATTACGGTTTGGGGCAGCTTTGCTGCATCAGGGCCTGGGCAGCTCACCATCATAGAATCCACTGAATTCTTCATTGTACCAGAGGGTGCTTGAGGATAATGTGAGGCCATCTGTCAGAAAGTTGAAGCTCAACCGAAGGTGGACCTTGAAACATGTCAATGACCCTAAACATACCAGTAAATCCACCAAGGAATGGCTGAAAAGAAAGAAATGGAGGGTTCTGGAATGGCCAAGTCAAAGCCCGGATCTGAACCCCATCGAGATGTTGTGGGGGGATTTGAAACGAGCTGTGTATGCAAGAAACCCCTCAAACATCGCACAGCTGAAATATTTCTGCATGAAGGAGTGGGCAAAAATTTCTCCCACTCGATGTCAGAGACTGGCAGACAGTTATAAGAAACGCCTACTTGAGGTTGTTTCTGTCAAAGCGTGTAAATCATGACAACACAGCAACTCAGGTACAGTCATTATCCTCAGCTAAAATAAGCCCTTTCCTCAGTAATGTATACAGCAGGACTAGGGCAAGAAGTAGTTCTTCTTGGACCAACAGGCTAGTATGTATGTATGTATGTATGTATGTATGTATATATATGTATGTATGTATGTATATATATATATATATATATATATATATATATATATATATATATATATATATATATATATATATATATATAACTGAGAAATAGTAGAAACTCCACAGTACGCGCAGTGCGTCTCATTTGCATTGAATAAATAATCGGGAGATTGAATCAGACACGGACGTAGCTTCAGGACTTCGATCTTTAATTTGACAAGCTTTCGACCAACAAAGGTCTTCTTCTGATTCGGCCCCAAGTTCAATGGAAGTCTCAGAAGGCCGACTCAGAAGAAGACCTTTGTTGGTCGAAAGCTTGTCAAATTAAAGATCGAAGTCCAGAAGCTACGTCCGCGTCTGATTCAATCTCCCGATTATATATATATATATATATATATATATATATATATATATATATATATATATATATATATAATCAACGAACATAACAGCGTGACGAGCGCTGTCCCAATCTCCTGTGGACCGAAGTCCTAGACCAAAGCGTCACCTCCGACCCAAAGGGTCTTCTGGAGGCTTCAGCCCGGCCACTCTGTCAACAGACAGAGATTTATTCATTGGTCCCCATTGGCTAAACATCAAGCAGAGCCGCCAATCCAGATTTCGGGCTTATTAACCCTCGTCAGGATGGAGGGTCCGCCGATTAACCCACCGATCGCACCGCACCCCCTGGTTTTGGTTTGCACTGGTGGGAACGATGGTCTGTGTGGCAGACAGGCTGTTGGTTCCTTGCGGGTTATGCGGTATTTACCGTGTGAGACATAATTCGTCGCTGGTGCTCACCATTAAAGCTAGGAGGTGCCTTGATCATCTTAATAGACGATTTTGGTCCTCATTGGTTAGATTTTTTGCAGTATGCCGTCCTGACGAGGGTTAATAAGCCCGAAATCTGGATTGGCGGCTCTGCTTGATGTTTAGCCAATGGGGACCAATGAATAAATCTCTGTCTGTTGACAGAGTGGCCGGGCTGAAGCCTCCAGAAGACCCTTTGGGTTGGAGGTGACGCTTTGGTCTAGGACTTCGGTCCACAGGAGATCGGGACAGCGCTCGTCACGCTGTTATGTTCGTTGATTATTATCCCCGCCGATCGCACCGCACCCCCTGGTTTTGGTTTGCACTGGTGGGAACGATGGTCTGTGTGGCAGACAGGCTGTTGGTTCCTTGCGGGTTATGCGGTATTTACCGTGTGAGACATAATTCGTGGCTGGTGCTCACCATTAAAGCTAGGAGGTGCCTTGATCATATATATATATATATATATATATATATATATATATATATATATATATATATATATATATATATATATATATATATTGTTACGGATCTCGGACGTCGGCGCTCCCCTTATCAAGGGGGGGTTAATCCCCTTGCTTTTTATCTGGCCGACCCGAGTCCTTAGAAGTTATAACGTCCTTTCCGGCGCGGCGTTAGGTAGGGTTTGTTAGGCCGAGGGGTTCACTACTGTGGGGAAAACTCCTTGATCGTAACAGAAGTCCACCAACAGATTGAGAATGACGAACTTTATTAAATACCAATTATACAGATCTGGAGGAAAACGGAGACGTCTACAGCACGAATGACCCTCATGCCATGTCAACCTTCCTAAAAGCACATCGATTCACAGTTCAGTTATATAGGGACATGCTTTATCAGAGAATCTCCGAGAGGACAAAGGAACTGGCAAAGGTTCCTCCCACCGTCATCCCCAGTGGGCCAAGCCCCCCACCGTCATCCGTCCTTTCGTCTTGGAGGAGTGAAGCACGCACCATTAGGATCCGGACCAGATGTGTTTTCAAGGCTCCGAGGTGACAGAAAATATAACTCACTGAAGGGGGATTGCATTCCTGGTCCTGATAAGACCATAAATGTATGAGGCCGTTCTGATGAGTTCCAGGTGTTGAATGTACCTTCCAGCTCACTTTCTCATTTAAACTTAAATTCAGAGCATATTTATCGTAACTCAAGCGTCACTGTGATTATACAAAATATAGTTAATGTTTTAACAGTTTATCAAAAGGTTATGTCTACAATCCAAGCATCCTACGTAAGGTTTCACATTTTACACATATATAATCCGCCTTCCTGCCCGCGGCTCGAGGCGCCGTCTGCGGATAAAGGAGAGAGTTTACGACTAGGCTATCTAGCCTTCAAAGGGCGCACGTATACAACGAAGCCATCTGTTCAGCACAGATGAAGCGAGTATTTTCTCATTTTAAACTATGGCAAAGCGAAAACCTTTTTATTAACTTATGAAATAACATTTTCGAACAGCATTTATAACATAGCTTATGCAGTAACACATCAGTCAAACGACATTTATAACAGAGCTTATGCAGTAACAAATCTGCTACCTGACATCCCTGCCTCTTGTCTCGTCGAGACAAAGTATCTCAAGAGACAACATGCCGCATCGGGCTTTATTGAAAGACAATCGTGTAATGCGGGTATCTCCCAAGGGCATACCGTGCGCCCATAGCGCCTCGCCTGTGCATTAGAACATGAAAGTCCATTAACTTTTCGGACCCACAACGAAGGCGTCTGGTCCAGATGAGGTTGTGCCCCGCCAGGGGGCCCGTCACCTCCCCTGCGGAACTTGCTCCCCCCACCCTTTGCAGACGCGGTCCTTGCAGATCTTCGAAGTTAATCAACGATCATGCCCATGAGATCTCTCACGTGCTGCTGTTCTGGGGAATACATAATGTTGTCAGTATCTTGTGTCTCATGTTCCTGGTCAGGGTACAGAGCGTTAAAATCCGAATCACTTGAAGCAAAGAGATCCGAAACATTTGAAGCAAAGAGAGGGACTTCTTTATGTCAAAGTCTCCCATGGACGCCTGGTCGGCTTGCGGGTCTAGGATATCCACGTCGGGTCCCTCGACTGCCAGACCCAGCGTCGCAATCAGATCCATAGTTGGGTCGGAAGGGGGTGTACAGCTGTGAGCTTGTAATACATAAGAGGCGTTAGCCAGTACATGCAAGGGGTTTACAACACAAGTATCACAGTCATCACAAACATCAATACAGGCAGCAGCCAGTTCCCACAAGGGATTTTCAACACAAGTATCACAGTCATCACAAAAATCAATACAATTTTCTGAAGCGCCGGTCACATCTGCCTTGTTGAAGGACCCATTCAGGTCGATGGCCTCTGTGGTCAGAACCATAGTCGTTGTCGGCGGCTTCTTCACTTTCCATCCTGTAAAGTACTTTCTCATACAGAGGAGGACTAAAGATTTCATTAGTGCCCCCCAAATTACTACCCCGATTATCACGGCCAGTGCGGTCAATAACCACTTCACTATAGTGCCCGTCCATCCCCAGAACCAGTCAGTGAGCCAGCTAAATTTATAAGAGTTCTCGCGCGCGATCCGATCGATCGTCAGGGCGTGGCTAGTTTCCCTTAGTCTCACTATTGCGGCTGACACTCCTTCGGATGGATCAGGTATGTAAGTGCAACATTTTCCCTCTATTATTCCGCATACCCCTCCTTTCTCTGCCAGGAGCATGTCCAAAGCCACCCGATTCTGCATCACCATTGTACGCATGTGAACTACCGTGTCCAATAGTATGTCATGAGCCGTAGCGGTGTCGTTTGCCACCTTTTCTAGGGCCAAAGCCAATTTATCTATCCGGAAGCTGTTCATGGCTGTGCCCGCACCTGGGAAGAAGAAACCTAACACCTTTTCCCATAGGCTCCCGTGTAGTTTAGTGGTTCCATCTTCGTTCATGACTGACCTCTTATGTCGCCTGTCCAAGGACTTTGGGTCTAGCTCATCCAGTATCTCAACGTCAGGAAGGACTGAACCAAGATAACATGTGCCCCCCCAATTATTTGGTAAATAGGGGTAAGCCTTGTCGCCGCATATAAACATTGTCCCATGGGGTGGGACCAGGTGTGTGGATAAGCACTGGAGTCCCTTTATCACCCCATTAATCCTACTAACCCCCCTAGAGAATGTTATAGCCGTTATGTTGTGGTTGTGTTTATCTTGCAGTACTATTCGTAATGTAATCCCAGAACTCCCTTGTCCCAGCTTCCCGGGGAGAGTGTAGGCGCATTCTGATTCTCCCATACGCAAGTGGCCGGAACCCTGGAGGCAGACCATCCCTTTCTGTGGTTTGACCCAGACGGGGGCAGGCCTCTCGGCCACATGGGCAATCATTGACGGGCGATAATTAAATTGTCGATTGCAACTCTTGCCGTTGCCAACCCCTTCTCTTTCCAGCGTGGTGACTAAACATGGGGAATCGATAGGTTGTGAGCAAAGGTCATTGAGGGACAGAGGTAGCACTATCATGTGTATTCCTGTGGTGCCTGCTTGGGGAAAGTGCATGCACGACCAGCAGTGTGTCCTATTTTGAATTGTCGCCACCTCCCTTGCCACTTTCCAATATGTGTTTTCACCCTTCTTTGGGGCCTTATCCTGGGGTTGCGGCGTGAGTATGTATTCAATGCATGGTGTGTATTTAGTTTCGCCACTGGCCGCGCCAGGGGTCCAGACGCTGCACCGGACCTGCATAGTCATGCCTTTCTCTAGGCGTGTGCGTGTTTGTAGCTTAAAATCAGGGGTTCCCCATTTGTATCCTGGTTGGGCCAAGGTCTTAATGCTAGCTTGCCCGTTTTCCCGGAACTCTCGTTGCTTTCGTAGTACAATGCCAACGCGTCCAGGCCCTGCCGACAGTGCTAGCCATCTTACGCTTACCCAATTTGTGTGCAGGGCTTTCTGTTCGAAACATGGTAGTGATACTCTTTGTCCCCATGTTACGGTGAGGTGTCGGGTTCCGTTTTCGCATCCATTGGAATCGGAGCTTCCCCTAGCTGCTGTCGCTACCAATAGTATCGTACCTATGATTAGGCCCATCCTTACTGTGGTTGCTGTGGTGTAGTGTCTGGTGCTTGTATGGCCAACTTACAGTGCGTGGCGTGGATCCACGAGGTCTTGCCCTCGCAAAAGACAGCCGTTGGTGTAGTCAGCAATACCTGGACTGGTCCCTTCCACCTTGGTTCCAAGGCGTTCTTGCGGGTGAAGTGTTTTACGAGCACGTAATCGCCGGTCTGGAAGTCGTGGATGGCGTGGCTTGTTGGTTCAGGCAACGCCTCTCGTACCCGGGCGTGGATGCTGCGCGCCACATTGGACAATCCTCTGCAAAACTTTAAAAGCATGTCATCCATCACAGGCAAATCAAATCTGGACATGTCCATCGGGGCCGAAACAGGCAAACTCATAGGTCGTCCCATTAATATCTCGTGGGGGGAAAGGCCCGTGGTGCGGCCCGGGGTGGACCGAATACTCATTAACGCCAGCGGGAGTGCTTCCGGCCACTTCAAACCTGTGTCTGCACAGATCTTGGCTACCTTGAGTTTCAGAGTCCCGTTGGTGCGTTCCACAAGTCCCGCTGATTGTGGGTGATAAGCACAATGGAAAGATTGTTTCACGCCCAGTGCCTTTAGGATACCCTTATTCACCTCTCCCGTGAAGTGGCCCCCTTTGTCTGACGAAATTTTCTGAGGGATGCCGAATCTGCACATGAAATCCCGCACGAGGCGCTTGGCTACTGTCGGGGCGTCTGACTTAACGCATGGATAGGCCTCGACCCATTTTGTGAACATGTCCACGATTACCAGGACATAGCGGAACGACATACTCGGTTCCATGTTTATAAAATCGAACTGGACATGACAGAAGGGCCCGATTGGTCGGGGATGGCCCGCATTATGTGGGTGCCTTGGTGGTGCCCCCCTGTTGTGTTGTTGGCAAACTACGCATGACCGGCACACCTCTGATGCGATTCGCGACAGTCCCGGTGCCGCCCAGGTATAGTTTATCTGTTCCATCACCCCCCTCTGGCACACATGGCCATTTTGATGTCCCATACGTGCCAGCCAAGGCAGTAGTTCCTTGGGTGCTATTGGTTTTCCATGAAGGGTCCACATCGCATTTGGTCCGGGGCGTGTGGCCCCTCGTTTTACCCAGTCATCGTGTTCGGCTGCTGTTGCTGCGTTTTGAAGTTTTATAACGTCCTCATTAGTCGGTGAGGCGGTGATGATGGTGCACCCATTTTGCGAGGAGGGGGTTGGTCCTGAGGTCGGTACGTTGGCAGTCTGCGTGTGTGCCCCCTTTGCTCACGTTACCATCGGCATGTTCCGTCCTATTTGTTGGTTGGCCGCTTTTCCTGCCGCTGCGTCCACTCTGGCGTTGCCTTGGGTGACGTCAGAGTCTGTCTTTTGGTGGCCGCGACATTTAATTACCGCGACAGCGCGGGGAAGCAAGATGCTTCGGAATAGCCCTTCAACCAGTTCGCCGTTTTTTATGACCGAACCCGCAGATGTGAGAAAGCCTCGCATCTTCCAGATTGCCCCTTTGTCGTGAACTACCCCGTGCGCGTAGGCTGAATCTGTATAAATGTTGACGGCAAGGTCTGCCGCCAAGCTGCATGCTCTAGTCAAGGCGCACAGCTCCGCCTGCTGGGCGGAAAATGTGGGCGGAAGGCGCCCGCTTTCTACCGTCTCATTATCTGAACACACCGCGTATCCGGATAGCAAAGAGCCGTCCCATCCGCGTTTAGCTGATCCGTCGACATAGTACACACGATCGGGGTTGTCGAGGGGAACGTCCTTCAAGTCCGGACGTACCGTGGAGACTTGCTGTACTACATCGACACATACGTGGGGTTCGCCCTCCTCTGGGGTGGGCATCAGTGAGGCTGGGTTGAGTGTAGTGCAAAGTTTAATGGTGACGTTGGCGGCCGTAATCAGTGCTGTTTCGTATTGCATTAATCTAGTGGTAGACAAGTGTTGTGTTGTCCGCTGTAGTAACAGTGAAGTGACGCAGTGTGGCACCTGTAGCGTTACCGGGTGCCCCATCACAATGTCCGCTGTCCTTTCCACTGCATACCTAGCCGCTGCCACGGCTTGCAGGCACACCGGAAACCCTTGCTCAACCGGTTCTAGCTTTTTGCTAAAGTAGGCTACCGGTCGTTCCTTATCTCCATGAGTCTGTGTCAAAACGGACTGAGCAAAACCCCTTACTGCATGAGTGTAAAGGGTGAATGGTTTCGCATAATCGGGGAGTCCTAAAGTCGGTGCCGTTACCAATGCCTTTTTTAGCCCCTCGAAACAGCGCATCAATTCGTCCGTCCAAACCAAGTAGTTCGGTTCTCCTATTCTGGTGGCTTCGTACAGCGGTTTAGCAAGTAGCGCATAGTCAATTATCCAAGAGCGGCAGTAACCCATCATACCTAGGAAGCGCAACATCTGTCGTTGCGTGCTTGGCCTTGGCGATTCCATGATGGCGGTCACCCGTCCAGCATGCAGTTCTCGCTTCCCGTGTGAAATGGCATGACCCAAATAGGTTACTACCTTCCGTACAAATTGGAGCTTTCTCCGTCCCACCTTGTGGCCCTTGGCCGCCAAGGCTCTTAGCAGGGCCATGGAGTCCCCTTCACAGGCTTCCTTGGAAGGGGAACAAATCAACAAGTCGTCAATGTATTGCAACAACACCGATCCCCCCTCTAGTTCCACGTCTGCCAAATCGCGGTGCAACGCTCGGGAGAACAGGGTGGGGCTGTCGGAGAACCCTTGGGGTAACACCATCCAGGTGAACTGGCACCCTCTAAAGGTGAAGGCGAACAAGTATTGTGACTCAGGTGCAATAGGTACGGAGAAAAAGGCAGAGCATAGGTCAATAACGGTAAAATGTGTTGCGTCCGGTGGGATAGATGTCATAAGGCCTTCCGCATTTGGTACCACTGGGTGTATGCCTTGTATGACTTTGTTCACTTCCCTCAAATCCTGCACGAACCTCCATTTATCCTGCATTGGTTTCTTCACGGGCAAAATTGGTGTGTTGCATTGGCTGTTAGTTTCCACAATTATTTTCTGTTTCACCAAAGATTGAATCACTGGCTCTATGCCCGCATCGGCCTCGTGCCGCAATTTATATTGTCTCACGTTTGGGAGGGGCATTCCTGGTTGGACCGGTATTACCACAGGTTTGGCATCGCGAATTCGCCCGACATCGTTGTCGTGTTGGGACCACAAATCGGCCGGAACCTCCTCCAAAAGGTCACCGGACTCGCCCGGGCTCTGAGACACCGTTCGTACAATGTGGGTGCCCTTTGGGGGCAGGTCTGTCTCTTCAAATTTTCCTTCTATAATCTGCTCCTCAAGGGTGATCAAATACCCCTCGTCATTGTCGAGCATCGTCACTGTCCAGTGGTCCACTTCATAAATGGCGCTGCACGGAATTTCTCGCAAGCGCCCCACCATCCAGCCTACACTTTCCGCCGGCCACCCCTTGGCGGTGGTGAGGGTGACATGGGCGTCCACCCCTGCGGGATACTGAGACAACGCCCGCTGCTCCGCAGTTAGGGTTACCTCGACGCCTATTCCCTCCCGTCCAACCCATATATTTGACAATAGTAGGTCCGAATTCTTACCTATTGACCCCTTTATCTTTTCTCGGTACTCGTCGTCATCGCCCCTGGCATCGTAGTAAGCCGTACAGTGGGGAGGGTTGTCCTTTACGTCTGTTGTAATTTGGTGTACGCGCAGCCAATCTCGCAACCCGTCGCTCCGGGAGCACACTGTGTCTAGGACGTGTGTCCAAGTGGCCAAAGCCCCCTTGTCCAGGCTCCACCAGTAAGCGGTGGGGCCGGGCCGAGACAATGCCGTC
Source organism: Myxine glutinosa (assembly GCF_964187855.1). Classification (NCBI taxonomy): domain Eukaryota; kingdom Metazoa; phylum Chordata; class Myxini; order Myxiniformes; family Myxinidae; genus Myxine; species Myxine glutinosa. The sequence goes on from NC_136263.1 coordinate 214,717,739, forward strand.
ATTAACAGATCGCGTTTGTATTCCGCGACATCTACAAAAACTCCCTGCTCCGTGCATGAAATTTGCCAGCCTAAACGGCAAAGTAGATCCCGTCCCAACAAGTTAGTCGGGGCGGTGGTAGTCATCAAAAAAGCGTGTCTAGCCTCTAGTGGGCCGCACACCACTCTTACCTCTTCTGAAATAGGGAGCGCTTGGGGCAAGCCTGAAACTCCCACTATCTGAACGTCCCTATCTGTGGGGCGCAAGGATGGTAGCTGGCCTTCGTTAATAGTACTGCGAGTCGCACCCGTATCGACGAGAAAGTCTACCTGTTGCCCATCCACGTCTAGTGTCAAGGTCGGCTCCTCGGTTGGTGTCATAGTCAAGAGGGGGCATTCTACGGGCGGCCCGCCGGCGTCCCGTCAATAGGCTACTTGATTTCTCGGTGGCGGGTATCCCTGGCGGGGCCCCCGGCAATCACATTTCCAATGTCCCATCCGTCCGCAGCGGAAGCACGCACCTTGCAGAGCGGTGGATGCGGGGTACCCGTTGTTATTGCGCGGACCCTGTTGCGTCGGACGCCTCGCAGGCTGTTGGTTCCGCTGTCCCCATTGTGGCGGCCCATTCCCGTTTGCTCCGCTTGGGGCCCAATAACTTGGGGGAGGCCCATCGTTTTGGGGAGGGGGTCCCTGTGGATACCCGTTCTGGGGAGGGGGCGTTTGTACTGCCCAGGTCTGTGGAGGGGGTGTTTGCATGGCCCAGCTCTGCGGCTGTGGAGGGGGCCCCTGCATGTTCCAGTTTTGGGGAGGGGGCCCTTGTGGGTTCCAATTTTGGGGAGGGGGCCCTTGTGTCTGCATGTCGACTCGTCCACCGTCATTGTCGTCGACGTCATTTTCGTTTTCGTTATCGCGGCCCCACTCTTCGTTGGGCTCTATCCTTGTGTTCCGATTCTGGGCCCGTACTTGGCCTCGATTTCCCTTCTTATTTTAGTTGAGTTGGGCCCGTTTTTCCTGGACAAGCATTTGCAACATGTCGTCCTTTACATCGGCCTTCTTATCGTCGCCGTCGCCACATTGCTCGGCCGCTTCAACTAGTTGGTCGGTTGGGGTGTTCCTCCATCCTATCATAGCCGTTTGAATGCGCTTCCTAACTGCCGGTCTCATCCCTTCTACCAAAAAATTGTTCACTACAGCGCGAGGGAGATCTTGTGCCCGCACCTGGCCCAGTCCTCCCCACTTTAACACTGCTCTTTCTACCCTCTCTCTCCAATCGATGGCTGCTTCGCCATGTTTCTGTTTTAGGCCGTATATTTTATTCCAATCTGGCCCCGCGGCTGGCATCAGTGCGGTGTATACCCCGGCCAACAATAGGTCGACAAGGGCATTCCAATCGGCGAGGGTCTGGGCCACGGTTTGGGCCGGGGTTGGTGCTACATTTGGCCAGCGTGCGTGTATTTTGGCCTGGTCCCACACCCGCGCGGGCAATACAGCCTTCCCCATGTGGCAGACGTCCCGCCAATCTGCGCCGGTATTTTGTATCCACAAACGCATAAATTCCGGTATCTGACCGGGCTGTTCAGCCAGCAAGGTTCTCACCCGCTCCTGCATAGACGCCAAATCTGATTCTCTCCAGGGTACCCTGACGTTAATGGGTGCCCCCGCTCTCAGTCCTATGGCTTTTAAGGGACACATCCCGATTGTAGGCTGTGGGTTCTCCGATTCCGTGAACCCTTCCAATGAGGGGTACAGTTCTCCTAGCCCTACTGGGGCCGCGAACCCGCTGTCCGCCCCACTAACCTCTTGTCCTCTAAATGGATTACCCGGGCTAAGGTGAACCTGAGGGGCAGCTGGTCTAGTTCTCTGGGGGTCTAACCCCTGGGGAAACAGGGGCGGGGGTGGGAGAGGTGGCGCCTGTGGCCCGGGGACAGGGCTCAGGGCTTGGGGGGGTAGAGGCATGGTAGCTACCTCCCCTACCGCGGGGTCTTGGTCCGGATTTTGGACGAGCGGCATTAGCCGCTGATTTGCTTGCTTAACTACCTCCCTAATTGTTTTGTCCTGGACCTTGTCTGCTTGTTTCTTTTGGCCCTGAAGCTTCAGTACTTCCCCTGCCAAGCTAGCCTGTCTTGAGGCCGCCAGTCGCTTCATCCCTTCCTTTTCCCACCACCCATACACCTTCCAATAATCGGGTGGGAAGTGTTTCCTTTCTTTCTCTAGCTTATCCAAAGCTCCGTACAGCACTTCCAATTTGTCAAGTGCAAACGATCCCTCCTCTGGCCAGGGATTACTCAAATCTTTAGTTAAAACAGCCCAGTCCTTTCCTGGTCTTACCGTGGCAAAATGATGCCTCTTAAACATGAAAGATGCTGGGGTTCCCTTGAGGGGTTCCCCCTCTTTCGTTAGCTTGCTTCCCATCTTATTGCTCTGGGCTGATCCTTCCTGGAAAGTTCTTGGCCACCGGCGCAGTCTTATGGCTGTCCGACCTCACATTTCCCCCTCCTCCTTGCTAACTGTAGCGTTATCCTTACTGATATCCTGCGCAAATTCTACCCTTAGCGTTACTCTTAATGTTATCCTGCGAAAATTCTACCCTTAGCGTTACTCTTAATGTTATCCTGGTGAATTTAACAAAGGCTCGTCATTCAGAGGCTGGTAAATAGCCTTTACTTACAATTTTCGTTCGGAGAGCAGGCAGGGCAGATGACAAGGAAACAGACTGAGCCCGCTCGAGGGAGGGAGGTTCGAATTTGGAAAAGTAGCCCTTTAATACAAGACAATGCTCACCTTAAAACAAATCAGCGTGCCGGCACCGGCCTCAGGCAGCCTCCCTCCTGTCGTTCAGGGTCCGCTTCTCTTGTCCTCTGTCTGCTGCAATCCGAGTCACGGCACCATAAAAATGTGGGGAAAACTCCTTGATCGTAACAGAAGTCCACCAACAGATTGAGAATGACGAACTTTATTAAATACCAATTATACAGATCTGGAGGAAAACAGAGACGTCTACAGCACGAATGACCCTCATGCCATGTCAACCTTCCTAAAAGCACATCGATTCACAGTTCAGTTATATAGGGACACGCTTTATCAGAGAATCTCCGAGAGGACAAAGGAACTGGCAAAGGTTCCTCCCACCGTCATCCCCAGTGGGCCAAGCCCCCCACCGTCATCCGTCCTTTCGTCTTGGAGGAGTGAAGCACACACCGTTAGGATCCGGACCAGATGTGTTTTCAAGGCTCCGAGGTGACAGAAAATATAACTCACTGAAGGGGGATTGCATTCCTGGTCCTGATAAGACCATAAAATGTATGAGGCCGTTCTGATGAGTTCCAGGTGTTGAATGTACCTTCCAGCTCACTTTCTCATTTAAACTTAAATTCAGAGCATATTTATCGTAACTCAAGCGTCACTGTGATTATACAAAATATAGTTAATGTTTTAACAGTTTATCAAAAGGTTATGTCTACAATCCAAGCATCCTACGTAAGGTTTCACATTTTACACATATATAATCTGCCTTCCTGCCCGCGGCTCGAGGCGCCGTCTGCGGATAAAGGAGAGAGTTTACGACTAGGCTATCTAGCCTTCAAAGGGCGCACGTATACAACGAAGCCATCTGTTCAGCACAGATGAAGCGAGTATTTTCTCATTTTAAACTATGGCAAAGCGAAAACCTTTTTATTAACTTATGAAATAACATTTTCGAACAGCATTTATAACATAGCTTATGCAGTAACACATCAGTCAAACGACATTTATAACAGAGCTTATGCAGTAACAAATCTGCTACCTGACAAGTAGGAGGTGCCTTGATCATCTTAATAGACGATTTTGGTCCACATTGGTTAGATTTTTTGCAGTATGCCGTCCTGACGAGGGTTAATAAGCCCGAAATCTGGATTGGCGGCTCTGCTTGATGTTTAGCCAATGGGGACCAATGAATAAATCTCTGTCTGTTGACAGAGTGGCCGGGCTGAAGCCTCCAGAAGACCCTTTGGGTCGGAGGTGACGCTTTGGTCTAGGACTTCGGTCCACAGGAGATCGGGACAGCGCTCGTCACGCTGTTATGTTCGTTGATTATTATCCCCGCTGATCGCACCGCACCCCCTGGTTTTGGTTTGCACTGGTGGGAACGATGGTCTGTGTGGCAGACAGGCTGTTGGTTCCTTGCGGGTTATGCGGTATTTACCGTGTGAGACATAATTCGTGGCTGGTGCTCACCATTAAAGCTAGGAGGTGCCTTGATCATATATATATATATAGGAACTGGCACTTGGAATAGGAATATATATATATAGGAACTATTCACTCCTTCATTCCTCTTTTCTCCCGCCTCTGGAACAAACTCCCTCACTCTCTTCAATCCCACTCCACCCTCCAGGTCTTTAAAACAGCTGTTCACCACCATCTCTTATCTTCCCCCATCCAAAACCTTGATCTTTTCTACCCCCGCTAATTTCACCCCAATTCCACTTTTTTGAAATACCAACTTCTGTCCTGGAAGTCATTGGTGTCCTTGTGTTTTATACTTCTCCCTCCACCCCCCCCCCCCTTCCCATGCCTCCTCCCCCCAAGCCCTCTCCCTTCCACACATCTCCCTGCTCTTAAATGTTGTGTTTGTGTGCTTCACCTTCTCTCCCCATCTTGTTTTCCGCTCCCGCTTTTTATATATTTTGTTTGTCTGGTTGATTTGTTTGTGAAGTAAATGTTAGCTCTTTCACGAGCCTCGATTCAGTATACAAAAAAAAAAAAAAAAAAATAAAAAAAAATATATATATATATATATATATATATATATATATATATATATATATATATATATATATATATATATTGTTACGGATCTCGGACGTCGGCGCTCCCCTTATCAAGGGGGGGTTAATCCCCTTGCTTTTTATCTGGCCGACCCGAGTCCTTAGAAGTTATAACGTCCTTTCCGGCGCGGCGTTAGGTAGGGTTTGTTAGGCCTAGGGGTTCACTACTACCTAATTACTAACGCCGGCCGGAAACGAGGGAATAACTCCCGCTTGAACCACGGATATGATGGAAAATGCCGAGCGGATAGCAATCCGCGATCCGAGCTATTAACAAATGACTACACCCGATTCTGAGCGGTTGCGATCGTGCCACATTTACCCAATGAGAGAAAGGACGGATGCGATCGGACAAGAGGAAACCAGAGTATAGGAAGAACAAAGATGGGTTAATCAACAAATATACAGAAAGAAGAGGAAACGAAAGAATGTACAGGATAGGAAGAGGAAGAAGCAGAACACAGGGCAGTCTTATGGCAGTCTTATTCTTAATACCCCAGACAAACATACACACTCACACGGGGATTGTAGCTGGATTGTAGATGGTCACCGGCTCGTCCAGGCTCCAGTCCAGGCTCCGGTCCAGCGGCGAATCCCGGCAGTCAGCTCCGCGTATGGGTGAACGCGACCGGACCTTATTTTACGGGGGGAAGCTGGTGTCCTGTGCATATGTAATAAATGCACACTCATGCCAAACGCCCCCTCTCTCTCCCCAATGTCCTCTTTAACAAGCGCCGCCGTATCTCTCCTTCATGTCCTGTGATCGGTGCCATGTGCACTTACGTGTGCACTTACAACGTGTCCTGTTGTAAGTCCTTTGAAATGCGCTCTCTCCCGTAAGTCCTTTTACAATGCGCGCGCCTCCAACAAGAAGTCCTTTAAGAATGCCAACCTTCCACTCGAGTGCTTTGCGAGCGTCCTCTGAAAGGGCTTTGCATTCGCGCTTCTATATCTTGACCAGCGATCACTCTGCGAGCCAAAAAGCCACGCCTGTCGGCGATCCTACCTCAGTCCTCATTGGCTGGTGAGGGCTTACCGGCTCCGCCTTTGACGGCTGGATGACGTGGCCACACCTTCTTGGCGTTCCGCCACCTTTCTCGGGCCTAACCTCGTGGCTTATGGCGGCATCTGGACGGAAGCCCAGCGAGGCTGTGAATGCTGCTGGCAGAGGCGCATGACAATTTGGGAGGGACCATGAGGCACCGACTGTAGGGGTGCGTAATGGCGTCGCTTGGAGAGGGAGGTCGCAAAATGAATGAAAGGGCCTACTTCTTATTTGATTGACACAACGCAGATTCAACTTTTGGAAACACGGCCTTATCTAAAACACATACTAATGAAATAACTGAAGTCCTATGGTGGCCTACGTGTTGCTTGTGGACTAACTCGGGGTGCCACCTTTAACCTTTAATGATGTTGAATTTATTTACACAAGTGAGGGTTCTCAAAACTGCAACAACATGTGTGTATATATATATATATATATATATATATATATATATATATATATATATATATATATATATATATATATATATATATATAAATATATATATATATATATATATATATATATATATATATATATATATATATATATATATACAGTGAAACCTTGACTTACGAGTTTAATTCGTTCTGTGACCGAGCTCGTAACTCATTTGCTCGTTTCTCAAATTAAATTTCCCCATTAAAATGCATTGAAATGCTATTAATCCGTTCCAGCCCGCCAAAAACCACACCAATTTTTTTTTAAATATACAGTATATATACAAATATCTCGCGCTTTATATTTCACCTGTATGCAGCATACAAGTTGGCAGGATGGCCTGGACTGGAGGTACGCACACTTGACTCTAAACTGTCCAGCCTGGGTTTGAATCCCGACCCAGCTATAACCTGTCATGGGTGAATCACAGGCAGGGTGATTCATCAATGTGTGTACCGCTAAACTGGGCGCCCCATTTGCGTCCCATTAGTTGTTGGATGTTAAGGATCTCACCGTGTTTTCCACAAAGAGAAGGCGAGCTATCACTGGCACTCTGAACAAGTTGTGGCCTGGCATGCTCTTCTCCTCTGCGGTTATATACGTCCTCCTCGGCATCTTTTTCCAGAAGAGCCCTGTCTCGTCACAGTTGAAGATTTGCTGGGGGATGTATCGTTCGGCTTCTATCAGTTCGGCAAAAGTTATAATAAAATCTTCAGCTGCCTTCACATCCGAGCTTGCTGCCTCACCATGCCTGACGACGGAGTGAATGCCGGTCCTCTTCTTAAAATTATCAAACCATCCCCGACTGGCTTTTGAATGACTTCCGATGCCTTGTCCGTTGATGTTCCCGCCGCCTGCTGCACCAAATCCCCGTAAATGTCTCGGGCCTTCTCACACTTGATGTTCTCGGTCACGGTATCTCCTGCGAGCTGCTTCTCCGTCAACCACACAAACAACAACTTCTCCATCTCTTCATGGATAGAGGTCCGGAGCTTTGAAATAATCGTAACGCCCTTGGCTGGTGTTATAGCCTTTATCGACTCCTTCTGCTTCAAAATCGTACATATCGTAGAAGTACTACGATCGTACTGCCTCAACAAGTCGACAACACGCACACCTCGCTCATGTTTTTCGACGATTGCGTGTTTTATATCCAAGCACATCATCCTCTTCTTCTTCTCAGTACTGCCCTTGGCACTCAATTTCTTAGGACCCATGGTTAAAACTAAGAAATTTTCCAAAATAACTAAAATGCGAAAACAAAGCAGCAGCGATATACGGCAGAGATGCTTGCACGGGAAGATAACCACATGACCGGAACCCACCTGGTGGCGGGTGGCGTAAGCTCCAAAATAACCAAAATGCGAAAACAAAGCAGCAGCGATATACGGCAGAGATGCTTGCATGGCAAGATAACCACGTGACCGGAACCCACTTGGTGGCGGGTGGCGTAAGCTCGTAACTCAGATCTCGGCTCGCATCTCAAAGCAAAAAACCGCCCGAGCGACGGCTCGTATCTCGGAAAACTCGTAAGTTGGTGCACTCGTAAGTCAAGGTTTCACTGTATATATATATGGCGAAGTCGTTGTGCAATACCACCTATTAGAGCCAAGGGTGTACCTTACTTTTACCACATGCAAAATTTGTATTTATGTTTATTTAAATTATACAATGGACAACAAAATGTAAATGTTTCATCATATTTGTTATATTGCTACGGATCTCGGCCGTCGGCTCTCCCCTCATCAAGGGTGGGGCGGGGGGGGGGGGGGTGGGAGGGGGGGGGGGGTTAATCCCCTTGTCTTTTTATCTGGCCGACCCGAATCCTTGGAAGTTATAACGTTCCTTCCGGTCGGTGGTAAATAGGGTTGTTGGTCGAGTCTTAGTCCAATTACCTAAGTACTACCAACGGCCGTAAAGCAAGGAGATAACTCCCGCCCGAACCATGGCGTTAATGGACACGCTGAGCGAAGCGAGCCGCTATTCGGGCCGTTAACAGAGACTAAACCCGATGATAAGCGGTTCCTGTCGTGCCAAGTTTACCCAATGGAAGAAAGGACGGATGCGATCAGACAAGAGGAAACCAGAGTATAGGAAGAACAAAGATGGGTTTATTAACAAATATACAGAAAGAAGAAGAGGAAATGAAAGAATGTACAGGATCGGAAGAGGAAGAAGCAGCACACAGGGCAGTCTTATGGCAGTCTTAACTTAATATCCCAGACAAACACACACACTCACACGGGGATTGTAGCTGGATTGTAGATGGTCACTGGCTCGTCCAGGCTCCGGTCCAGCGGCGAAACCCGGCAGGCAGCTCCGCGTGTGGTTGAATGCGACCGGACCTTATATAACGGGGGGAAGCTGGTGTCGTGCGCGTATGTAATAGATGCACACTCGTGCCAAATGCCCCCTCTCTCTCCCCAATGTCCTCTTTAACAAGCGCTGCCGTATCTCTCCTTCAAGTCCTTTGATCAGCGCCGTGTGCACGCGAGTCCTGTTGTAAGTCCTTTGAAATGCACTCTCTCCCATAAGTCCTCCTTTGATAAAGGTGTGCCCTCCCATATGTCATCTAAGAGGGCTTTGCGTTCGTGCTTTTATAACGCACGCAACGATCGCTCCGCGCTCCCCAAAGCCATGCCTGTCAGCGATGTCACCTCAGCCCTGGTTGGCTGGTGAGGGCTTACCGGCCATGCCTTTGATGACTGGATGACGTGGCCACACCTTCTTCTTGGCGTTCCGCCACCTTTCTCGGGCCTAACCTCGTGGCTTATGGCGGCGTCTGGACGGAAGCCCAGCGAGGCTGCGAACGCTGCTTGCAGAGGCACGTGATAATTTTGGAGGGGCTATGAGGCACCGGCTGTAGGGGCGCGTAATGGCGTCGCTTGGAGAGGAAGGTTTGCAAAATGGACGAAGGGGGCCGACTCTTATTTGACTGACGCAACGCAGATTCAACTAATGGGAACACGGCCTTATCTAAAACACATATTAATGAGATATCTGAAGTTCTATGGTGACCTACGTGTTGCTTGTGGCCTAACTAGGGGGTGCAACCTTTAACCTTTTAATGACGTCATATTTACACAAGTGTGGGTTCTAAAATCACAACAATATTATTGTTGAAATTGTTGCACAAACACACCAAACACAATATTGTTGAAATGAAGATCAAATAGCTGCATGTTGAAATATGTTGAAAAAGTCAAAACTTGACATGGGGTGTACTTACTTTTTCACGTGACTATATATATATATATATATATATATATATATATATATATATATATATATATATATATATATACAGTGGAACCTTGACTTACGAGTGCACCAACTTATGAGTTTTCCGAGATACGAGCCGTCGCTCGGGCGGTTTATTGCTTTGAGATGCGAGCCGAGATCTGAGTTACGAGCTTACGCCACCCGCCACCAGGTGGGTTCCGGTCACGTGGTTATCTTGCCGTGCAAGCATATCTGCCGTATATCGCTGCTGTTTTGTTTTCGCATGTTGGTTATTTTGGAAAATTTCTTAGTTTTAACCATGGGTCCTAAGTAATTGAGTGCCAAGGGCAGTACTGAGAAGAAGAAGAGGATGATGTGCTTGGATATAAAACACGCAATCGTCGAAAAACATGAGCGAGGTGTGCGTGTTGCCGACTTGGTGAGGCAGATGTGAAGGCAGCTGAAGATTTTATTATAACTTTTGCCGAACTGATAGAAGCCGAACGATACATCCCCCAGCAAATCTTCAACTGTGACGAGACAGGGCTCTTCTGGAAAAAGATGCCGAGGAGGACGTATATAACGGCAGAGGAGAAGAGCATGCCAGGCCACAACTTGTTCAGAGTGCCGGCGATAGCTCGCCTTCTCTTTGTGGAAGACACGGTGAGATCCTTAACATTCAACAACTAATGGGACGCAAACGGGGCGCCCAGTTTAGCGGTACACACATTGATGAATCACCCTGCCTGTGAAACACCGACATGACAGGTTATAGCTGGGTCGGGATTCAAACCCAGGCTGGACAGTTTAGAGTCAAGTGTGCGTACCTCCAGTCCAGGCCATCCTGCCAACTTGTATGCTGCATACAGGTGAAATATAAAGCGCGAGATATTTTTATATATACTGCATATTTAAAAAAAAATTGGTGTGGTTTTTGGCGGGCTGGAACGGATTAATAGCATTTCAATGCATTTTAATGGGGAAATTTGATTTGAGAAACGAGCAAATTGAGTTACGAGCTCGGTCACAGAACGAATTAAACTCGTAAGTCAAGGTTCCACTGTATATATATATGGATAGATATATATATATGGATAGATATATATATATATGGATAGATATATATATATATATGGATAGATATATATATATGGATAGAGATATATATATATATATATGGATAGATATCTATATATATATATATATATATATATATATATATATATATATATATATATATATATATATATATATATATATATATATATATATATATATATATATATATATATATACACAAGTTGAAAACACACCTGGTGACAAGTGTGCCACACTGACCGGGTCCTCAGTCGAGGTCCTCAGCATCATCCCGTTTTGGCCCTTCAACCTCGATACGGTCAGCTAAGGTGGGCCAGCAGGGGCACATCCACATGCAGCAACTACACCTGGATGCGTACGTACCCCCACCCCCAGCCAGTGCGAACACAGACTACAACAGCAACACCTCCACATACAGAATCCACAGCACCAAACAAACATGGTGGAACACTCAAACACCCACCTTTATATCCTTCACCACTCACCAACAAAACACACCATATCATTCATACATACATCCATCCACACACATACACACACAACACCAACCAACTACCCTTATAACATACAACACTCAACATACAAAAACACACACACACTCATGCAAAAATTCATTCATGCAAAAACACACACCCTCACCCACACACTCACTCACATACACAAAATATGTAATAATAATAGCAACAAAAAAAATTAAAAACCACACACAACCAACCACCTGCCCTTACCAACATGCACCACTCATGCAAACATGCAAAACCATTCATGCAAAACCACACCCACTCATGACCCACTCCTGCAACACACACACACACACACACACACACACACACACACACACACACACACACACACACACACACTCATTGGTCTCGCGAGATCACGGCGAGGTCACGTCTTTTCGAAGCTGCTCCATGCGCTCATGCTTTCGAAGCGAAGTGATATTTCTCAATCGTGTTTTTGTCGAGACTGTATCTATCTTTCGGTGTATGTACCTATAGCGTATCTTTTGGAAAATTTTCGGTGCTAATTTTTCGTACATGTATACACAATCGTCGGTTAATGGTATCGAGTATTCTGCGGCCTAGTACTCGTAGGCTTGGACTACCGTACCGTCTCCGACCTTGTGGTTTGTTTTTCTCTCAGCGATTCGTCGAATGCGCTGAAATTATTTTCGTTCACTGTTTCGTCCCAGTCGTTCACCCCGTACCTCCTTGTTTAATATCTGTACTCACAAAAAAAAAACAAACAAAAAAAACCCCAAAAAAACTATTTCCTTCCCAGGTCTTATTCGTTTATTTGTTCTTTTTGTTCGTTCGTTCTTCGTTCGCGATCACGCGGTTAGAAATGTATAATCTCTCCCCTGAACAACTATTTTCTCTCATATATTATAACACCCTTTTCTTCTTTTCCTACAAAAGGATGCTTTCGTCTTGCTCACCAAATCTATTCATTCCAAAAAATATATATAATACCATCTCTTACAGTTCCTCCTTTCTACATTCCCTAAACTATCCAGAACTCCATCCCTCCTCCAGTGTCCTCAAACGTATTTTTGACTCGAAGGTCTCAAACTCATTTTGCAAAAAATGTTCGTTTCCCATGAATCGTACACTTTTCAAAATCCAATCTCACCCCTCCCCTCCAAATCCTCCCCATCACCCATCCCTTTCAAATCTCCCCCCTTGCCCCTTCCCTCCCCTCCCTCCTAAACTCCCCCCACACTCCTCCCCTCCGAGACTCTCCCTCGCTCCTCCCCTCCTAGACTCCCCTCTCACCCCTCCTCCTCAAAGCATCCTCCCTGCTTCTTCCTCCTTCCAACTTTCACCTTCATCTCCCCAAACCTTCTGCCTTGCTCTTCCCCCTCCTCAAATAACACCTCACTGTGCCTCACCCAATCTCCATCAAACCTTTTGTCCGCCCCATTCTTCCCTTTCTCCAAGCTATTCTGAAATCTCTGACACACCTTCAACAGCTCTCCCTACCTCTTCCTCCTCTTCCACATCTTACCCTACCCCTCCCCCCCCCCTGTTCTGGACCCGATGCTCACCCTTCCTCTTCATTAACGGTATGGACCTCAAACATCCGGGGCCTTCGCTCAAACTTGACTGACCTCTCCATACAGGTTGCTTCTGACAAACCAGATGTGATCTGCTTAACAGAAACTTTCCTCCTTCATGATGTCTCTGATGCCTTGGTATCTCTCCCAGGTTACTCCCTCCTCCGGTATGATAGACCTGAGCCTCGTCCTGGAGGTGGGGTTGCTATCTTTATAAAAAACTCTCTTCCTCACTCGCCCTCCACTGCCCTCTCTCCACCTCACCCCCAGGAATACCTTTGGCTACGGCTTCCCCTTCGCTCCCACCTTTTGTTCATATGTGTGTTGTACCGTCCACCAATCAGCGATGACTCCATCTACATCTCACTCTCTGATAATATGGACCAACTTCTATCTACCCATCCCAACTCTCTCTTCCTCATATGTGGTGATTTCAATTGTCACCATGCCAGTTGGCTGGGTGTGGGTACCTCTCTCACCAGCCATGGCTCTTCAGCAAAGGACTTCTGCGACTCACTGGGACTGACACAATCTGTCAATTTCCCGACCCGGATCTCAGTCAACGGAGCATCTTCTCTTCTGGATTTGGTTATGACAAACTTCCCTGAAAATGTCTGCTGCTCTTCTTCTGCTCCAATCGGCTCATCTGATCATGTGCTTGTCAAAGTGGACATCTCTCTGACCATTCTCAGAGAGCCTCCTCAGCGTCGACGAGTCTGGCATTTCACTCAGGCCAACTGGCAAGGTCTTCAAGCAGCCATCAATCATCTGGACTGGTCTCCCATCTCTACCGCCTCTGACATCAACTCATCCTGGGAATTCTTTCAAAGTAAATTGCTCTCTCTCATGCACAGATTTATACCATCTCGTCTTCAGTTGTCATACCCTTCCTCCCGTCCATGGTACACAGAATCTTGTGGTCAGGCTGTTGCCCTGAAACAACTTGCTTTCGTCTCCTGGAAAGCAAATCCAACGGAAGGAAATCTCATTTCCTTTCACAAAGCCCGAAACAACTGTGTGTCCACCCTCAGGAGAGCCAGGAAACAATATCTCACCATTCTCAAGACCGAACTCTCTTATCTGTCTCCCTCTTCCAAATCCTGGTGGCGTCTCGTCAAATCTGTTTCTGGTGTTTGTTCCCCCTCCATCCCCTCCCTCACCTCAAACGGCTTAACGGCTGACTCCGCACGTGAAAAAGCTGAATGCCTCAACTCTGTGTTTGCCTCTAAATGTTGTGTCCCAAACCCATCCCTCTCTGTACCCACCGTACCCAGTCGTACCCAGCTGCTCCTGGACTCTGTGTCCTTTCCTCCTGACAAGGTGGAAAAGTTTCTGTCAACCCTCGACTCTGATTCTGCAACTGGTCCTGACGGCATCAGCCCACGGGTCCTAAAATCATGTTCTTCTGCTCTTTCACTCCCTCTTTCTGTTCTCTTCACCCTCTCTTTTGCTCAAGGTCATCTGCCATCTGCTTGGAAATCAGCCAACATCACCGCTTTGCACAAAAAAGGTGCAGAAACAGATCCCAGCAACTACAGACCAATCAGCCTTCTCCCAATTATCAGCAAAGTCATGGAATCCAACATTGCTTCAGATATTAAATCTTTCCTCTTCTCCAATGGCGTGATCTCTGATCATCAATTTGGTTTCAGACCTGGTCACTCTACTCTGGACATGCTGCTTCTGCTTTCTCAACAATGGATGGAGGTCCTCAACGCCAAACAGGAAATTAGAGCTGTCTCCCTTGACATTTCACGTGCCTTCGATACGGTCTGGCACCCTGCTCTGCTCTCCAAACTCTCCTCCTTTGGTATCCATGGAAATCTCCATGCATGGCTGGCGGACTTCCTCTCTGGTCGTAGTCAACGTGTGGCCCTGAATGGGTTTCTCTCATCTCCTCTTCCTGTTCAGGCTGGAGTTCCCCAAGGTAGTGTTCTGGGCCCTGTGCTTTTTCTGGTCTTCATCAATGATCTCTCTGACTCTCTTGAAAATCCTCTCTATCTCTTTGCTGACGACTCTACTCTCTGTCGCTCCATTCCTCATCCCTCAGATCGGCAGTCTGCAGCCTCCTCACTCTCTGCAGACCTGGACAAAATCACAGACTGGTCAAACAAGTGGAACATGTCTTTCAATCCTGACAAATCTCACACTCTTACAATGTCTCTCCGAAAGGACCAACTGGACAACCCTCCCATCTACTTTCTCAACAATCCTCTCCAAGAAGTTCTGTCGCTCAAGTTTTTGGGTCTCACTATCTGCCATGATCTTTCTTGGGAAAACCACATTTCCAAGCTGGCCTCCAAAGCCAGTCGCCGACTGGGCATCCTCCGTCGTGCGATGTCCTTCCTTGGCACACCTGAGCTCCTCACCACATACAAGGCTTTCATCCGCAGCTCAATGGAATACTGTTCCCCCCTCTGGGCTGGTGCTCCTGCCTCACACCTTGCTCGGCTTCACGCTGTTGAGGCCAAAGCTTTCAGAATCATTGGAATCTCCTGCGATGTAGTCAACGCCTAGGGCCTTTCACTCACTCACCGCAGGCAGGTTGGTGGTCTTTCTGTCTTCTACCGACTCCTCTCCGGCCTTGCTCCCCAAGCTCTCTCTGTGCTCTGTCCCCCCAATATTCCTTCAGGTCGCACAAGATCTGCCTGCAACCCTCTTCTGGTTAAACTGCCAAAGTCTAGGCTCTCTGCTCACCTTCACTCTTTCATTCCCCTTTTCTCCCGCCTCTGGAACAAACTCCCCCACTCCCTTCAATCCCACTCCTCCCTCCAGGTCTTTAAAACAGCTGTTCACCACCATCTCTTATCTTCCCCCATCGAAAACCTTGATCTTTTCTACCCCCGGTAATTCACCCCAGAGTCCTTGCAGTGTTCATATGTTTTAATCCTCTCCCACCTCCCCCCAAGTCCTCCCGATGTCCCTGCTCTCAAATGTTGTGTTTGTGTCCTTCCCCCTCTCTCCCCATCTTGTCTACCCCTCCCCTTGTTTTTTTGTGTTTTGTGTGTCGGTTTGTCTTTTTGTGTGATTAATGTTAGCTCTTTCACGAGCCTCGATCTTGTATACAAAAAAAAACAAAAAAAAAAAAAACACACACACACACACACACACACACACACACACACACACACACACACACACACACACCTCCATTTCTATTCCATAACCTCAACCTACTACTACCTCAACTAAACCTACTACTACCAACTACTACCTCAACCTACCTTCAACCTACCTCAACAAACCTACCTCAACCTACCAACAACCTTCGACGTGCGTCCATAAACGTCATCCATATCCAAAATGAGCCTTTCAAGGCAACCTGGGCCACCTTGTCACACATCCTCCTTCTTTCTGTCCCACACACTCCCAGCCTAGCAAGAAATGCAGAAAAGGAATTGCCAAGATACCCTCTACACCCCACCTCAAATGGCTGACATGAAACTCGCCAACCCTTCTCCCAGCACTCTGCCTCCAGCTCACTGTACTTTCCTCTCTTCCTCTCGTGCACCTCCTCCATGTTCTCTTCCCAAGGTACAGACAATTCCCCGAAGATGACCTGTCTTGTTGCACCTGACCAAATGACAATGTCAGGCCACAACCTTGTCACACAGATCTCCTCTGGGAATACCAATTGTGGCTTTAGGTCTGCCACCACCTGCCAATCACAAGCATCTGACAGCCCTCTTGCTTTCCACCTCCTCCTCTTTCCACCGCTTACCACTTGGCCCTCCTTGACAAACCACACCTCTCCCCCATTAGTCTCCTTCTCCACTCTTCTCTCTCTCGACCTCAGCACCTCTTGTTGCACCATCTGCACCACCACCGCCAGCACCTGATCATGTCGCCACCTGTATTGTCCTGCTGCCAATTCTACTGAACATGCACTCAGTGCATGCTGCACCATTCCCCACACCTCCACACAAATAACATCTCTCCTCCTGCAACAACCCCCACAATCTCAAGTTTACTGGTGAGGGAAGCACATCATACGTTTCCCGCAACAGGAAATTCAACAATATTGGCTCCATCCTCCAAATCTCTTGCCACTTCAACATCCTCACCCACACACCTTCCCACCTAGTGCAAACACCTTGCTGTGCCTGACCGACTGCTTTCACATATCTCCCCTCCTCTTCCTTTCTTCTCACCTCACTCTCAACCATCTTCCTCCTCTCTTTCACACATGCCTTTCCCCATCGCTCATGCTCCATCCACCCCAAGCCATGCTTCCCGTGCTGTACCATCCCCATGACCTCCTCCTGTTGCAACCGCTCCTCCATCTCGTCCACCTCTGCTCTTGCAATCCACTTCCGACTTCCCTTCTTCTCTTGGAGAGCATTCTTTACCACTGCATCACTTGAATCCCACAACATCATGAACTCTCATACCCTCACCACCTTAAACTCCTCGGTTAATGATGTCAAGGGACACTGGAGTTTTCCACCCTGACCATCAAAGGCAATGTTTGTCAAACAGCGTGGCACTCCCAACCACCTCCTCACAAGCCCACTCACCACAACCTCCATCCTCTCTACATGCCCAATTGCAATATCATACATCATCAATGGCCACAATACTCGTGGCATCAATCCATGACAATCAACCATGAAAGCAAACATGGCTAGCAACCTCTGACCAGGGCCTGGCTCTTTCCCATGTCCACACTGCACGTATCAACAACTCCATAACCAGCACAAACAAAATCGGGGAGATGGTACATCCGATCGGGATCCCCACTTCCAACTTCTGCCACTCTGTTACATAGGACTGTGTCGCAAACCGCATCCAAAACTGATCATAATATGCCATCAAAAAATCCCTAAATCTCCGTGGCACCCAAAATAAATCCATGGCATACCTGATCAAGGCATGCGACACTGACCCATATGCATTCTCCAAATCCAGCCATACCACTGCCACATCCTTCCTTTGCCTCTTTGCCTCCTGTAACACTTGCCAGACCATTGCCGAGTGTTCAATGCATCCTGGTGATCCTGGTATTCCTGCCTTCTGCACAGAACCATCCACAAAACCATTCCCTCTGATGAAGCCTGAGAGCCGTGCCACAAAGACACTCATCAATATCTTCCCATCTACATCGAGCAATGATATTGGTCTAAACTGCTCCAGTGTCACAGCCTCCTCCTGCTTTGGAATATTAACTCCTTCCGCCCTAGTCCATTGACTGAGCACCACTCCTTGCCTCCATACAACCTTCAGAGCATTCCACAGATACTGCCTGATGCCTTCACAACTCTTAAACACCTTGTATGGCACTCCACTTGGTCCTGGATCCGATGTCGCCCGTGCCTTCCTCAAAACTGCATCAATCTCAGACATATTTGGCTCTGACAAATCAAATGGAACACCTGGCTCTGTCGGTCTCACCAATCCTATATACAGACTTGGCATTTAATATGGAATATTTTTTTTGTGGGGGTGAACTTACTTTTCAAGATGTCTTAGAACCAAAAGTTCATTGGAATTATGTTTAAATTATTCTAGATTTTGTTAATGTGACCTTTAAAAGAAACAAAAACCACATTTGACATTTCGAAACAAATAAATTGATCCTTGAAAGTGATGTAAACTGATATCGAACTCAATTCACGGACAGTACTGTATTAAACTTCTGTAGGTTTTCCAGAAGTATCTCTTTATTTTGCACATTAGCCAAAAATTTTTTTTAACAAAAACAAAAGTTAAATTACGACTGGGATTACCGACAGTAAAATTACAGTTCAGTACTTCGTGTAACCCCCACGAGCATTCAGGAGAGAATGTACACGTTGAGGCATGCTGTTCACGAGATTTGCCAAGGTTTGGACAGGAATCGCTTGCCATGCAGTGACAATAGCCTGCTGCAATTCACGCACAGAGGTCGGCTGCTGGTCCAAGCGGTCGATTTGATGCGTTAATTTTGCCCACAAGTTCTCTATCGAATTCATATCCGGGGACATGGCAGGCCACTCCATATGCTCTACACCACGGTCAGCAAGAAAGTCTTGGATCATGCGAGCACGATGAGGCCATGCATTGTCATCTTGGAAGACAACGTTTCCTGGAAAGGCTGCACGAGCAAATGGAAGCAATGTTTATTCCAGAATGGCCCTGTACTTGAACTGGTTCAGGTTTCCATTCAGAACAACCAGGTCAGTTTTGCCCCCTGCATGAAAAGCAGCCCAAACGGTCACCCCACCACCTCCAGCTTGGACTCTTGGAACTATACAATCTTTGTTGTAGGCTTCATGCACTTGTTGGCGCACTCGGACGCGGCCATCTTGACGATAGACCAGAAATCTAGACTCGTCACAGAAGATGATGTGATTCCAGTGTCCTGGCTGCCATTGACGGTGCTCTCTGGCCCACTGCAATTGGCGCTGGCGGTGTTGTCTGGTCAGGCGTGGCTTTCTCAGGGGACGCCTGGCACGATAGCCTGCTTGAACAAGTCGTTGGTTGACTAGCCTTCTGGATACAGGCACATTTGTCAGTTGCTGCCACTCAGCCCTAAGCCGATTAACTGACTTGTTACGGCCATTGCGGACTAACCGGTGCAGCTGGCGATCATCCCTCCTTGTGGTTCTGCGGGGACGTCCTGGCCTCGGTATTGGAGTAGGGACACCCCTCTGAGCATTTCGTTTCAGGATCTTTGACACCTGACATTGAGTGATGCCATACTGCCGAGCAATAGCACGCTCTTTCATGCCGTAATTTCGTAAAGCCACCACCCCATGACAAACAGCCAGTCGAGTTGATGGACCATCTCCAGAGGAAGCGGCAATAACTTTTGGAGACGTGCAGCAGTTGTTTTCCACTAATACAGAATGCAACAACCCTTGTATACCCGACTGTGAAGCCAATCGTCAAATGCACCTGTCCGTACATTTTGCCACGCCACCTGTGATATAATCCTGTTGTTGACTTCTTGCTGCGACAGACAATCAGTGACATGGTTCTTTTAACAAATAAATCACCAAAGTGTAAAAAACTCACCAGATTGACATGCTGAGTTAAGAAAGTAAACCCAAGTCAAGAAAAAAAAGAAATCCATATTAAATGTAAAGTCTGTATATATATATATACTAGCTTGGTGAGGCGAGCGCAATACTGAAGAACGGGCTTATTTTAGCTGAGGATAATGACTGTACCTGAGTTGCTGTGTTTTCTTCATTTAAACCAATCATAATACAAACGATTATTTTGCACAAATTTATTTGTAGTGGTTGTGATATTACATTTTTATAAGCAATGTAGGTTGAAGATTTAGGTTGAAAAAATATACAAAATTCAAAAAATAACCCCTCAGCACATACAGTCACGTGAAAAAGTATGTACACAGCATTTAAAGTTTTGACTTTTTCAACATATTTCAACATACAGCTATTTGATCTTCATTTCAACAATATTGATAGATAAAGGTGATATCGTATAACAAATATCATGAAACATTTACATTTTGTAGTCCATTGTATAATTTAAATAAACATAAATGCAAATTTCGCATGTTGTTGAAGTAAGTACACCCTTGGCTCTAATAGGTGGTATTGCCCCCATTGGCAGAAACATCCTCAAGTAGGCGTTTCTTATAACTGTCTACCAGTCTCTGATATCGACTGGGAGAAATTTTTGCCCACTCCTCCATGCAGAATTCTTTCAGCTGTGCGATGTTTGAGGGGTTTCTTGCATGCACAGCTCGTTTCAAATCCCCCCACAACATCTCGATGGGATTTAGATCCGGGCTTTGACTTGGCCATTCCAGAACCCTCTATTTCTTTCTTTTCAGCCATTCCTTGGTGGATTTACTGGTATGTTTAGGGTCATTGTCATGTTGCAAGGTCCACCTTCAGTTGAGCTTCAACTTTCTGACAGATGGCCTCACATTATCCTCAAGCACCCTCTGGTACAATGAAGAATTCATAGTGGATTCTATGATGGGGAGCTGCCCAGGCCCTGATGCAGCAAAGCTGCCCCAAACCATAATATTTCCACCACCATGCTTTACAGTTGGTATCAGGTTATTGTGGTCAAATGCTGTCTTTGGTTTTTGCCAAACATGTCTTCTGGTACTGTGGCCAAATAGCTCTACCTTTGACTCATCTGTCCAGAGCACATTGTTGCAGAAGTGCTGGTCTTTGCCTAGGTGTTCATTGGCAAACTTTAGTCCTGCCCTGATGTTCTTTCTGGACAGCAAATGTTTCCTGCTGGCACACCTCCCATGTAGATCAAATTTGTGCAGCCTCTTTCTAATGGTAGATGAGTGCACTTTGACATCAACAGTGGCAAGAGCTACCTGTAGGTCCCGTGATGACATTCTGGGTTTCTTAGGGGCTTCTTTCAGCATCTTGCGGTCTGCTGTCGGGCTGAACTTGCTGGGACCGCCTGGCCTGAACAAGTTGGCAGTTGCTTGGAATCTTCTCCACTTGTAGATGATCTTCCGGACAGTCGAATGATTGATTTCAATTTGTTTGGAGATCTTTTTAAATCCCTTCCCAGACTTGTAGGCATCTATAACCTCCTTTCTGAAGGCCTCAGAGAGCTCTTTCGATCTAGGCATGGTGACGCCGCACACTAAAACAACAAAGAGCAAACCAAACTAAATGTCTGAGGTTTAAATAAGACAGGTTCCTCCAAGATCCTCTCGAACGATGTTCTAATAATTTGCACCTGTGCTGGTGCACCTGATTCTAATTTTAGGTATTTGTAATAGTGATAAATGTAGGGGTGTACTACTGTACTTACTTTTTCCACATGCGAAATTTGCATTTATGTTTATTTAAATTATACAATGAACTCCAAAATGTAAATGTTTCCTGATATTTGTTATATTATATCACCTTTATCTATCAATATTGTTGAAATGAAGATCAAATAGCTGTATGTTGAAATATGTTGAAAAAGTCAAAACTTTACATGGGGTGTACTTACTTTTTCACTTGACTGTTTAGACACATATATGTGCACACACGCATATAGTGTACCCACACACAAACACACAAACACACATATATATGCGTTGTCGATGTCGGATGTCAACTTCAGTGAAAAAAAGATTAGCATCATAAAAGGAAACTCTCCACAAGAATGTGTCTTGTGCACAATGCACCTTACACGGCCTTGAAGATCATTTCCCAGAATGTAGGAGTTTCGTACCAGGGCAGGAAAAATAGAGTTCCTGTCATGGTCAGATAAACAGGAAAAAGACATGGACCAGCTTTTGGCCACGAAGCAGCAGTCTAATGAGAAAAGGTTTTACTAAAGCAATCCTCATTTCCCACAGCATATACACATACACACATACACACTCAAATACAGACCTCAGATGGCAGACCACGAACCACAGACCTCAGATGGCGGACCACAGACTGCAGACCACAAACCACGGACCACAGACTGCAGACTACAGTTCACAGACTGCAGACCACAGACCACGGACCACAGACTGCAGACCACAGTTCACAGACTGCAGACCACAGTTCACAGACTGGAGATGGCAGACCACAGACTGCAGACCAAAGACCACAGACCACAGTTCGCAGATGGCAGACCATGGACCGCAGACCACAGACTGCAGACTAAAGACCACAGACCTCAGATGGCAGACCATGGACCACAGACTGCAGACCACAAACCACAGACTGCAGACCACAGACCACAGACCTCAGATGGCAGATGGCAGACCACGGACCACAGACTGCAGACCACAAACCACGGACCACAGACTGCAGACCACAGACTACAGACTACAGACATTGCAAAATCAGAAAGTGACCGATTCTCTTTTATCAAAGTCGCTCTGTCTGGGTGGGATTCATAGCTTCATTTTTCAACTTCTGTTCCTTTTGCTTCACTTACCCTTCAAAGTCGATGCGTTTTCCTGTTCGTCGCCATCTTTCTTTCCCACTTAGCTGGGAACTAAGGATCTTCAGCATCTTGTGTCCATACGGACAACCATGACTACCCACCCCTCTTGTCCACCATTGCGTCTTGCCGGTTGTTGGGATTTCTTTTTCTCTTCCACCTCCATTCTCGAGCGGTTTCCATGTCTCCTCGGTGGGACAATCGGTGATTGCACAGACAAGCTTTGATTACACATGTCATTGTGCTCCACTTATATAGGAAAAGGGCAGCTGTTGATGAGATTTGAGGACGAGAGCCCAAGGCAAACATAAAATTCCTATTCGAAAGTGCTGCAGAAAATGACAAATATGGCTTGTTTTATTTCATGGATTTAATGAGTCAGGGATTCATTTTGTCAGGGAATGTGATGAAGGCATGGAAATTTTTGAATCGGGACAGACGGTTAAAAGATGTGGATGTTGGGGGTCTGAGTCCAACAGGACGAACGGTTAAAAGATGTGGATGTTGGGGGTCTGAGTCCAACAGGACGAACGGTTAAAAGATGTGGATGTTGGGGGTCTGAGTCCAACAGGACGAAAGGTTAAAAGATGTGGATGTTGGGGGTCTGAGTCCAACAGGACGAAAGGTTAAAAGATGTGGATGTTGGGGGTCTGAGTCCAACAGGACGAAAGGTTAAAAGATATGGATGTTGGTGGTCTGAGTCCAACAGGACGAATGGTTAAAAGATGTGGATGTTGGGGGTCTGAGTCCAACAGGACGAATGGTTAAAAGATGTGGATGTTGGGGGTCTGAGTCCAACAGGACGAATGGTTAAAAGATGTGGATGTTGGGGGTCTGAGTCCAACAGGACGAAAGGTTAAAAGATATGGATGTTGGGGGTCTGAGTCCAACAGGACGAAAGGTTAAAAGATATGGATGTTGGGGGTCTGAGTCCAACAGGACGAAAGGTTAAAAGATGTGGATGTTGGGGGTCTGAGTCCAACAGGACGAAAGGTTAAAAGATATGGATGTTGGTGGTCTGAGTCCAACAGGACGAATGGTTAAAAGATGTGGATGTTGGGGGTCTGAGTCCAACAGGACGAATGGTTAAAAGATGTGGATGTTGGGGGTCTGAGTCCAACAGGACGAATGGTTAAAAGATGTGGATGTTGGGGTCTGAGTCCAACAGGATGAATGGTTAAAATATATGGATGTTGGGGGTCTGAGTCCAACAGGACGAAAGGTTAAAAGATATGGATGTTGGGGGTCTGAGTCCAACAGGACGAATGGTTAAAAGATGTGGATTTTGGGGGTCTGAGTCCAACAGGACGAAAGGTTAAAATATATGGATGTTGGGGGTCTGAGTCCAACAGGACGAACGGTTAAAAGATATGGATGTTGGGGGTCTGAGTCCAACAGGACGAACGGTTAAAAGATGTGGATGTTGGGGTCTGAGTCCAACAGAACGAACTGGTAAAAGATGTGGATGTTGGGGGTCTGAGTCCAACAGAACGAACTGGTAAAAGATGTGGATGTTGGGGTCTGAGTCCAACAGAACGAACGGTAAAAACGTGTGGATGTTGGGGGTCTGAGTCCAACAGGACGAACTGGTAAAAGATGTGGATGTTGGGTATTTGAAGTTAAAAATGTAGGTGTTTGTAGGATGTAGGTGTTTTGCCAGAACACCACAGATGTTTGTGTGGTGTGAGCATAAAACGTTCTAGATAGTCTAAAGGTCTAACTACTACTTTGCCCAAGTAAAGGTCTACTTAGCCCAAGTATTAAAAAAAAAACTAAAAGAAGGATACGAGCCAATAGTAGTTAGGGTCTTCTAAGCCCGAAGGGATTGAAAAGGCCTAAACTCTCAAGCATATAAAAAGGGTCTAAAAAGGTCTAAGTGGTCTAAATCTCAAAATGGTTAAGGTGTCAAGTTGTCTAACATGTCTGAAAGGTGTACGGGGTCTAAATGGGGTTAAGTTCGAAATGTTCTTGTGGTCAAAAAGGTATAAAAGGAAGCTTAAAGGAGTCTTAAAGTTGTCTAAAGTGTTGAAAATGTCTTAATGATTACAGGGTTCTTTGGGATATTTACAGTCATGAAAAAGTAAGTACACCCTGTAATGGAAATCAGTTCCACGACATAGTCCTGAAGGTAGGTTTAATGACAATTTGATCTCTGGCAACATCCTGTAAAAATACAATCATGCAATATATATCAGGATCATGGAATCATGGAGAAAGTTCAGCAATACCAATCAATGCAAGCAAGCCGAGATTATCTACGTATATGCACCATCCGAGTCTACATGTCATAGATTAAATGTCACAGGAGTGTCCTGGAGCAACGGTCGTCCGAGTTCTTATAGACGCCTCTCAGTGGTTAGAGAGAGCATCACACCTGGGTTCAACTTAGATACATTTTCATGACACACCCCATGTAAAGTTTTGACTTTTTCAACATATTTCAACATACAGCTATTTGATCTTCATTTCAACAATATTGACAGATAAAGGTGATATAATATAACAAATATCATGAAACATTTACATTTTGTAGTCCATTGTATAATTTAAATAAACATAAATGCAAATTTCGCACATGGAAAAAGTAAGTACACACCTACATTTATCACTACTTCAAATACCTAAAATAAGAATCAGGTGCACCAGCTCAGGTGCAAATGATTAGAACATCGTTAGAGAGGGTCTTGGAGGAACCTGTCTTATTTAAACCTTAGACATTTAGTTTGGTTTGCTCTTTGTTGTTGAAGTGTGTGGCGTCACCATGCCTCGATCAAAAGAGCTCTATGAGGCCTTCAGAAAGAAGGTTATAGATGCCTACAAGTCTGGGAAGGGATTTAAAAAGATCTCCAAACAATTTGAAATCAATCATTCGACTGTCCGGAAGATCATCTACAAGTGGAGAAGATTCCAAACAACTGCCAACTTGTTCAGGCCAGGCCGCCCCAGCAAGTTCAGCCCGAGAGCAGACCGCAAGATGCTGAAAGAAGTCTCTAAGAACCCCAGAATGTCATCACGGGACCTACAGGTAGCTCTTGCCACTGTTGTCAAAGTGCACGAGTCTACCATTAGAAAGAGGCTGCACAACTTTGATCTACATGGGAGGTGTGCCAGGAGGAAACCTTTGCTGTCCAGAAAGAACATCAGGGTAAGACTAAATTTTGCCAATGAACACCTTGGCAAAGACCAGCACTTCTGGAACAATGTGCTCTGGACAGATGAGTCAAAGGTAGAGCTATTTGGCCACAGTACCAGAAGACATGTTTGGCGAAAACCAAAGACAGCATTTGACCACAAGAACCTGATACCAACTGTAAAGCATGGTGGTGGAAATATTATGGTTTGGGGCAGCTTTGCTGAATCAGGGCCTGGGCATTGTACCAGAGGGTGCTTGAGGATAATGTGAGGCCATCTGTCGGAGAGTTGAAGCTCAACCGAAGGTGGACCTTGCAACATGACAATGACCCTAAACATACCAGTAAATCCACCAAGGAATGGCTGAAAAGAAAGAACTGGGGGGTTCTGGAATGGCCAAGTCAAAGCCCGGATCTAAAAGTCATCGAGATGTTGTGGGGGGATTTGAAACGATATGTCCATGCAAGAAATCCCTCAAACATAGCACAGCTGAAATAATTCTGCATGGAGGAGTGTGCAAAAATTTCTCGCAGTCGATGTCAGAGACTGGTAGACAGTTATAAGAAACGCCTACTTGATGTTGTTTCTGCCAAAGGGGGCAATACCACCTATTAGAGCCAAGGGTGTACTTACTTTTTCCAAAGAAGGAAATGGCATCTCTGTTATTTTTTTGTTGAATAAATTATTGCAAAGTCAATTTTCCATTGTTTTTTGTTCAATTAGATAACCTTTATCTGTAGATACTCGATAAAGACAGTGACCACCGACCTGTCTGCGATGGTGAATTGATACACTCAGTTCCATGTGTGAGATTACAATACGAAGGCTTTAGTTTCCATGGCATAGCTGAGTGGTAATTACTCCACGCATAAGAAGCAAAAATCTGGGTTAAGCGATTGGATCATGTCCGTCCATCCGCCCGTCTGTCCGTTTGATCAGTTTATGGTTGTAGAACAGCTTATTTAAATCAAATGTTATATTGATTATAGTATATGTTGATCGATCAATATAGCCTCCATCTCTATATATATATATATATATATATATATATATATATATACATATATATATATATATATATATATATATATATATATATATATATATATATATATATATATATATATATATAAAACACAAGGGACACAAGATATATACAGTGTGTATCAAAAAAAAGGTAATCCGAATTCAAGGGGTTAATATGCAATGGTTATTTAGTTTGACAATTTACATGTGGTTTACCAATTATGAGCAGATCCTCAGCTTTCCATTGATGCCTTTCATGCATCATTGCTGTCACACATGCCCGAGTACATGTTCATTGAAAATGTCAAGATCCAATCGCATTTTTACAAGTTTGGCTAATCGGTGCAGGACGCATTACTTGTCGACTGCCAAGTTGATTATGTAAAATTGTTAAGCTGGTCTGGTAATCGTCGGTTGCGTCATCCTTTGTTTAAGATGGGTATTTAAGATGGGCCTATAGTGTATGGGTTTAGACATAGTCTGAGTCATTGAAAAAATGGTTCAACTTACGACTGAACAGTGGACCTTCGTGGTTACAACCTTTCACCAAACTGGAAGTTTGAGCAAACTCGTGATGCGTTCAGGGAACGTTTCCCAGAACGGGAGCCTCCAGCAGCCAAAACCATCTGGGCGAATGTTAGAAAATACCAAGAGCATGGCACTAGCCTCAACCGCAACAAGGGGAATTCTGGTTGGAGGCGCACTGGGCGATCAGAAATGAACATTGCAGCTGTAAGGCAGCAAGTTTTGGAGCATCCTAGGGATACCAGCACAAGACGAAATGGGACGGGATTGCCTGAGGCAAAATTCAACCGAATCACAAGACTGGACCTCCACCAACATCCATATCGGATTCACATCCGGCATCAACTTACGCCAGAGGATTTTGCCAGGAGGATGGTGCTTGCTAGATGGTTGATAGCACGTTGCGAAGCAGACGTCAATTTCCTGCGGTATCTCGTTATCGCCGACGAAGCTGCTTTCGCCATGGATGGAAAGGTCAATATCCATAATGTTCTTGAATATGCACTGACAGGACAACCCCCAGAATTTAATTTTGACACCAACATGAATCGACAAAAGTGGACTGTTTGGTTGGGACTTTGTGGAAGTGGTCAGGTGATCGGACCATTTTTCTTTCAAAAGATTATCAATGGTAACAGGTATCGGCAGATGATCAATGATGAAGTTTTACCGCAGCTGGAGGAGAACTTTGAGCGACAGGTTCGTGGTGTTTTCAGATATCTTTGGTGGGCCCAAGACGGTGCCCCAGCACATCGTCTTATCGCTGTCCGAGATCGACTGAGGGAACTCTTTGGATTCCGAGTCATCACCCTCAACCATGCAGTGGAATGACCGCCAAGATCACCTGACCTCACGCCATGTGATTATTTCCTTTGGGGTCATTTAAAGAACAAGATGTTTGTAACTCCTCCCCGTGATCTTGACGAATTGCAGGGCCGTATTCGACATGAAGTGGATGCTTTGCGCAATGAACCGGCTTTGGTGAGACGAGCAGTTCAGGGCATGCTTCGCCGCTGTGGGTGCATAAAGGCCAATCATTCCTGAGAAAAGTTCACATCTGTCGTTCATATTGCACCAATTATCCTGACTTGCATCAATTAGCCAAACTTGTAAAAATGCGATTTGAACTTGTCATTTTCAATGAACATGTGCTCGGTAATGTGTGACAGCAATGATGCATGGAAGGTATCTATGGAAAGCTGAGGATCTCCTCTTAATTAGTAAACCATGTGTAAATTGTCAAAATGAATAACCTTTGCATATTAACCCCTTGAATTCGGATTACCTTTTTTTTGATACGCACTGTATGTATATATATATATATATATATATATATATATATACATATATATATATATATATATATATATATATATATATATATATATATATATATATATGTATATATACAACAACAACACAACATGCATTTTAAGGCCATTTTCCCTGCCAGAGCGGGGGTTAGCCTTGCGGTCCCCATGACAATCTTCTCCATTTTGCCCTATTTTCTGCATCTCTCCTTGTTAACCCCCTTGCCTGCATTTCTTCTTCCACCATCTTTAGCCAAGTCTTTCTCGGTCTTCCCCGTCCTCTACTTCCTTCTACATTAATTTCCATCACTCTTCCCAACCAGTGTTGGGCTAGCGGCTAGGGTGCCGGCTTAGGATCCAAGGATCCTGGGTTCGAATCCCGGTCGATCGCTGAATTAACGCAAGGGGGGTTGACCCAGCCTGTTCATCCTTTCGAGGTCGGCTAATTGAGAACCAGTTCACTGGTAATTCCCTGTTTGTCGTTAAAAGGTGGCAAAAAGGGTTCGCGTCGGGAAGGGCATCCGGCCGTAAAACATTGCTTCAAAAAGGGGACCAAAAAACAACAACAACCATGGTTCCCGAAAAAGGCCAACCCCCGCTTTGCGGGGAAAAATGGCCTCTAAAGGTAGTTTTATTTTTGGGTTTTTTTTACTCTTCTCAACCAGTCACTTTCATCCTTCCTCAACACATGACCAAACCATCTCAACCTGTTCCTCTTGACAGCATCAATCACAGGCAATATTCCCATCATCTTTCGCAATTCATCATTTGTCTTCCTCTCTCTCAACGATACTCCGCACATCCATCGAACCATTCGCATTTCCACCCTTTCCAGCCTTCGTTGCTGCTCTACGTTCATTACCCATGTCTCACTCCCATAAATCATAACACTTCTCACACATGCAGCATACACCTTCCCTTCAGCTTCAGCGACACTCCCCTCCTCATCAGCACGCCACTCAGTTCCCGAAACTTCTTCCATGCACATCTCACTCAAGCAACCGTTGCCGATTCTGAGCCACCTTCTCCATTCAGCATGTCTCCGAGGTAGCAAAATGTTTTCACACCTTCCAGCTTCATGCCGTCTCCAAGATCCAACTCAAAATTTCCTCCATCTGCAGCTCCCTCTGTGCACACCTTACATTTGAATGTAGCTGCCACACTGGTAAATGACCCTCTCAGACCACTACATTTTTGATGAACCCACTCAGCGCACATTGTACATTGAATGGAGTTCACTCCGACACCCTTCCTGCACACAGCACACGGCCACTTCCCAGTTCTTTCCACCTCACCACATGCTTTACCACTAGCCGTCACCTTCGTCTTTCCGATATTCACCTTCAGACCTTTTGTCTCCATACATTCCTTCCACTTGTTCATCTTTTCCTTCAGGCCATCCATACTTTCCGCAATCAACACCAGATCATCTGCATACAACAACTCCCATGGTAAACCCTCCTTTACGTTCTGAGCCAGCACCTCCATCACAGCTACAAATAGTAGTGGACTTAGTATGGACCCCTGATGCACTCCCACCTTCACCTCAAACTTACCACTGTTCCCGTCCTTCGTCCTTACAGCTGTGCGCGCTCTTTTGTACATTGCCATCACTACTCTGATCAACCATTCCTCCACTCCTAACTTCCTCAATGCCCATGTCAATACTTTGCGTGGAACCCTATCGAATGCGTTCTCCAGATCAACAAACCCAAAAAACAACTTCTTACTCTTCTCCATGTACTTCTCCTGCAACTGCCTCACAATGAAAAGCGCGTCTGTCGTTCCTCTTCCTGGCATAAATCCAAACTGCATTTCGTCGATCTTCACTTTCTTCCTTATCCTCCTCTCCAACACCCTTTCCTATACCTTCATTCCATGCTCCAATAACTTTATCGCTCAGTATGAGCCACACTCTAGAGGGTCACCTTTCCCCTTGTATAGAGGGACGAGGGTACTCAGGTCCCAAATCACTGGAATGCGGCCTTCTTTCACCACCAGATTGCAGATCTCTGTCATTCTCTTCACACCCCAACTTCCTGCTGCCTTCAACATATCTCCCACAACTCCCGTTGGCCCTCCGGCTTTTCCACTCTTCATTGCTTTTATCGCTCCCTCAACTTCCTTCTCAGTTATCTTCTCTGCCGGTCCTAAAACTGGGTTACTCTCTATGTTGCCATCCCATTCATTCTCTGTATTCAACAGCATTTCCATATATCTTTTCCATCTTCCTTTAATTCCATCTGGGTCGACAACAATTTGTCCCACTTCATCCTTCAAGCAACTCACCCCCATCACATCACACCTCTCTTTCGCTATCTGCTTTGCAATCCTGAATACTGATTTCTGACCCTCTTCCAAATCCAAGCGTTCTCCGAACATTTTCCTACATGCCTCCTGCGCCTTTGCTTCCTCTTTCTTTGCAGCCTTCCTGGCTGCCTTATAACTTTCATGCTCTGCTGTTTCTGCTCCCGTATCCTTCGCCTTCTGCCACTCCTTGAACTTCTTCCTCTTCTCGTCAATCCTCTTTCCAACTTCATCATCCCACCACCATGTTTCCGAGTGCCTCGGTGGTCCTTTTGTCCATCCACATACCTCACCAACTGATCCAAACAGACTAGCTTTCATTGACATCCAACCACTTTCAAGCTCAACCACATCATCCTCTACCCTACTCAGCCTCTCTTTTAATGCCTCCCTTACTGTCACCTCTTTCAACCTCCACACCTTCATTCTCGGTTGGTACTTCACCCGCCGAGCTCTCCTCGCACCTTTCACCCTTATGTCGCAGACAAGCAAGTGGTGCTGTGAAACAGCCTCCTCCCCCGGGATCACCTTTGTGTCCCGGAGGTGCCCCCTATCTCGCCTACGCACCATCAGGTAGTCAACGGTTGTCGTCGACCCACCTGACGTGTATGTAACAAGCTTATTATCCTCTTTCTGGAACTGAGTATTACAAATCAACAAATCAGCGCCATCAGCAAACTCCAAAATCCTTTCACCTTCTCCATTTCTCACACCATATCCGTAACCCCCATGAACTCCCTCAAAACCATCCATACTCCTTCCCACATGTCCATTCAGGTCTCCTCCCACCACAACAACTTCCTCATCTTTCACGTTTTCCATCAGCTTCTCTATCGCACACCAGAACTTGTCCTTCTCTTCATCGCTTCGACCAACCTGCGGAGCATATCCCGAGATGACGTTCACCAAGAGCTTTCCAATCATCATTTTCACCATCATCAACCTACCACTCACTCTAGTCACACTCACCACACTGTCTACAAACTCCTCAGAAAACAGGACACCAACACCATTCACGCCCTCCAGGCACCCTTGCCACACAAACTTGTATTTCTGTCCCTGCCTACCCTTCACCATTCTCACACCACTTCCCTTCCATCTCGTCTCCTGCACACAACATATGTCCACTCTTCTTCTGACCAATACTTCCACCACTTCTCCTGATCTCCCTGTCATTGTCCCTACATTCCATGTCCCAAACCTCAGAAACCGATCTCCACTTCGGGCTGCACCCTGCCCATATGTACTTGTAATTGTCATGGTTCTCTTTTTGAGGCAATGTTTTTATGGCCGGATGCCCTTCCTGACGCCAACCCTCTTAGTCGTCTCTTACGACACGCAGGGATACGGTGTACCTATTCTGACCAGGGTACACACTGGGAAACGTATATATATATATATATATATATATATATATATATATATATATATATATATATAATCGGGAGATTGAATAAGGCGCGGACGTAGCTTCAGGGCTTCGATCTTTAATTCGACAAGCTTTCGACCAACAAAGGTCTTCTTCTGAGTCTACAAAAACAGCAGGCATGTATATCAGTCAAGTGTGTATGGTGATGTGTGTGAGATGTGTGATGTGAGTAAAAAATTGCATACAGAAGGGAGAGCCACGCCAAAGTTCACTCACCGGCCCCAAGTTCAACGGAAGTGAAGCGCAGCTTACAGTTACGGTTTGCGTTACATTTCCGGTGCACGTGTATATACAAATATAGGGATACATACATACATAAACATACAAGCATATATTCATATGCCATTTATATTCATATAATATATTTATATATTTATATAAATGACATACAAAGGTAGAATGAATGAATGGGTGAATGAATGAATGAATGAATGAATGAATGAATGGGTTACGGTTAACAATTTGATTGGGTTGATGTAGGAACATGCTTTAATCATCAAAATTTATGCCATGAGGGATTTTTGTCCGAAGTTTATGTATCCAAAAGGACTCACGTTTCAGAATCGTGGTGTGTGATCGATTTGTGATTGATTCAATGGCAGAGATTTGAATGTCATGTATAGAGTGATCCGGTTGATTAAAGTGTATCGTGTAAGGTAGAGATTTGCCCTGACTGGTGTGGAAGTTATTGATTTCTGACCGGGTGTTATTAAATCGTGTGTAGAGTGTATTCTCAGTTTTTCCAACATATTGTTTGTTGCACTTTTGGCAAGTGATTAGGTATATGACCCATGTAGATTTGCAGTTCATATAGGAGGTGATGGGGAATTTTTGTCCAGTGCTAGAACTACAAAATTTGTTTCCTTCTAGTAAATGCTTGTGAATAATGCATTTGTTTGCTGTGCATTTATAGAAGCCAGGGATCCTAGTTTCTTTGTTGTGGGGGCTGTGGGTGCTTTGCTTTTTACCAAGAGGTCCCTGAGTGTCCGACCACGTCGAAATGATGTTAGTGGAGGTTGAGTAAATGTGGTGCCGAGTGTTTCTGATTGATGGAGGAGAGGAAGGGCCTTATTCAGAATACTTGGCAATTGGGATGAGGTAGCAGAGTAGGTGGTTACCAGTGGGACACGGTTAGTTGCAGGTTTGGGTTTGTAAGTCAGAAGGTCTGCTCTCGGTATGTGTTTTGCTCGGGTTATTGCTTCTTTCACAGAGTGAGGGTCATAGTTTCTTGCAATGAAGTGTGTTTCTAATTGGCAGAGAGAAGTTTCTTCTGCCATTTTTGTTGAGCAAATGCGTCTTACTCTGAGTGCTTGACTGTATGGTATGCTTGCAATTGTATGTTTAGGATGAGATGAAGAAGGGAGAAGGTAATAGTGAGTGTCTGTTGGTTTGGTGTATAGTTCTGTTTCGAGTCTGTTATTTTGAAGCGTGAGTGATGTGTCTAGAAAGTGAACTTCGGACTGTGAGCTGTCGAATGTGAACTTGATGGTCGGATGAATCGAATTTAATTCATTTTGGAATTGTGTGAGACTACGGGGGGATTTTGACCAGATGAACTGGATGTCATCAATATAACGTACCCAGGATTTTTCCAAGATTCCATGATGAGGTTGTGCATTGATCTTGGCCTCTATCATTCCCATGAAGATGTTAGCGTACGATGGTGCAACAGGGGTACCCATAGCGGTACCTTGAGTTTGAATGTAATGTTGTCCGTTGAATTGGAAATTATTCAGTTTGAGTGTCAGTTCTAATAGGCGCATAAGGTCTTGAGTAGGTGGTATTGGGACTTGTCGTGTATCGAGGGCTTTGCGGCATGCAGACAGGCCTTCTGAATGTGGAATATTAGTGTAGAGGGATGTAACATCTGCTGTGACCAAAATGGTTTGGGAGTTGAAAGGTGAGTATATTCTGTTCAATCCTTGGATGTGGGTCAGAAAACTGGTTGTGTCCTTGAGGTATGAGGAGAGCTTCAACACGAGAGGACGTAAATGACAGTCAACAAATTTTGATATTAGAACAGTTGGAACATTAGAATTAGAACATTAGAACATTAGAACATTAGAACATTAGAACATTAGAATATTAGAACACATGTCCAACTGTTCTAATATCAAAATTTGTTGACTGTCATTTACGTCCTCTCATGTTGAAGCTCTCCTCATACCTCAAGGACACAACCAGTTTTCTGACCCACATCCAAGGATTGAACAGAATATACTCACCTTTCAACTCCCAAACCATTTTGGTCACAGCAGATGTTACATCCCTCTACACTAATATTCCACATTCAGAAGGCCTGTCTGCATGCCGCAAAGCCCTCGATACACGACAAGTCCCAATACCACCTACTCAAGACCTTATGCGCCTATTAGAACTGACACTCAAACTGAATAATTTCCAATTCAACGGACAACATTACATTCAAACTCAAGGTACCGCTATGGGTACCCCTGTTGCACCATCGTACGCTAACATCTTCATGGGAATGATAGAGGCCAAGATCAATGCACAACCTCATCATGGAATCTTGGAAAAATCCTGGGTACGTTATATTGATGACATCCAGTTCATCTGGTCAAAATCCCCCCGTAGTCTCACCCAATTCCAAAATGAATTAAATTTTATTCATCCGACCATCAAGTTCACATTCGACAGCTCACAGTCCGAAGTTCACTTTCTAGACACATCACTCTCGCTTCAAAATAACAGACTCGAAACAGAACTATACACCAAACCAACAGACACTCACTCTTACCTTCTCCCTTCTTCATCTCATCCTAAACATACAATTGCAAGCATACAATACAGTCAAGCAATCAGAGTAAGACGCATTTGCTCAACAAAAATGGCAGAAGAAACTTCTCTCTGCCAATTAGAAACACACTTCATTGCAAGAAACTATGACCCTCACTCTGTGAAAGAAGCAATAACCCGAGCAAAACGCATACCGAGAGCAGACCTTCTGACTTACAAACCCAAACCTGCAACTAACCGTGTCCCACTGGTAACCACCTACTCTGCTACCTCATCCCAATTGCCAAGTATTCTGAATAAGGCCCTTCCTATCCTCCATCAATCAGAAACACTCGGCACCACATATCCTCAACCTCCACTAACATCATTTCGACGTGGTCGGACACTCAGGGACCTCTTGGTAAAAGCAAAGCACCCACAGCCCCACAACAAAGAAACTAGGATCCCTGGCTTCTATAAATGCACAGCAAAAAAATGTATTATTCACAAGCATTTACTAGAAGGAAACAAATTTTGTAGTTCTAGCACTGGACAAAAATTCCCCATCACCTCCTATATGAACTGCAAATCTACATGGGTCATATACCTAATCACTTGCCAAAAGTGCAACAAACAATATGTTGGAAAAACTGAGAATACACTCTACACACGATTTAATAACACCCGGTCAGAAATCAATAACTTCCACACCAGTCAGGGCAAATCTCTACCTTACACGATACACTTTAATCAACCGGATCACTCTATAAATGACATTCAGATCTCTGCCATTGAATCAATCAAAAATCGATCACACACCACGATTCTGAAACGTGAGTCCTTTTGGATACATAAACTTCGGACAAAAATCCCTCATGGCATAAATTTTGATGATTAAAGCATGTTCCTACATCAACCCAATCAAATTGTTAACCGTAACCCATTCATTCATTCATTCATTCATTCATTCATTCATTCATTCATTCATTCACCCATTCATTCATTCTACCTTTGTATGTCATTTATATAAATATATAAATATATTATATGAATATAAATGGCATATGAATATATGCTTGTATGTTTATGTATGTATGTATCCCTATATTTGTATATACACGTGCACCGGAAATGTAACGCAAACCGTAACTGTAAGCTGCGCTTCACTTCCGTTGAACTTGGGGCCGGTGAGTGAACTTTGGCGTGGCTCTCCCTTCTGTATGCAATTTTTTACTCACATCACACATCTCACACACATCACCATACACACATCTCACACACATCACCATACACACTTGACTGATATACATGCCTGCTGTTTTTGTAGACTCAGAAAAAGACCTTTGTTGGTCGAAAGCTTGTCGAATTAAACATCGAAGCCCTGAAGCTACGTCCGCGCCTTATTCAATCTCCCGATTATTTATTCAATGCAAATGAGATGCCCTGCTCGTACTGTGGAGTTTCTACTATTTCTCACAGTTATATATATATATATATATATATATATATATATATATATATATATATATATATATATATATATATATATATATATATATATATATATTGTGTACTTAGTCGAGGCTCGTGAAAGAGCTAACACATAGAACATATAACATACACATAGAACATAGGTCATGCGTAGCACGATACTTGCAAAATCCCCCCCCCCCCTCCCCCAAAAGTTTTCCATTGATACAGCAAATTGTCCATTTCATGAAGATTAAAATTTACAATCTTGATCAAAGCTTGGGTCAACAGGATGAAAAGTGACGATATTTCAGATGAAAAATGATGATTTTGGAAGGTTGACCTTGAGTTGACCTTTGACCTTTTGACCTCAAAAATAGTTTCCATATTGAGTGACCCAATGTGCAAATGCTGTTCAATTTTCAAGTCAATCAGAAGAAAATTGAGGATATTAAAAATTTGGCCTATGTTGACCTTTTGGCCTATGTTCACCTCAAAAATAGATGGTGATTGATTTCAGTGACCATATATATAAATCCTCTTCGAAGTTCAAGTCAATCAAATGAAAATTGGTGATTTTAGAAATTTGGCTTATGTTGACCTTTTGACCTGTGTTTACCTAAAATATAATACGTGGTTGAATTCAGTGACCAGATATGCAAGTCCTCTTCAAATTTCAAGTCATTTGGATGAAAATTGAGGATTTTAGAAAATTGGCCTATGTTGACCATTTGGCCTATGTTGACCTCAAAAATACTTGGTGGTTGAATTCATTGAAAAGATGTGCAAGTCCTCTTCAAATTTCAAGTCAATTGGATGAAAATTGAGGATTTTTAGAAATTTGGCCTATGTTGACCTTTTGGCCTATGTTGACCTTTTGGCCTATGTTCACCTGAAATATAATTTGTGGTTGAATTCAGTGACCAGATATGCAAGTCCTCTTCAAATTTCAAGTCAATTGGATGAAAATTGAGGATTTTATAAATTTGGCCTATGTTGACCATTTGGCCTATGTTGACCTCAAAAATACTTGGTGGTTGAATTCAGTGAAAAGATATGCAAGTCCTCTTCAAATTTCAAGTCAATTGGATGAAAATTGAGGATTTTAGAAATTTAGCAAATTTGGTGACCTTTGGCCTATGTTGACCTTTTGACCTATTGACCCCAAAAACAATAGGCTTCTTGCTTTTGACCAACTCTACCATTTGGTGAAGATTCGTGAAGATCGGTTGAAAATTGTGACCTGTAGGCCGGTGACAAACAAACTAACAGACAAACAAGAAGACGTCATGCGTAGCACGATACTTGCAAAATCCCCCCCCCCCCCCCCCCCAAAAGTTTTCCTTTGATACAGCAAATTGTCCATTTCATGAAGATTAAAATTTACAATCTTGATCAAAGCTCGGGTCAACACGATGAAAAACGACGATTTTTCAGATGAAAAATGATGATTTTGGAAGGTTGACCTTGAGTTGACCTTTGACCTTTTGGCCTCAAAAATAGTTAGTTTCCATATTGAGTGACCCAATGTGCAAATGCTGTTCAATTTTCAAGTCAATCGGATGAAAATTGAGGATATTAAAAATTTGGCCTATGTTGACCTTTTGGCTTATGTTGACCTCAAAAATAGATGGTGATTGATTTCAGTGACCATATATATAAATCCTCTTCGAAGTTCAAGTCAATCAAATGAAAATTGGTGATTTTAGAAATTTGGCCTTTGTTGACCTTTTGGCCTCTGTTGACCTTTTGGCCTCTGTTGACCTTTTGGCCTCTGTTGACCTTTTGGCCTATGTTGACCTTTTGGCCAATGTTCACTTCAAATATAATGTGGTTGAATTCAGTAACCAGATATGCAAGTCCTCTTCAAATTTCAAGTCAATTGGGTGAAAATTGAGGATTTTAGAAATTTGGCCTATGTTGACCTTTTGGTCTATGTTGACCTCAAAAATACTTGGTGGTTGAATGTATTGACCAGATATGCAAGTCCTCTTCAAATTTCAAGTCAATTGGATGAAAATTGAGGATTTTAGAAATTTAGCAAAGTTGGTGACCTTTGGCCTATGTTGACCTTTTGACCTATTCACCCCAAAAACAATAGGCTTCTTGCTTTTGACGAACTATACCATTTGGTGAAGTTTCGTGAAGATCGGTTGAAAATGTGACCTGCAGGCTGGTGACAAACAAGGAGACAAACAGAGAGAGACAGAACCCATGACAGAACCACAAACACAACCGACCAATATACTTGAAAAATCTTCGATTTTGCAAGTAATAAAGGGAGCAGAAGACAAGAGGGGATGGGGGGGGGGGGGGGGAGTTGAGGGGCGAGAGATGGATGCAGAACAACAGTGGGGAACAGGGACATCTGGAGATCTGTGGAAGGGAGAGGGCTGGAGGGTGTAGGAGGGGGGGGGGGGGTGGGGGAGTACATTGGATAAACAAGATGGACACTACAAGGACTTTCAGGAAAGAAGTTGGTGATTGAAAAAGGTGGATTTGGGGTGTATTAACAGGGGGAAAAAAGATCAAGGTTTTTGACGGAGGAAGATAACAGATGGTGTTCAACAGCTGTTTTAAAGACCTGGAGGGAGGAGTGGGATTGAAGAGAGTGAGGGAGTTTGTTCCAGAGGCGGGAGAAAAGGGGAATGAAAGAGTGAAGGTGAGCAGAGAGTCTTGATTTCGGCAGTTTAACCATAAGAGGGTTGCAGGCAGATCTTGTGCGACCTGAAGGAATATTTGGGGGACAGAGCACAGAGAGAGCAGGGGGAGCAAGGCCGGAGAGGAGGTCGGTAGAAGACAGAAAGATCACCTACCTGCCTGCGGTGAGTGCGTGAAAGGCCCTCAGAATCAGCTTCATCGTGGGAGATTCCAATTATTCTGAAAGCTTTGGTTTCTACAGCGTGAAGCCGAGCTAGATGTGAGGCAGGTGTGCCAGCCCAGAGGGGAAAGCAGTATTCCATTGTGCTGCAGAAGAAAGCTTTGTAAGTGGTGAGGAGCTCAGGTGTGCCCAGAAAGGACTTCGCACGAGGTTGGATGCCAGGTCAGTGACTGGGATTGGAGGCCAGCTTGGAAATGTGGTTTTCCCAGCAAAGATCATGGCTGATAGTGAGACGCAAATGTTTGAGTGGCAACATTTTCAAGAGGATTGTTCAGAAAGTAGATGGGAGGGTTGACCAGATGGTCTTTTCTGAGAGACAAATTGATGATCAGAGATCAAGCCATTGGAGAAGAGAAAGAATTTAATAACAGAAGCAATGATGGATTCCATGACTTTGCTGATAATTGGGAGCAGGCTGATTGGTCTGGAGTTGCAAGAATCTGTTTTTGCACATTTTTTGTGTAAAGTGGTAATGTTTGCTGATTTCCAAGTAGATGGCAGATGACCTTGAGCAAAAGAGAGGGTGAAGAGAACAGAGAGAGGGTGAGATAGAGCGGAAGAACAGGATTTTAGAACCCGTGGGCTGATGCCGTCTGGCAGTAGCGGACTGGGTCATAAAATCGGCCCGGGCATCCTTCACCTAGGTCGGCCCATTATTCATTTATATGTTGCTTATCTGAGGAAATAGACGAAATATTTGAACAAAAAAAAATCCACTAAAAATTAAATTTGTTTTCAGTAACACAAGCACATGTCATGTCTAAGAGAGTAGGTGCCTGCGCAGTTCGCTGCTTCTGGCAGCCACACCATCAATGATATCCTCAGTGTCAAGTTTGGTCAGGTTCCCTTTTTCCACAGACATCAACATGAACGCCTCAAGATGTTCTTGTGTCATTGTACTTCGCAGACGGCTTTTGATTCTCTTCAAAGCAGAGAAAGACCGTTCACATGCCACTTGTGACACAGGCAGCGTTAGCAGCAGCTTGTTGGCAAGCCCAATGCTCTTGTAGACATCAGTGAAGAGGTTCAACTTGAGGAGCACCTTGTAGCAGCAGAGAGGACAGGCTTTACATGACTTACATGTACTTGGCAGAGTCTTCCTGTCCTGTTCAAACTCACTGTCCTCCTGCACTGTATAAGCATCTGCTACTGATTGTTTCAGTGTTGACCATTGTTCTCCAAGGCTTTGCAGTTCTTTTCGTAGCTGTTCCGCAGTGACACCATCATCAAATCTCAGCAAATGTTTGTGCAGCTCTTCCATAGCTCCCGAAGGCACTTGATCAAAGTTCCTTGGGTGAAGAAGTGAGAGATCAGCATACAATGTTGATGTTGCTGATCTGTCAAACCGCTGCACAATGCTGCTCACAATAGTGTCCACTATTCGTTTGTACACTTCAATGCGATACTTCTTTACTGGGTCAGAAGCTGATGTAGCCGCATCTATGGACAGTTCGCCAATAATACGTTTGTGCTGTCTTTGCCGTTTTATAGGAAGGGACTCTTCCATAACAAGATTTACATCCGTTTCATCCAGCTGGTCATTAGCCCATTGAACAAAATTTGCAGCTGCATCATGACAAGCTTGGACGTCATCCCATAGCATCTGCATATTCTCTAGCAATTCATCCACCATCCAGTGCACAGTCAGCAGATCCAATTGCACAGTTTGTAGATACTTGGAGAGCGCTGTAGTGCGGGAGAATACTTGCAGATATACCTGTGCAGTCAGAATTGTTTCAAACTGCAGGAGACTGGCAATGTATCCCTTCATCTTGGCCTTAACAGCTGCTTGCATCTGGTCAGCAACAAGTATGGCATTAAGAGTGGTGATAACTTCCATGAAAAGTGCTCCAGTTGGATTGTTGAATGAACCAAAAACCTTCTTCAAGGCGGCATCCTTTGACCACCATCTAGTTTCTCCGATAGTTCCCATTCGTTTCACAGTAGTGGAGTGTCGACTCCAGATGTTCATTCGTTGATAAGATTCCCGAAAGAATACTGCAATGTCATTCAGTAGTGAGAACAGTGATGCGCTCGTCACCACAACACTTGCAGCTTCGGTCACAACGAGATTTAACACATGTGCGTGGCACCAAACATGGATCTGCATTGGAGCTTCCTTTCATAGCAGAGTACTGAAGCCTTTGTAGCGCCCCTGCATGTTTGCTGCACCATCAGTTGAGTTTCCAACACAGGTCTTGAGGTCAAGATTCAGTCCTAACAAGACTTCAGAAACAAGTTGCACAAAAGCTTCGCCAGTAGATTCCTCACATTTCACCACACTCACTAATCTTTCTTGGATAGTGCCAGTGCTGTCAACATATCTAAGAACAACAGAGCACTGGTCTTGTGTGAGATGTCTTGAGTGGTATCAATTTCCACAGCAAACATGTCTGTTACTTCTTCAGAAATCCACTGACATCTTATCCCGGATAACTGTGATAACAGAATTCACTGTAGTTTTAGACAGCAAAGTTACCAAGGAGCCTCGACCTCGTGAACTCTTTGCCTTCTCATGTTGCTTCTTGCTGTTCTGGACAACGTGAGAGAGATGATCGGCTGTGCAGGAATCATACTTCCGAAGTAGTTTTACAACTTCCAGAAATGTACCATGGTCGATCTCCTCATTGTCAAGTGTGTATGCTGCTTCTTCATTACTTCCTCTGTAGCTCAGTCCCCTCTTACCAATGAGTTTGACCACATCCACAACTCTTTCCATCACTTGCCGTCTCTTTCTAACTTCATCATGATGGCTACGTGCGAGCAGGTGAGAAACGCTGGACTGTTGGCGATCTACCAGGTATGCTGTAGAGCATCTCAAATGAAAAGAAGAGCGTTCATGTTCTTCAACACGTGTATGTACATGTCGCCAGTCAGTCATTCCCTTGATGAACGTGGACCAGTCTGAGGTGCTGGAAAACGCCAAGCACACTGAACAGTGAAGAGAATGATTGTCCTTGTATGACAACCACCATCTGTTTGTACCATCTTTTCGCATGAAACACCTCTTGACCACTCGGTTGTCAGTTTTTTGATTAGGGTGGTAATTTCAAAACAGCAAACAATTTTCATCTCTACATGGTTTCATAATGTAGTTAATCGAGGGGTATCCCTCCTCTGCAAGTGTAGCAGCTGCAGCAGGTACATCTCTCAGCTGACCGCACCTGTTTGTGTTAACCAATTTGCACCAATTCTGCAGATTCAGCTGCCAATTGGTCATCTACTGATTCAGCTGCCAATTGATCATCTACCAATTCAGCTGCTGATGGTCCAGCTACCGATTCATTATCCTTATCCCCGTGTTCACTGACTTCACCAGGCCCAGTATTAGTACTCTTGAACAGATCCAAAAGGTTTCTGCACTTTGAAGCACAATCTGACAGTTTCTTTTTCTTTTGATCACGTTCCTTCTCAGCACCTCCTTTTCTCCACTTCTGGTTTGCTTTATCCATTGTTGGTTACAGATGCAGATGCTGAAAAAAAAAAAAAATTTTTTTTCATCGTAAGTCAGTTCGCGACATTGTTATCAATACTAGATCAGTAATCAGTAGACCTATCTAAACTTACTTGGCCTATCGGCTCAAAATCCTTTTTACTGTCGATTTGGTAGTTTTTACAATCGAAGGAAACACGTATCGGGAGTACATACGGCATAGCGATTGTGAATGTAACAGCTCTGAGGCGTCTTTCGCTTCGCATCGCAGTGACAGTGAGCACCAACATGGCGGCTGTAAGACTAAAATCTGGCTTCAAGCCCCCTCACCTCAGCCCACAGCCTTCAACCAGACATATTAACACGCTCCTCCCCCCTTCATTCCCGTGCTTCAAAGCAAAGCGGTAAAAATTGTTGTG
Organism: Myxine glutinosa; assembly: GCF_964187855.1. NCBI lineage: Eukaryota > Metazoa > Chordata > Myxini > Myxiniformes > Myxinidae > Myxine > Myxine glutinosa. The sequence continues at coordinate 214,760,922 of NC_136263.1, forward strand.
TCGCCATTATATATGCACGGTACCCGCCCAAAGGGCGGGGCTTCAATTAGGAGGCGCGATTTATATAAACATCCGTTAAATATCACACGCAAATCATCAAAATCTAAACAGTATTTTTAGAATTTCAATAAAAAACCACATCACTGTTCATATCGGTAAATATTATTCCATCGTGTTTCAAATCGTGATTAGTGATATCAACTGTACGCTTTTCTTTAGGAAAAGAATTGAATGATTTTGTACGCAGGTACAAACCTCTTCTTCAGCTTAGAACTTCAGGATACACGTCATTGCTGATAAAAGTTCCTTTTCTCTCTTTGAAGTTCTTGGCAAACATTTTTATATTGTCACTGCTGCCAACGCGACGCCATGGCATTATTCATAACATTCATTCATTCATCTAATGACCATTAAACATTATTCTTACGCTCATTAAAGGTTCATTAAACGATTACGAAAATAAAAACGAAAAACATTACGAAATTACGTTCACACCATCACATCAAACACTACCGTGAACACAAAAGTCACAAACATCGTCACAAACGTTACGTTACGTAATTCAAACCGTGAACACATCGAATATTGGAGAGCCCATTGCCATTTTCCGTGACAATTTTTTTTTCAGCAGTTTTTTTATCCAGCCCAGCGGCCCATTTTTTACCCAGCGGTTCCAGCCCACCGGGCATTGCCCAAATGCCCTATGGCCAGTCCGCCCATGCCGTCTGGTCCAGTTGCAGAATCAGAGTCGAGGTTTGACAGAAACTTCTCCACCTTATCAGGAGAGAAGGACACAGAGTCCAGGAGAAGTTGAGTTCAACTGGGAAAGGTGGGAACAGAGAGAGATGGGTTTGGGACACAATATTTTGAGGCAAACACAGAGTTGAGGCTTTCGGCTTTGTCACATGCGGTGTCAACTGTGTAGCCATTTGAGGTAAGGGAGGGGATGGAGGGGGGACAAACACTAGAAACGGATTTGACCAGGCGCCACCAGGATTTGGAGGAGGGAGACAGGCTTGAGAGTTCAGTCTTGAGAGTAGAGAGATAGTGCTTCCTGGCTCTCCTGAGGGTAGACACACACTTGTTCCGAGCTTGGTGGAAGGAACTGAGATTGCCTTCCGTTGCATTTGCCTTTCATGAGGCAAAGGCAAGTTGTTTCAGGGCAACTGCCTCACCACAAGATTCAGTGTACCATGGATGGGAGGAAGGGTAAGACAACTGAAGACGAGATGGGATAAATCTGTGCATGAGAGAGAGCAGTTTACTTTGGAAGAATTCCCAGGAAGAGTTGATGTCAGAGGCAGTAGAGGTGGGAGACCAGTCCAGATGATTGATGGCTGCTTGAAGACCGTGCCAGTCGGCCTGAGTGAAATGCCAGACTCGTCGACGCTGAGGAGGCTCTCGGAGAATGGCCTGAGAGATGTCCACTTTAACAAGCAAATGATCAGATTAATCAATTGGAGCTGAAGAAGAGCAGCAAACATTTGCAGGGAAGTTTGTCATAACCAAGTCTGTAAGAGAAGATGCTCCGTTGACTGAGATCCGGGTTGGGAAATTGACATATTGTGTCAGACCCAGTTGTTCGCAGAAGTCCTTTACTGAGATGCCATGGCTGGTGAGAGAGAGGAACCCACACCCAGCCAGCTGGCATGATGACAGTTGAAGTCACCACATATGAGGAAGAGAGAGAGTTGGGATGAGTGGAGAGAAGTTGGTCCATGTTGTCAGACAGCGAGATGTAAATGGAGTTTGTCACTGTTTGGAGGACGGTACAGAACACATATTAACAAAAGGTGGGAGCGAAGGGGAAGCCGTAGCCAGAGGTACTCCTGGGGGTGGGGTGGAGAGAGGGCAGTGCAAGGAGAGTGAGGAAGAGGGTTTTTGATCAAGATAGCAACCCCACCTCCAGAACGAGGCTCAGGTCTATCATACCAGAGGAGGGAGTAACCAGGAAGAGATATTAAGGAATCATAGACATATTGAAAGGGGAAAGTTTCTGTTAAGCAGATTACGTCTGGTTTGTCAGATGCAACCTGGATGGAGAGATCAGTCAGATGTGAGTGAAGGCCCCGGATGTTTGAAGTCCATATCTTTAAGGAAGAGGAGGGTGAGCATCGGTACAGGACAGGGGATGGGAGGGGTAGGGTAAGTTGAGGTGTGAGAGGGGGAGGTAAGAAGAACAGTTAATAGGGCATCAGAGATTGCAGTAGGGTTTGGAGAAAGGGAAGGATGAGGAGGACAAAAGATTTGATGGTGATGGGATGAGGCACAGCGAGGAGTTGTATGAGGGGTGGCAGATTGAAGTAGAAGGTTGGAGGGGGTGGAGGTATGAGATGGAAGGGAGAGGAAGTTGGGAGGAGGAAGCTTTGAGGAGGAGGGGGTAGAGGGGAGAAATGGAGATACATGTTAGGGGAGGAGATTAGAAGGGGAGGGATTGGGGGGGGGGGAGTTTTGAAGGGCAGAGTGAGGGTCAGTTTTCTAAGGGGAGGGGTGAGGGAGGGAATTTTGAAGGGGAGGGGTGAGGGGAGATTTGAAGGGGAGGGTGAGGGACGTGATTTGAAGGGGAGGAGTGAGGGAGGGTTAGGGGAGGAGTGGCGAGGGGGGAGTTTGGGAGGGGAGGGGAGGCGGGGAGAATTGAAAGGGGGGGGGGGAGGTGAGGGGGAGTTAAAAAAGTGGATGATTAATGAAAAATGAACATTTATTACAAACTGGATTTATTGTTGTATACAAGATAGTGGCTCGTGTAAGAGCTGACATCAATCACAAAAAAACAACAACAAACGGACACACAAAACATACAAAAAGGGAGCGAGAGACAAGATGGGGAGAGAGAGAGGGAAACACACAATACAGCAGCAGAGAACAGGGACAACGGAAGATCTGTGGGAGGGAGAGGGCTTGGGGGGAGGAGGCATGGGAAGGTGAGGGGGGGGGCGGTGGGAGAGTTATAAAACACATGGACACTGCTGGAACTTCCAGGAAAGAAGTCGGTATTTCAAAAAAAGTGGATCTGGGGTGAATTAACGGGGGTAGAAGAGATTAAGGTTTTGGATGGGGGAAGATAAGAGATGGTGGTGAACAGCTGTTTTAAAGACCTGGAGGGAGGAGTGGGATTGAAAAGAGTGAAAAGTTTGTTCCAGATGCGAGAGTGAAGAGGAATGAAGGAGTGAAGATGAGCAGAGAGTCTTGATTTTAGGAATTTCACCAGAAGAAGGTTGCTGGCAGATCTTGTGTGACCTGCAGGAATATTTGGGGGACATAGCCCAGATAGAGTTGGGGTTTTCAAGTCAGCGATTGTGATTTGTGATTTAACAGAAATTTTCCAGATTTTCCAAAAATTGTGATTTTCAAGTCAGCGATCCGTTTGAAACCGATGGAGGAGGGGTTGAATGAAGGTGAGTTTAGAATGTAGAAAAGAAGAACTGTAAGAGATTGAATATTTTTTTGAAATGGAATGATTTGATGAAGAAATTGAAAAAAGCCTTTTAAGTAGGAAGAAAAACAGTGTGTTGTAATAAACCACTGAATAAAGCACTGCAGGGGAAAGTTTAAACATATTTGAATAATATTTAAACAAAACCTTGAAAAACAATCTGGGAAAAGTTGCTGAAGTGAGAGCGTGGATCTGAGTTAGAAGGAGAAAGGGTTAAATGAGTATGGTGGAAACTAGAATTGGAAAGGTGAATAATGGCTAAAGAGGTAGAAAAAAAACTGATAAAGGGGGCAGGGTGAAACAACATGCATGTGGTGGTGGGCGGGGACTTGCTGTTGTTGATGCCGCTAGTTTGTGCTCATGCTGTCCACCTGTTGTTGTTGTTGCTAGTTTGTGCTCATGCTATCCAGCTGTTGTTGAAGACCCTTGTTAGTGCTCATGCTTTCCAGCTGTTGTTGATGACCCTTGTTTGTGCTCATGCTGTCTAACTGTTGTTGATGACACTTTGTGCTCATGCTATCCAGCTGTTGTTGATGACGTTGGTTATGCTCATGCTCTCCAGCTGTTGTTGATGACCCTTGTTTGTGGTCATGCTCTCCAGCTGTTGTTGATGACCGTTGGTTGTGCTTATGCTCTCCAGCTGTTGTTCCTGACCATTTTTTGTGCTCATGCTCTCCAGCTGTTGTTGATGACCCTTGTTTGTGATCATGCTGTCCAGCTGTTGTTAATGATGCTAGTTTGTGTTCATGCTATCCAGCTGTTGTTGATGACCCTTGTTTGTACTCATGGTATCCAGCTCTTGTTGACGATGCTAGTTTGTGCTCATGATCTCCAGCTGTTGTTAATGATGCTTGTTTGTGTTCATGCTCTCCAGCTGTTGTTGATGACCCTTGTTTATTCTCATGCTCTCCAGCTGTTGTTGATGACCGTTGTTTGTGCTCATGCTCTCCAGCTGTTGTTGATGATGTTGTTCATGCTCATGCTCTCCAGCTGTTGTTGATGACCCTTGTTTGTGCTCATGATCTCCAGCTGTTGTTGATGACCCTTGTTTGTGCTCATGCTCTCCAGCTGTTGTTAATGACGCTTGTTTGTGTTCATGCTATCAAGATGTTGTTTGTTACGGTTTGTGACCTTTTTCTTCTTCTTTCACCCACACCCCCCTGTGAGTTGGACCAAGTGGTTTGGTCCATGTGTATAAAGCCTATGATTGGCTGTGGGGCAGGGGAGTGGCCAGGAAGGTGATTCAGAGGAGTGAATGGCCATTTTGGAGGAGGGTTTATGGCAGAGTGCTTTTTCGGGGGTTGTAGAGTGTCCAGCTGCAATCTATCCACCTGAAGGGTGACGTTGATCGAACTCGTGGACTTGCCTACTCTTACCCTCTCATGCTGGGCCTGCCCTGGGGCCTAATGTTGGGCCTGCCTTGGGGCCTACTCGTGGACTTGCTTACTCCTACCCTCTTGTGCTGGGCCTGCCGTGGGGCCTACTACTGGGCCTACAGTTGGGCCTGCCTTGGGGCCTACTCTTGGACCTGCCTACTCTTGGACCGGCCGACTCTTGGACCCGCCTACTCTTGGACCCGCCTACTCTTGGACCCGCCTACTCTTGGACCCGCCTACTCTTGGACCCGCCTACTCTTGGACCCGCCTACTCTTGGACCGGCCTATTCGGGTTTTTCCCTCTTTTCTCCCTTCTTGGTTTTATGTGTCGGAAGAGATTTTCGTGTGATAATCCATAAATAAAGACCGTGTGATTGAAGGCTTGGCTTGGTGTGCTTCAGACCGTAACAAATTGGGGGCTCGTCCGGGAACTGATTTATATGATACCTGTCTTGGATTTTTTTTTCCCGCATTTGTAAGTTTTCTCATTGGCAGATACTTTGACTTTTGTTTGCGGTGCTGGTACTTATACTGCAGTCGTACACCATGGCTGAGGAGATGGATTTTGAAGTGAAGGAATTTTTGGAGAAGAAGGGGCTATCAGTGCAAGATGTAGAACTGTTACGTAAGGTAGAGTTACGAGCTGCAGCTGATCATCTTGGGGTTAGTGGGACATCTGGCATGAAAAAGGCGGAGATTGTTTCAGCTATTGTCAGTCGCATGGGTTTAGAACCGTGGGTAAGATTGAGGAGTGAAGCCTTGGAATTAGCCCGGGTAGAATCAGAAGAAAGACAGCTCAGACTAAAGTTAGAAGATAAGGAACGGCAAAGAGTTTGAAAGAGAAAAGGAAGAACAGCAAAGAGAAAAGGAAGAAAAGGAAAGAGTTTGAAAGAGAAAAGGAAGAAAAGCAAAGAGAGTTTGAAAGAGAAAAAGAAGAACGACAACGAGAGTTTGATTTAAGAAAATTAGAAATGCAGGTGGGACCGGCCCAACCTGTTTCCATCGATTCAGGTGGGGGTCAAAATGATCTCCCCCATTCCTTTGATGTGGCTCGAAACATTAGGCTTGTTCCCAAGTTTAATGAGGAGGAGGTGGAAACGTTTTTTTCTGTCTTTTTAAAAGATAGCAAAACGTCTTCAGTGGCCCGTACAATACTAGACCCTGCTACTACAAAGTGGGTTCATAGGGAGAGCCCAGGAAGTGTATTCAGCTCTGCCGGAGGATCAGTCAGAGAATTATGAGGCTGTTAAAAAGGCTGTGTTGTCAGCCTATGAGCAAGTTCCGGAGGCGTACCGGCAGAAGTTCCGAACCCTGAAAAGACAGGCTGAGCAGACATTTGTTGAATTTGCGAGGGAGAAGGAAATGAGTTTTGATCGGTGGTATCGTTCTCTACAAGTGGATAGGACCTATGGTAATCTAAGGGAGGTTATCTTGATGGAAGAGTTTAGGAACAGTATCCCCTTGGACATTAGGCCACACCTTATGGATCATAAGGTTTATGAACTTACCCATAAGAGAGGCCTGGGTTTTCCTCATTACGGTACTACCTGGGATAACAAGAAGGGGGTTAGTGAGGACCAGTCAGAGGGGAGTGGACCGACCATAGGGGTCCATTGATGCGGCCATCTCTGGGTAGACAGTTTGAGTGGTCGAGTCAGGCATCTCGCCGGGGACCGGCCCCCACGTGTTATTACTGTAAACAGAGGGACATCTGAAGTCGAATTGTTGGAAATTGCAAAGGGAGGAGAAGCAGGGAGGCGCCGCTAGACCTATTGCATTGGTTCGAACCAAAGTGGACAATCGCCATGATTGTGCCCTTTCAGTTAAAGCTGAGGATACTGCTGACTTTACGAGCCCCATACAGGACCGTTATAAACCCTTTGTGTCAAAGGGCCAAGTGTCATGGGACGGGAAAGTCAAGTCCGTCGTTATTTTGGGGGATACTGGGGCCGCCCAGTCGTTGATGTTGTCTAACGTTTTGCCATTGACTTTGAGTAGTTCAGGGAAAGCGAGTGCCTTAATCCAGGGCATTGCAGGTCGTTATGTCCCAGTCCCCTTACATAGGGTAAACTTGAAGTCTAATTTGGTCACAGGACCCGTGATAGTAGGAATAGTCCCCACTCTCCCCATAGAGGGTATTAGTTTCCTATTGGGAAATGATTTGGCTGGCAATAGGGTTTGTTTCCCCTGTAGTGAAAGAGAGAGTCCTCAAAGAGACGGAGAACCCTAACCTTCGGGACTATGGAGGATTGTAGGTACTTTCCGGGAAACACTTACCACCGCCTGCAATGACGCCAAGGAACATTTGAAAGTATCTCAGCGAGTAATGAAGGCCCGTTTTGACCTGAATACGACAGCTCGTAATTTTAGGCCTGGAGACAAAGTGCTAGTTTCACTACCTCTGCCTGGGGAGCCACTATTGGCGAAGTTTAGTGGTCCCTACTTGGTCGAAAAAAAAGCTTAGTGAGGTGAATTACGTGGTGCGGACCCATGACAGATGGAAACCTCACCGGGTGTGCCACGTTAATATGCTTAAAAGGTACTAGGAGCGTGAGGCTGACCTCGGCCGGCCAGTTGGTAGGTCATATAAAGCATCAAGATATTGATTCTGGTGAATTAGACAGCGTTGCTCGACAAGCACCTGATAGGGAACCGATGGGGGCTTTTAGTACAGCCGTACGCCTTGAAAATTGTACATATTTCGGGTCGAGATAATGTCATTGCAGATGCTCTATTTCGAGCTTGAGATATTTTTTTTCGTGCCCCTGCATATGACCTATGATGCCTGAAAATGTCACAAGGAGAGATGGCTGTTTGTTTATTGCACTGTTAATGCTGGGTTAAGTTTATGCTTGCACTGTTTATCTTGACTTTGTAAAATAAAACTTTTCTTGGGGTAAAGTTTTCTTCTTTAGGGGGGGGGGGGGGGGGTGTTATGGTTTATGACATTTTTATTCTGCCTTCCCCCACACCCCCCTGTGAGTTAGACCAAGTGGTTTGGTCCATGTGTATAAAGCCTATGATTGTCTGTGGGGCAGGGGAGTGGCCAGGAAGGTGATTCAGAGGAGTGAGTGGCAATTTTGGAGGAGGGCTTATGGCAGAGTGCTTTTTCGGGGTTTGTAGAGTGTCCAGCTGCAATCTCTCCACCTGAAGGGTGACGTTGATCGAACTCGTGGACTTGCCTACTCTTACCCTCTCGTGCTGGGCCTGCCTTGGGGCCTGCCGTGGGGCCTACCATTGGGCCTGCCTTGGGGCCGACCGTTGGGCCTGCCCTGGGGCCTATTTTTGGGCCTGCCTTGGGGCCTACTCATGGGCTTGCCTACTCTTACCCTCTCATGCTGGGCCTGCCTTGGGGCCTACCGTTGGGCCTGCCTTGGGGCCTAATACTGGGCATGCCCTGGGGCCGACTGTTGGGCCTGCCTTGGGGCCTACTCTTGCACCTGCCTACTCTTGGACCGGCCTACTCTTGGACCGGCCTACTCTTGGACCGGCCTACTCTTGGACCTGCCTACTCTTGCACCTGCCTACTCTTGCACCTGCCTACTCTTGCACCTGCCTACTCTTGCACCTGCCTACTCTTGCACCTGCCTACTCTTGCACCTGCCTACTCTTGCACCTGCCTACTCTTGCACCTGCCTACTCTTGGACCGGCCTACTCTTGGACCGGCCTACTCTTGGACCGGCCTACTCTTGGACCGGCCTACTCTTGGACCGGCCTACTCTTGGACCGGCCTACTCTTGGACCGGCCTACTCTTGGACCGGCCTACTCTTGGACCGGCCTACTCTTGGACCGGCCTACTCTTGGACCGGCCTACTCTTGGACCGGCCTACTCTTGGACCGGCCTACTCTTGGACCGGCCTACTCTTGGACCGGCCCACTCTTGGACCGGCCCACTCTTGGACTGGCCTATTCGGGTTTTTCCCATCTTTTCTCCCTTCTTGGTTTTATGTGTCGGAAGAGATTTTCGTGTGATAATCCATAAATAAAGACCGTGTGATTGAAGGCTTGGCTTGGTGTGCTTCAGACCGTAACATGTTGATGACGCTAGTTTGTGCTCATGCTCTCCAGCTGTTGTTGATGATCCTTGTTTGTGTTCATGCTCTCCAGCTGTTGTTGATGATCCTTGTTTGTGCTCATGCTCTCCAGCTGTTGTTGATGACCCTTGTCTGTGCTCATGCTCTCCAGCTGTTGTGAATGACACTTGTTTGTGCTCATGCTCTCAAGCTGTTGTTGAAGACCCTTGTTCGTGCTCATGCTATCCAGCTCTTGTTGATGACCGTTGTTTGTGCTCATGCTCTCCAGCTGTTGTTGATGACCCTTGTTTGTGCTCATGCTCTCCAGCTGTTGTTGATGACCCTTGTTTGTGCTCATGCTCTCCAGCTGTTAGTGATGATCCTTGTTTGTGCTCATGCTCTGCAGATGTTGTTGATGACCCTTGTTTGTGCTCATTCTCTCCAGCTGTTAATGACGCTAGTTTGTACTCATGCTCTCCAGCTGTTGTTAATGACGCTAGTTTGTGCTCATGCTCTCCAGCTCTTGTTGATGACCCTTGTTTGTGCTCATGCTCTCCAGCTGTTGGTGATGACCCTTGTTTGTGCTCATGCTCTCCAGCTGTTGTTGATGACCCTTGTCTGTGCTCATGCTCTCCAGCTGTTGTTGATGACCCTTGTTTGTGCTCCTTCAAGCTTCAATTACAGTTATTTGTTATTATTTGTGTATTCACCAGTTGCGACCCAGTGATATCGTTTATGCTGCAAGCCGTTGCCCTGTTAATTGTTTTTTATGTTCCAAAAAGAATAATAAACGTGACCAGCAATACTTGTTGTTAATGTTCCATGCAGGTGTAGGTGTACCTGTTCCAGCACTGCCAGTTCTTCAAGGCAACGTCAGCAACCTGATGGCTGATGGGAATTATGCTAGCGGCCTCTGGAAACACTACCAAAGGCGTTCGAGACAGGAAGGGAGCAGCACAGACATAAAATATTCAAGAAAACAATATATCACTTATGAAAAATTCATTTTTCAAGTAGCCTAGCGCTCCGCTCTCGCAAAGGCTGCCAGGCGAGGTGCGGCAGGTAATGGAAATGCACCTCCTCTCGGCTCAACCACTGCTCGGATTAATCCTGGAAAGACTCAACAAAATAAGAGTCAACAAAGGGTCTAATTTAAGAATCAACAGTCTAAGACTAAGCTAAGAGCGAGTCCCCGCGTATTGATTTGTCATTGGACATGGTGTCGTCAGGTTGCTCCCAAAGTTTAAAGGATGCTCTAGTGGGAGCCTATAGGAGATTCAGAACTTATCCGACTAGATTTTCCCAGACATTAAGCCTCGGTCAGTGACGCTGTCCATTCAAAGATGAGTAAAACCTCGAGGCACAATCGATCGCTATGGTCATTTGGCTTGGGTACACAAGGTCTTGTGGACCCCTTTCGTTGTTGGCGAACGGTCTTTGTGTGACTTTGCGGGGGTAGGCATGGGTTTTGAGCGGGGTGGGCACAGTGGACCCCTTTCATTGTTGGCGAATGGTATTTGTGTGACTTTGCAGTGGTAGGCATGGGTTTTGAGCGGGGTGGACACAGTGGACCCCTTTCATTGTTGGCGAACGGTCTTTGTGTGACTTTGTGGTGGTAGGGATGGGTTTTGAGTGGGGTGGAGGTAGTGGACCCCTTTCGTTGTTGGCGAATGGTCTTTGTGTGACTTTGCGGTGGTAGGCATGGGTTTTGAACAGGGTGGACACAGTGGACCCCTTTTGTTGTTGGCGAAAGGTCTTTGTATGACTTTGCGGTGGTAGGGATGGGTTTTGAGCGGTGTGGAGATAGTGGACCCCTTTCGTTGTTGGCGAATGGTCTTTGTGTGACTTTACGGTGGTAGGCATGGGTTTTGAACAGGGTGGACACAGTGGACCCCTTTTGTTGTTGGCGAAAGGTCTTTGTGTGACTTTGCGGTGCTAGGGATGGGTTTTGAACAGGGTGGACACAGTGGACCCCTTTTGTTGTTGGCAAAAGGTCTTTGTATGACTTTGCGGTGGTAGGGATGGGTTTTGAGTGGTGTGGAGATAGTGGACGCCTTTCGTTGTTGGCGAATGGTCTTTGTGTGACTTTGCGGTGGTAGGGATGGTTTTTGAGTGGGGTGGAGATAGTGGACCCCTTTCGTTGTTGGCGAACGGTCTTTGTGTGACTTTGCGGTGGTAGGCATGGGTTTTGAGAGGGGTGGGCACAGTGGACCCCTTTCATTGTTGGCGAATGGTATTTGTGTGACTTTGCGGTGGTAGGCATGGGTTTTGAGCGGGGTGGACACAGTGGACCCCTTTCGTTGTTGGCGAACGGTCTTTGTGTGACTTTGCGGTGGTAGGGATGGGTTTTGAGCGGGGTGGACACGGTGGACTCCTTTCGTTGTTGGCGAATGGTCTTTCTGTGACTTTGCGGTGGTAGGGATGGGTTTTGAGTGGGGTGGAGATAGTGGACCCCTTTCGTTGTTGGCGAATGGTCTTTGTGTGACTTTGCGGTGGTAGGCATGGGTTTTTAACAGGGTGGACACAGTGGACCCCTTTTGTTGTTGGCGAAAGGTCTTTGTATGACTTTGCGGTGGTAGGGATGGGTTTTGAGCGGTGTGGAGATAGTGGACCCTTTCGTTGTTGGCGAATGGTCTTTGTGTGACTTTGCGGTGGTAGGCATGGGTTTTGAACAGGGTGGACACAGTGGACCCCTTTTGTTGTTGGCGAAAGGTCTTTGTATGACTTTGCGGTGGTAGGGATGGGTTTTGAGTGGTGTGGAGATAGTGGACCCCTTTCGTTGTTGGCGAATGGTCTTTGTGTGACTTTGCGGTGGTAGGGATGGTTTTTGAGTGGGGTGGAGATAGTGGACCCGTTTCATTGTTGGCGAATGGTCTTTGTGTGACTTTGCGGTGGTAGGGATGGGTTTTTGAGGGAGGCGGACACATGATGCTGGCAGTGAGAATCCTGCAATGAGACATATATATTATGGTCACACGGATTAGAATCCCATCTCGTGTAACTTGTCATTATGACATCACAGTTCAAGTGCATCAAGACGTGGGAATTAGCAAGTCACTGGAGGTCTTGTTCATTATATGGTGTTGTTTGCATCTTCGCCGCCATGACGTTGCCTTTGAACTGCGTTTTGCCGGGAGCGATATAGTGAGTGGGTAGATCTGCCTGATGAGATTTCCCCCATGTATTTCATGCTCAATCACAATGGAGTAAATGTGATTGAAATACGTTACTGCATGTGAATGTGATGACGTCACATGTTATGCTCGAGTCAGAGTCGTGTCGGTCATTTTCTCACGATTCTCTGTCCTTGGAATTACTAAGAGATCGGGGGAGAAGATGATTCAAATTGAGATGAAACATATCCCTCCTAAATTAAGAGGTGATGTTTGATGATTCAGGTAGATCTTGAGTCCGAACTCCTTTACCTGTGAGTCGTCGCGTCTGACTTGCATTCCCCATCCGACTCTAACCCCACGGGAAGGTGGGATTAATTGGGGCCATTAACTAAGGAGTATGGGCGTAGGTAGCGGCAAATGGTCGTATATTATATAATTATGCTCTTACCTTGGGCCGTCCTCCAAACACATGCATCGAACGCAGCAGGTGAACGCGTTGATGTTCCACGCAAAGTCACGTGTTCTACCACCCAGCACGTTGTGAATTGCAAAACAGAAAAAGGTGTGAAATGACGTCCGTCGTGAACACAAACCAAGCTGGAGAGAGATTATATGTGGAAATAAATATAATCCTTACCTCCTGCCGGACGAAGTGCACGCAGCCAGGACTTTTCCTCCAACGCGTCATGATCACCTGGAGGGAAATAAAAATAATTAATTTATCGTAATCCTAAAGCTAGAGAAATACGTCTTGAGAACAATGGGGAATTGTCATGGAAAAAGATTGCCTCTGTTTCCAACCCATTACTCTTGGAACGATAAGGAGCACGTACGAGTGATGTTTTGAAGGTTCTTGGAAGGAGATGCTTCCTATAATCCAAGAATTTCAACATTTCATTGATGGAAGAAAAAAAAAAAGTGTATATACATATATATTCATATACATACATATTGTATATATTTATTCATATACATATATATTCATATACATATATATTCATTCATATACATATATTTTCATGTACATACATATTATATATATTTATTCATATAGATATATATTCATATACATATATATTCATATACATGCATATTATATATATTTATTCATATAAATATATATTCATATACATATATATTCATTCATATACATATATTTTCATGTACATACATATTATATATATTTATTCATATACATACATATTCATATAGATACATATTGTATATATTTATTCATATACATATATATTCATATACATACATATCGTATATATTTATTCATATACATATATATTCATAGAGATATATTGTATAGATTTATTCATATACATATATATTCATGTACATACATATTATATATATTTATTCATATACATATATATTCATATACATACATATTGTATATATTTATTCATATACATATATATTCATATACATACATATTGTATATATTTATTCATATACATATATATTCACATACATACATATTATATAATATTTATTCCTGTACATATATATTAATATACATACATATTATATATATTTCTTCATAAACATATATATTCATATACATATATTTATTCATATACATATATACTGTGTATATGTATGCATGTATGTATATATGTATGTATGTATGTATATATATGTATATATATATATATATATATATATATATATATATATATATATATACAGTGGGACCTCTAAATCCGAATTTAATTCGTTCCAGCGGAAGTTCGGATTGGGAAAAGTTCGGAATTAGAAACTATTTTCCTCATTAGAAATAATGGAAAGTGAATTAATCCGTTCCTGGACCCCAAAAATCCATTATCAAGACACTGTTAACTGCAAATACACATGATTCAAGGTAAAATAAGATGAGTAAATGCCCTAAATATCAAATAATAATAATAATAATAACAAGAAATAAATGTACTAACATGAAAATAACTGCATTTACCTTAGTGGAGAGTTCTGATGGTGCATGTGGAAGCTGGAGAGGAGGAAGGAGGGAGAGGGTTTTATTGCTTGGAAGGTGAGGCACCTTCCAAGCTAACATCAGATGACTGTGCTTCTGGTGTTTGCTCTCTTTGTCTCTTAACACCACTTGTAGAGGGTTGGGGCTCACTAGGCTTGCTTTCTTTAGAGAACCACCTCTCCAAAGTTGCCTGGTGTTGGCGACTTTTCTTAATTTTTCTGAAGTGGTCTGTCGACTCCTCTCCGGCCTTGCACCCCCAGCTCTCTCTGTGCTCTGTCCCCCAAATATTCCTACAGGTCGCACAAGATCTGCCAGCAACCCTCTGATGGTTAAACTGCCGAAATCTCGGCTCTCGGCTCACCTTCACTCTTTCATTCCTCTTTTCTCCCGCCTCTGGAACAAACTCCCTCACTCCCTTCAATCCCACTCCTCCCTCCAGGTCTTTAAAACAGCTGTTCACCACCATCTCTTATCTTCCCCCATCCAAAACCTTGATCTTTTCTACCCCCGCTAATTCACCCCAGATCCACCTTGTTTGAAATTCCAACTTCTTTCCTGGAAGTCCTGGCAGTGTCCATATGTTTTATACCTCTCCCACTGCCCCCTTCCCACGCCCCCCCCCCCCCCAAAGCCCTCGCCCTCTCTCAGATCTCTCGATGTCTCCATGTCTCTCGGTCCCTGCTCTCAAATGTTGTGTTTGTGTCCTTCCCCCTCTCTCCCCATCTTGTCTACCGCTCCCTATGTTATATGTTTTATGTGTCGGTTTGTCTTTCTGTGTGTTCATGTGATTAATGTTCGCTCTTTCACGAGCCTCGATATTGTATACAAAAAAAAAAAAAAAAAAAAAAAAAAGTGGTCAATCACATTGTCACCGAACAAGTTAATGCTCCTGTTAACCACTGCTTTATTAGGGTGCCACCTTTCAACAATGGCCTGTGTTTTAGACCAATGGAAGCACAGTTCTTTAATTTCAGCACTGGAAATGTTACCACTAGCTCCCTCTTCCTCCTCTGAATAAATTTCCACTGCCACTTCTTCTTGCTGCATCTTGTGGAGGTGCTGAAGTTCTTCTGTGGTGAGTTCCTTGTTGTGATCCTCCACTAACTCCTCCACATCCTCTTCACTCACCTCCAAGCCCATGGACTGACCCAATGCTACAATAGCAGGCACAATAGGTTCTTCAAAGCCTTCAAAATCTCGACGCTCGCGGCGGGAAATATGAACGACGCTAACGCTATGTTGGCGGTTCGGTTATAGAAATACATTCGGAATTAGGGACAAAATTTTCTCGAATTTACGGTTCGGAATTAGAGTAGTTCGAGATGAGGGGCGTTCGGAATTAGGGGTCACTACTGTATATATATATACATATATATATATATATATGTGTTTAAAAAATATACATATACCGTATATATGTTAAAAAGAAAAAATATATATATATATAAATATATATATATATATATATATTGTTGCGGATTTGAGGATTGCATTTTTTTTATTGTGTGTATTGTAGTGGTAAATTGTTGTGTAACGTTGGTTGGATATGGCCCCTCCTGCCTCCGGAGTTGTGTAAAGATAAAAAGGGCGTCTCGGTAGTTAATTCCATAAACACCACATTGCAGGACACGATAAAACCCTTGTTCAGTAGCTTATATCTTATTATGTGTTTTAGAGTAAGGCCTTGTCTTCCATTAGAATGACACTCCATTGCACCGAATCAATTAAGAATAGCTCCCCTTCAATAATTCCATTTCCCAGCCAAACTCTCCATCTGTGGGTAAAGCAGTTCACAAGCGTGGGGTGCACGCCCTCTCAATTCGCTGCTATAGTGAATATGTGCTCCGTGCTCTGTTTGAACAGGAGGGGCGGGGGTCGCCAGGGAGAGGCAAGCCCAGGGCGCGCCACGAATGGCGGGGCTGTGCAGCCCCATGCCCAAATAAGGAAACAAGCCCGTGGCTCGCCACGAGGGGCGTGCCGTCGGCGCGATGCCCAAATAAGGAGACAAGCCCGTGGGATTACGATACAAGGTCACGAAACAGAGCACGGGGGAGAGGGCGTGTCAGTCCCGCGCTGGAGAGAAGTGAGAGGCAGGGAATACGAGCTGAGCTGCGTGGAGAGGTACACGACAAAAGAAAGGGTCCAAGAGAAAGCAGAGGAACTTTTACGAACGAGTTGCAAAGAGATACGGCAGATGAGTCCAGCCCCGTTTCAACCAGCCGCGTGAAGCCCTGACGGGGCAGCGAGTGGCACTGCCGGCGTGCACTGTAAAGCCGAATACCAGGAGCTGCCGGCATGCGCTGTAAAGCGGATTACAAGGAGCTGCCGGCTCCCCGCTTCCCGCCCGGAGTGGACCTGCTCGCTGTGCCCTGTGATCCCACCTGCTCATCCTTTCCAGCCATTCCTGCCTGCAAGTTCCCCATTTGCGTACGTGAGTTTGTTTTGTTCGTGCTGTCCTGGGTAGTAACTAAGTCTGTATAAGCTAGTAATTTTCACTGTGTCACCTGCGTTTTCATGTCCGCTGTAAATACCCGTGACTGCTCTTTTTGCTTATGTGTGTAAATAATAATAAACCCCGTTACTCTTCTGTATGTCTTCTTCTTCCTCTTTGCATTCGTCGTCTTAGTCTTTTCCACATTGAGTATCTGTGGCGCGATACGGCCAACGTATGGGTGAATCGGGTTGAATTGGGGAACAACTGTTCGGTTCGCGGAGCCTCCGCTCGGCAAACATACCATCCTTAACCGCGTACCGTAACAATATATATATGTATGTATATATATATATTTATAAACACATGTGTATATATATATATATAAGTTCAAAACACACCTGGTCACAAGTGTGCCGCACTGACCGGGTCCTCAGTCGAGGTCCTCAGCATCATCCTGTTTCGGCCCTTCAACCTCGATACGGTCAGCTAAGGTGGGCCAGCAGGGGCACATACACATCCACATGCAGCAACTACACCTGGATGCGTACATACCCCCACCCCCAGCCAGTGCGAACGCAGAGAACAACAGCAACACCTCCACATCCAGAATCCACAGCACCAAACAAACATGGTGGAACACTCAAACACCCACCTTTATACCCTTCACCACTCACTAACAAAACACACCAGATCATTCATACACACACATCGACACACATACACACACAACACCAACCAACCACCTACCCTAACCAACATGCACCACTCATGCAAGCATACAAAACCACACCCACTCAGGACCCACTCCTGCAACACACACACACACACACACACACACACACACACACACACACACACACACACACCTCCATTTCTATTCCGTAACCTCAACCTACACCGTTCGACGTGCCTCCATAAACTTCATCCATATCCAAAATGAGCCTTTCAAGGCAACCTGGGCCACCTTGTCACACATCCTCCTTCTTTCTGTCCCACACAATCCCAGCCTAGCAAGAAATGCAGAAAAGGAATTGCCAATATACCTTCTGCACCCCACCTCAAATGGCCGATACGAAACTCGCCAACCCTTCTCCCGGCACTCTGCCTCCAGCTCACTGTACTTTCCTCTCTTCCTCTCGTGCACCTCCTCCATGTTCTCTTCGTAAGGTACTGACAATTCCCCTAAGATGACATGTCTTGTTGCACCTGACCAAATGACAATGTCAGGCCGCAACCTTGTCACACAGATCTCCTCTGGGAATACCAATTGTGGCTTTAGGTCTGCCACCACCTGCCAATCACAAGCATCTGACAGACCTCTTGCTTTCCACCTCCTCCTCCTTCCACCTCTTAAAACTTGGCCCTCTTTTACAAACCACACCTCTCCCCCATCAGTCTCCTTCTCCACTCTTCTTTCTCTTGACCTCAGCACCTCTTGTTGCACCATCTGCACCACCACCGCCAGCACCTGATCATGTCGCCACCTGTATTGTCCTGCTGCCAATGCTACTGAACATGCACTCAGTGCATGCTGCACCGTTCCCGCACCTCCACACAAATAACATCTCCTCCTGCAACAACCCCCACAATCTCAAGTTTACTGGTGAGGGAAGCACATCATACGTTTCCCGCAACAGGAAATTCAACAATATTGGCTCCATCCTCCAAATCTCTTGCCACTTCAACATCCTCACCCGCACACCTTCCCACCTCGTCCAAGCACCTTGCTGTGCCTGACCGACTGCTTTCACATATCTCCCCTCCTCTTCCTTTCTTCTCACCTCCCTCTCAACCATCTTCCTCCTCTCTTTCACACATGCCTTTCCCCATCGCTCATGCTCCATCTACCCCAAGCCATGCTTCCCGTGCTGTACCATCCCCATGACCTCCTCCTGTTGCAACCGCTCACTCCATCTCGTCCACCTCTGCTCTTGGATTCCACTTCCGACTTCCCTTCTTATCTTGGAGAGCATTCTTTACCACTGCATCACTTGAATCCCACAACATCATAAACTCTCATACCCTCACCACCTTAAACTCTTCAGTTAATGATGTCAAGGGACACTGGAGTTTTCCACCCTGACCATAAAAGGCAATGTTCGTCAAACAGCGTGGCACTCCCAACCACCTCCTCACAAACCCGCTCACGACAACCTCCATCCTCTCTACATGCCCAATCCGCAATATCATACATCAATGGCCACAATACGAGTGGCATCAATCCAAACTTCAAACACCATACTTTCACCTTACCTGGCAAACCACATCCATCAATCTCTTCAAACCTCTCAAAAGCTTGTTTCTGACCTCCCTCCACTCTTCCCACATCATTCAACTCTGCTGTATACCATCTTCCCAAACTCTTCACAGGGGCCTCCACCAATGATGGAACCACCTCCCCTCCCAGCTCAAACCTGTGCATGTTGTCCACCACTCCTCGTCTCACCACCACACTCATCGACTTTCTTGCTTTAAATCCCATTCTTGCCCACCGCATCAACCTTTCCAGTCGTCCCAGTACCTCCACTGCTGCATCAGCGGACTGTTGGACAACTGTCAGGTCATCCATGAAAGCAAACATCGCTGGCAACCTCTGATCAGGGGCTCGCTCCACTTCTTTCCCATGTCCACTCACCGCACATATCAACAACCCCATAACCAGCACAAACAAAGTATATAGGCACGTCAAAAAGTAAGTACACCCCATGTAAAGTTTTGACTTTTTCAACATTAGAGCTATTTGATCTTCATTTGAACAATATTGATAGATAAAGGTGATATAATACAACAAATATCATGAAACATTTACATTTTGTAGTCCATTGTATAATTTAAATAAACATAAATGCAAATTTCACATGTGGAAAAAGTAAGTACACCCCCACATTTATCACTACTTCAAATACCTAAAAATAGAATCAGGTGCACCAGCTCAGGTGCTAATGATGAGAACATCGTTAGAGAAGATCTTGGAGGAACCTGTCTTATTTAAACCTCAGACATTTAGTTTGGTTTGCTCTTTGTTGTTGAAGTGTGCGGCGTCACCATCCCGAGATCAAAAGAGCTCTCTGAGGCCTTCAGAAAGAAGGTTATAGATGCCTACGAGTCTGGGAAGGGATTTTAAAAGATCTCCAGACAATTTGAAATCAATCATTCGACTGTCCGGAAGATCATCTACAAGTGGAGAGATTCCAAACAACTGCCAACTTGTTCCGGCCAGGCCACCCCAGTAAGTTCAGCCAGAGAGCAGACCACAAGATGCTGAAAGAAGTCTCTAAGAAACCCAGAATGTCATCACGGGACCTACAGGTAGCTCTTGCCACTGTTGATGTCAAAGTGCACGAGTCTACCATTAGAAAGAGGCTGCACAAATTTGATCTACGTGGAGGTGTGCCAGGAGGAAACCTTTGCTGTCCAGAAAGAACATCAGGGCAAGACTAAAGTTTGCCAATGAACACCTCGGCAAAGACAAGCACTTCTGGAACAATGTGCTCTGGACAAATGAGTCAAAGGTAGAGCTATTTGGCCACAGTACCAGAAGACATGTTTGGCAAAAACCAAAGACAGCATTTGACCACAAGAACCTGATACCAACTGTAAAGCATGGTGGTGGAAATATTATGGTTTTGGGCAGCTTTGCTGCATCAGGGCCTGGGCAGCTCACCATCATAGAATCCACTATGAATTCTTCATTGTACCACAGGGTGCTTGAGGATAATGTGAGGTCATCTGTCGGAAAGTTGAGGCTCAACCGAAGGTGGACCTTGCATCATGACAATGACCCTAAACATACCAGTAAATACACCAAGGAATAGCTGAAAAGAAAGAAATGGAGGGTTCTGGAATGGCCAAGTCAAAGCCCGGATCTATTTCCCATCGAGATGTTGTGGGGGGATTTGAAACGAGCTGTGCATGCAAGAAACCCCTCAAACATCGCACAGCTGAAAGAATTCTGCATGGAGGAGTGGGCAAAAATTTCTCCCAGTCGATGTCAGAGACTGTAGACAGTTAGAAGATACGCCTACTTGACGTTGTTTCTGCCAAAGGGGGCAATACCACCGATTAGAGCCAAGGGTGTACTTACTTTTTCCATATGCGAAATTTGCATTTATGTTTATTTAAATTATACAATGGACTACAAAATGTAAATGTTTCATGATATTTGTTATATTATATCACCTTTATCTGTCAATATTGTTGAAATGAAGATCAAATAGCTGTATGTTGAAATATGTTGAAAAAGTCAAAACTTTACACGGGGTGTAATTACTTTTTCACGTGACTGTATATATATATATATATATATATATATATATATATATATATATATATATATATATATATATATATACATTTTATTTGTATTTCGCAATTATATATACTAGGGCATGCCCGTACTATATATAAGCTAGGACGTGCCCGTACGTGGGTGCCCGTTCCTTGCCAAAAAAAAAATAAAAAAAAAATTTGTGTAGTGGTGTGTGTGTGTAAACATCCTAGGGCGTGCCCGTACGTGGGTGCAAAAAAACATGCGTGCAAACAACAACAGCAAAAAAAAACTTTGAAACCACGTGGCAGTAACGACCACAGAACCCCCCCCCTCTATTTACATGAATGGTTTGGTCCATTCGCAACGACCACAGAACCCCCCCCCCCCTCTATTTACATGAAATGGTTTGGTCCAAAGCGAACGGCTTGCGGTGTTTGGTAAAGAAATCGCCATAGCTCGGTAACTACTTGTCCGATTAATTTCAAACCTTGAAAAGGCACATCCTCGGGTCCCCAGCAATATACCTGGCAAGTTTAAAGTATATCGGACCCGTGGTTGTCGAGAAACAGCGGTCACAGACACACAGACACACAGACACACAGACACACAGACACACAGACACACAGACACACAGAGATTGCTGGAATTATAGATAGACTAGGGCATTGCCCGTACGTGGGTGCCCGTTCCTTGCCAAAAAAAAAAAAAAACGCTACCCGTACGCTCTACCCCGCCCGTACGCCCGTAAACAAAAAAAACAACGCTCTTCGCTTCCGCCCTTCGCTCTGACTGAATTGGGAGAAATAATGCGCATAAGAAATCGAATTACGTACCGTAATGGCGGTCAGCTCGTAACGCGCTCAGCTCCGCTCGTCTCACATCGGCCACGCCTACGCAACAAAGCGTTCTGTGATTGGCTGCCGGAAGTGAAGTCGTCACTGTCCGGAAGTTCGCAAATCGCAGTTACGATGAATCGTTTTAATTTAATCGCAGTTTGAATTCGTTTTAAAACATAGTTTAACGGCAACATAGTTTTCCAACGTGAAATAAATGAATACGCTGTCAAATGTGCCGTCCGAGGCAGAGTCTGATCGCCACGTTCGGCACACGTGATAGCTCGCTGCTCTCTGATTGGTTGAAGCGTTTTTTGGACATAGCTCGGTAAGTACTTGTCCGATTAATTACAAACCTTGAAAAGGCACATCCTCGGGTCCCCAGCAATATACCTGGCAAGTTTAAAGTATATCGGACCCGTGGTTGTCGAGAAACAGCGGTCACAGACACACAGACACACAGACACACAGACACACAGACACACAGACACACAGAGATTGCTGGAATTATAGATAGATATATATATATATATATATATATATATATATATATATATATATATATATATATATATATATATATATATGTTTGTGTGTGCCAGTGAGGCTCAGCACGAGATCCCGAGCTCCCATTCGCATGAGCTTTTCCCTTTCGGGTCCAAGATGTACCTGCAAGCCCGCTCTGTGGTAACTATGGATGTCACAATGCAATTAGCCTCGGAGTCTCAGAGCGCTTCTCGAAATCGTTTTTCCTGTTTCCCTTTTTATCCCTATTTCCAGCTGGAGTCCCCGTGGGCGCTCATATGACGTTTGCTTCCGGAGGAGTATTTTGAGGAAAATTGCGTCGAGAAATCTACGCTCTGAAGAACATGCTGCAATCAGAGGTTATTAGGAAATTCATGGTGTTTTTCCACGTGCAACTCCTTGTCGTTGGTAAGGTGACCTCACGAGGCAGAGAGTACAGATTTCTTGCTCTGGGAGTTTCATGATTGAAGGGAAAGCGATATTGGACGCCAGTTCAGGCAGGTCTAGGAATTACCGAAGTTTTTGTGTGAAGTTACAAAATCACAACCAGAAGATCGACTAACCTTTTTGAAAGTTTAAACACCCACAGGAGCTTCCCTTGGCTACAATGGAGAAGCTGTCAGAGTCTCCTGAGAATGTTAAACACTACCTTTGGCACAACAACCTACATGTTAAACCTGCACATCATTACCCTGCGCTCGCGAAGCGAAGGCAGGGTTCAGCATTCGGGTCCGTCCGTACGTCGTATGTACGTACGTACGTCCGTACGAGCGTGTCTGCATTTTAAAAAATCATTTTCTCCGCAACCGTTGGTCCCATTGACATGAAATTTTCACTATAGGAGGGACTCCTCCTGTAGAATATTTTAGTGAATATTATGACGTCACAGGTCACGTGGTACGGGCGCCATCTTGGGAAAACCAAAAAAATTGCACCTCTATATCTCAAAAACCGCTGCACAGAAATAATTGAGACAGGTCTCTGCAAAGAACTCTTCATGCAGAATAACATATTTGAAGGCTGACGTCATAGGTGCCGCCGTTATGACCTCATGATTCGACAAGTAAAAAAACTTTATCCGATCAGGATTAAATTTCTTAAGCATCTTCTGGGTATAAATTGATGCAGAAATATAATTATAATGTCGTCGTAGGTCACGTGGTTCAGACGCCATAGTGTTTTGAGTGAAAGGCCTGAAAAACCACTAAAATCAAATATTCTCCAAAACGACTGAACAGATCGAGGCAAAACTTTGAAGCCGGAATCGCATTCCCATGACGAACAAAAAGGTCAGCGAGCATGACGTCATGCGTCACATGGTTTCGGAGTTATGACGTTTTTAAGCATAAACTTTTAAAACCTAGCTCCTCCCTCATTTTTGAGCCTATCGAGGGGAAACTTCACAGATGTGTTCATCATATCAGTCTACTAAAATGTCCTTTTGGAATTTGCGATAGGTGGCGTGGTTTGGCAGATATAAATACTTAAACGAAAATATTTTAAAATTCATAACTCTTGAACCGCTCCATTAATCGACGTGAAACTTTAGATTATAGTAGAGGTAATGAAGTGTAACATGTGTGCAAAATTTCAAGATGATTGGATGTACGGTCTGGAAGCTAGAAGTTGTTATTGCGTGAAGACGAAGAGTCTTCAATAGTGGACATGGAATTAATTATCACACTGCACATGATGAGCAGGCAAAGTACGGAGCGATCTCGCAGGGTCAGTTTGACCTCAAATGAAATTCTGATTTCAGATTTGTCAATCGCTGAGGTATATTAACACACAACCAAAACAGATTTGGTGAAATTCCGACGATTTTTGACGAAAATATAACATTTGTGTCTGCATTTCAGTAAAGTAAAGTGTGTGCCGTGTCAGCATTTTAAAAATTGAAACGTGGCTCATTGTAAAGAACTCTATATGGGGAATAGGTGTTAACGATGACGTCATTGGTGCCATAATTATGACGTCATAATTCGACAGGGACAGACAGGGACAACGCTTCGTCTTATCAGTTTGAAATTTAATTGAGCATTATCTATGCAACAATTATATCGAGAATATAAATTTATGATATCATCGGTCACATGGTCTGGCAGCCATATTGGTTTAAAAAAAAAGAAATGTTCAAAAATAGAAGAGATGGCTCACACCAAGTTGACTGCGCAAGGTAAGTATTATATGAATACCATCTAGTTGTGCCATGTATTTGTTTCTCTCCGCTAAATTTCCTGTTATTTGTCAGTTGGACAACAGGATGGTAAATTATATATATATATATATATATATATATATATATATATATATATATATATATATATATATATACCAAGGGGTCTCTGCCAGAGGCTCATTTTGTTTATTTGTCTCTGCCAGAGCCACAGTACAGGATCGGGATGTTTGGAGAAATCTAATCATGAATGTCACCAGAGGTTGGGGACATGTGATTATAATAAATTTGCGCGATTATTTACCATGCCTCATGGTTAAGGCGGCGGGCGAGCTTGGGATCCTAAGGTCCTGAGTTCGAATCCCATTCAGCTGTTTAATTAATACCAGGTGGGGTTGACACAGCCTGTCATCTTTCCGAGGTCGACGAAATGAGTACCAACGTATTGTATCCTCTCGCAAGGAGGTTGGTGGCAGAATTTGCACTTCGGCCGCCGTAAAAACACCTCATTCCATAGCACACACAGGGGTGTGTTGGTATGGTGCTGAGGAGTCATCCAAGGACGGAGCGACGTGCTGATCCAGCATACACGCCTATATATATACACACATTGTTGTGGATCTGTCGCCGGCCTTCTCTCCTTATCAAGGGGGGATTAATCCCCTTGTCTTTACTGATCTGGCGCGACCCAAGACCTATTATGTCCCTTCCGGACAGCGCTAAATAGGGTTTCAGGACCAAATTCGCTGTTACCTAAGTACTAGCGCTGCCCTGGAAGCGAGGGAATAAGCCTCGCACGAACCACGTGTGATGGTGATACGCCGAGCGGTTTGCGTACATGTGATCCGCGCTATTATTAGTTACTATACCCGATTGGAGCGATCTTATTCGTACCACACTTAGTCGATGGAGAAATCACAAAGGCGATCGAATTGGAAGAAAAGGAAGAACAAATATGTTTAATTATGATTGCACGTATTTACAGCTCAGGACGAAGAGACACAGGGAAATCCTTAGGCAGTCTTATTCTTAATACCCCAGGACAAATGGGCCCGTCTCACACACACACTCACACGGGGATTGCTGATTGGCAGGATGATGTTCAACAGCGCCGCGGTGGTCATACAGGATCGGCTCCATCTCACTCTCCATGGTCCCCGGCACGTCCCACGAAGATGAAGGTAGGCGAAGGCAGAACCGCGTATCGTGTCGCTCGAACAAAGCGGGTAATCTCGGGGTGAACGGTAGAGGGCAGACTTTGCGCGGCTGGTGGTTACTCAGCCGCGTTCACTCGCTTTGGCCAAACTGCGTGAGTTATCAACGCCCTGTCTGCGCCCACGTATTCCATGTAACAAAGTTCATTCAGTGCGGGTGATTCCCGTCAAGCGCGTCTCCTTTCTCCGTACTCAGAAGTCACTTCAGCGCACCTCTCCCATAAATCTGGTCTGCGCGCAACTCTCTCAACTCACGAGCGCCTCTCCCATAACTGGACTCCACGACTCACCAGCGCCTCTCCCTTCTCATAACTGAGGTGGGGGCCTTTTGCGCAAAGGGTTTTATTGCCACACCCTTAGAACCCTCTGGAACCCACCAGACGCTCTTCACCATGCCCTCTCATGCCATGCCGCTCGAACTCTGATTGGCTGGTTCATTCTTACCATCCACCTTGCTGCCGCGCCGAGCTCAACCCTCCTTCACCTTTCGAGGCCCTGCCGCATGTTAACTTGATTAGGGGACAGCCAAATGGGACGCGGGATGGATTGCGCCCATAGAGGTAGAATGGAGGTTGGAGCAAAATGATTGTCGGGCCTCTTCTCCTGCCTTTACACAACGCAGGTACTAAGAGAGGAAATGGCCTATTCTTACACATACTAAGACATAACTATACTACAAATGGGCCTATATGCTGCTCGTGTGACTAACTATGGGGGGCAAACCTTTAACCTTTATTAACTTTGCTGTACAAATCTCAAAACCGCAGCAATATATATATATATATATATATTGTTGTGGTTTTAGAACCCACACTTGTAAATAAATAATCACTTGTAAATATGACATTAAAAGGTTAAAGGTAGCACCCTTAGTTAGGCCACAGCTACACGTAGGCCACCATAGGAATCCAGTTATTTCATTATTATGTGTTTAGTTAAGGCCGTGTTTCCAATAGTTGAATCTGCGTTGCGTCAATCATATAAGGAGTAGGCCCTTTCGTCCATTTTGCGACCTCCCTCTCCAAGCAATGCCATTACACGCCTTTGTTAGCAGCGTTTGCTGCCTTGCTGCTGAAGCCCGCTCAAACGACGCCATTAACCATGCGGTCAGGCCCGAGGAAAAAGGAGGCGGAACGCCAAGAACAAGGTGTGGCCTGTCAACCAGCCGTCAAAGGCATGGCCAGTAAGCCCTCACCAGCCAACCAGGGCTGAGGGAATATCACTGACAGGCATGGCTTTAGGAAGTGCGGAGTGATCTTGGCACGCGTTATATAAGCGCGAACGGAAAGCTCTTTCGCAGGACTATTCAGCGGCGCTCATTGCAAACGTGATTGGAAGGACTTAGTCGGGAGAGTGCATTGCAAAAGCCTGATATGGAGCGCACATTGGCGTCAGGACTCACTCGCTGGCGCTTTTAAGAGAACCTTGGAGAGGGTGCGTTTGGCACGCTGGTGCAGTTATTAGGTACGCTGAAGGACACCAGCCTCCCCCCCCCCCCCCCCCCCCCGCTATATGTAAGGTCCGCTCGCGTCCAACTACACACGGAGCTGCCTACCGGGTTTTGCCCGCGGGACCGGAGCCTGGACCGTCTACCTGGACCTTCCACCCTACCAGCTACAATCCCTGTGTGAGTGTGTCTGTTTGTCTGGGGTATAGAATAAGACAGTTTTAAGACTGCCCTGTGTCCTGCTTCTTCCTCTTCTTCCTGTACATCCTTTCGTTTCCTCTTTCCTCCTGTATATTTGTAATAAATTACCTTTTTTTTCTTGGTTTTCCCTAATCCGATCGCATCCATCCTTTCTCTCAATTGAGTACCTGTGGCACGATTAGGAACCGCTAACATCGGGTTTAATCTTTGTTAATAGCTTGGATCGTGGATTGCTAACCACTCGGCATTATCCATCATATCCGTGGTTCGAGCGGGAGTTATTCCCTCATTTCCAGTGGGCGTTAGTACTTAGGTAGCAGCGAACGCCTAGGTCTAGCAAACCCTACCCAACGCCACGCCGGGAAGGACGTTATAATTTCCAGGACTCGGAACGGCCAGCTAAAAAGACAGGGGGATTAACCCCCCCCCCCTTAATAAGGGGAGCGCCGACCCCCAAGATCTGTAACTATATGTATGTATATATATATATATATATATATTGTTGCGGATATGGGATTTGGCCTCCATCCATATCCACTTGTAAATATTCCCCTATTTCCCCAATACTCCCCAACTATCCCCAATCCCCCATTCCCTAGTCCCATTGTCTGTAAACAACACTCTGTAGAACCGACCTTCCCCTTTTTCCCCCATTAACTGTCGTGCCCAGGTTCACCGCATCTCACGTAGACAACTATAGGACCTCTTGCTAGTTATTCTTAGTCTATGTCAGTTAAGGACTCGTTTCCATTAATTCTGACTCTTCGTTGCACCAGAATGTGATTGTATGGCACCAGTAGTGAGTTTAGGACCTCCCCATACCTCCTCCCATCTTCCTCATGAAACTACAACAACAACAACAACTACAACAACAGCGCGCGGGGAGTGTGCGTCCTCACTCCGGCTTGGTTAGCCGCCATTGCCCATGAGCTCCGACAGGGTTACCACGCAGGGGCTGACTGTCAGCTCCTCGTCAAGGGTGGAGCCCGGTAACCCCCCCGCACCCAATAAGAAGCGGCGGGCCGATTCCATCTGGGGCGGAGCTAACGAGCCGAGGGCGTGTCACTCCCCGCTGGAGATACGCAGCCACTTACCGGAGGTGACGTCAGATGCGCCCCCAGCTTGAGGAGAAACAGACGCCACCTCCAGCGCGACGATACCTTCCTGCATCTTTTGGACCACGCTATCCTGTCCCTGAGCCAAGGTGCACCTTGTGCTGTCCATCGACTACCTGCCCTTCCTTGCCATCAATCCCTGTGTGAGTCAGTCTTGTCCTGTTTATCTGTGGTCTGTCGGGGCTACTATAAGACCGTGATTAAGTGCCCACCTTCCTATGCTGTACCTCTTGTCCTTGTAATCTAAACGTTCCGCATACAAATATTATAACCTCCTCCGGAGGTCTTGAGAAATGTACCCCTGGTGTCGTGTCATCTAACCCAGCCGTTGTGTCCTTTCCTTCATTGATCTAGCGTAGCGCGACTCGGCCAACGTTCGAGTATAATCGGGTAAACTGTGCAGACGCGGTCATACCAAACCGCTCGGTAAACTAACATCCAAAACCGCGTCTGTAACAATATATATATATATATATATATATATATATATTTATATTATATATATATTTATATTATATATATATATATATATATATATATATATATATATATATATATATATATATATATATATATATATATATATCTATAATTCCATTAATCTCTGTGTGTATGTGTGTATGTGTGTTTGTATGTGTGTATGTGTGTATGTTTGTCTGTGACTGCTGTTTCTCGACAACTACCGGTCCGATATACTTGAAACTTGC
Organism: Myxine glutinosa; assembly: GCF_964187855.1. Lineage (NCBI taxonomy): Eukaryota > Metazoa > Chordata > Myxini > Myxiniformes > Myxinidae > Myxine > Myxine glutinosa. Next base: position 214,789,765 of record NC_136263.1, read on the forward strand.
CAGGTATATTGCTGGGGACCCGAGGATGTGCCTTTTCAAGGTTTGAAATTAATCGGACAAGTAGTTACCGAGCTATGGCGATTTCTTTACCAAACACCGCAAGCCGTTCGCTTTGGACCAAACCATTTCATGTAAATAGAGGGGGGGGGGTTCTGTGGTCGTTGCGAATGGACCAAACCATTCATGTAAATAGAGGGGGGGGTTCTGTGGTCGTAACTGCCACGTGGTTTCAAAGTTTTTTTTTGTTGTTGTTGTTTGCACGCATGTTTTTTTGCACCCACGTACGGGCACGCCCTAGGATGTTTACACACACACACACACCCCTACACAAATTTTTTTTTTTTTTTTTTTTTTGGCAAGGAACGGGCACCCACGTACGGGCACGTCCTAGCTTATATATAGTACGGGCATGCCCTAGTCTATCTATAATTCCAGCAATCTCTGTGTGTCTGTCTGTGTGTCTGTGTGTCTGTGACCGCTGTTTCTCGACAACCACGGGTCCGATATACTTGAAACTTGCCAGGTATATTGCTGGGGACCCGAGGATGTGCCTTTTCAAGGTTTGTAATTAATCGGACAAGTACCTACCGAGCTATGTCCAAAAAACGCTTCAACCAATCAGAGAGCAGCGAGCTATCACGTGTGCCGAACCGTTAATGCAATGCAAGCGTTAATGCGTTAATGCAAGGCTTTTCTTTTTTTCCCTCTTCTCTTTCTACTTTTCCTTGCGATTAAATTGCAAACAGCCAAAATACGTTGGCGCTAATTGAATAATTGGCCATTAACACTAAAATAATCGTAACTGCGATATGCCAACTTCCGGACAGTGCAGCCTTCCATGTTGTTGTTGTTTGCAGCAGCTGTTTGCAGCAAGGCAAGGCTTTTCTTTTTTTCCCTCTTCTCTTTCTACTTTTCCTTGCGATTAAATTGCAAAAAGCCAAAATACGTTGGCGATAATTGAATAAATGGGCATTAATAGATAGATAGATAGATATGCGATATGCGAACTTCCGGACAGTGTGCGCGTTACGAGCTGACCGCCATTACGGTACGTAATTCGATTTCTTATGCGCATTATTTCTCCCAATTCAGTCAGAGCGAAGGGCGGAAGCGAAGAGCGTTGTTATTTTTTGTTTACGGGCGTACGGGCGGGGTAGAGCGTACGGGTAGCGTTTTTTTTTTTTTGGGCAAGGAACGGGCACCCACGTACGGGCAATGCCCTAGTATCTATAATTCCAGTAATCTCTGTGTGTTTGTTTGTCTGTGACCGCTGTTTCTCGACAACCACGGGTCCGATATACTTTAAACTTGCCAGGTATATTGCTGGGGACCCGAGGATGTGCCTTTTCAAGGTTTCATATTAATCGGACAATTACTTACCGAGCTATGTCCAAAAAACGATTCAACCAATCAGAGAGCAGCGAGCTATCGCGTGTGCCGAACGTGGCGAACACACTCTGCCTCGGATGGCACATTTGAGAGCGTATTCATTTATTTCACGTTTGCAAACTATGTTGCCGCTATGTTGGCGTTAAACTATGTTTTAAAACTAATAAAAACCATTTCATGTAAATAGAGGGGGGGGGGGGGGGTTGTCACTGTACTCGCAAGCCGTTCGCCGTTCGCTTTGGCGTTGCGGATGGACCAAAACATTTCATGAACCAAACCATTTCATGTAAAGCGTTCGCCGTTCGCTTTGGCGTTGCGAATGGACCAACACATTTCATGGACCAAACCATTTCATGTAAATAGAGGGGGGGGATATAATTTTAGATATATATATAGTACGGGCATGCCCTAGTATATATAATATGTGTATTTCTATATATATATAAAACTATGCATGCACACACTGAAGACTTCGCTTGAACCTATTTGGTGGCAATATACTGTGTACTTGTTTGAGGTCATTTGTATATCTACTGTCAGTGGAACAATTCACTGGAGTACTCACAGCACCTGTCATGTTCTGCTGGTAAAGATGCACGAACAGCACCAAAAGTGCTTTTCACCTGCAGGTCTTTGTTCCAACTCACATCTGAATCCATACCACAGGAGGCACTGGATGACCTTTGGCAGAGCAAGCACTTTGTTAGCTTCAGGACTGTGGAAAAGCTGATGTAGCTTTCACCACCTACTGACTCCCTTCAAATTTGATTCTCTGCAGAGGTTTTTCGTTTCCCACACCTTCATAATCATTTTGGAGGTCAGTGATGGAAGTTCATTGTGGTAGATGGGTAGCAACAACATTCTCTGTGATATCTTTATAGCCAATGCCACTTGGAGAAAATTTCCAAGTCGGTCAAACCAAGGATGTAATTGGTGCACTTCAGCACATTGGGAGGAAGGAAGACATCACCTGCTTGCTGTTCAACCGAGTTAAACTGATATAAATACAATTTGTATCAATAAGTGAGAGAGATCATACTTCTTTGAATGCTCATCAGCTTTCACTCCTGACTATAAATACAGACTCTGATGCCAGTCGGTATGTCATTACCTCCGCCGTCAAAGGTGGATGGAGGTTATGTATTTACCTGTCTGTCTGTGTGTTTGTCTATGAACAGGATATCTCAAAAAGTTGTGGACGGATTCGGACGAGATTTGGCAGAGATGCAGTATACGTGACGAGAGCTAAATGATTCGATTTTTGTGAAGATCCGGATTCGGATCCGGCTACTATAGTTTTTAACCGATTCTTCACCTTTGAGGGATTGGGCGAAAAGCGATATATAACATTATATTTAAAACGGTTGTGGACAAGTTGTGACTAAACTTGGTGGAGGAGTTGGTTTGGTGACAATAACAAGCCGATTAGATTTTGGTTCAGCTCCGAATCCAGATCTAGCCTAACAGTGGGATGCAAAACAACCTGTTCAGCCTGGCGTAGGTATGCACTCTAACGAGTTTTACAAATGGAATGCAAGCTAAGTAAAATAACAAGGCACCTCGTTTAATTTCATGTTTTTATTGTCACATGTTAGGATTGCGAAGAAACTCCAGCAATCTCTTTCTCTCAATCCACCGTCGGTCCGTTCCAGCAATCACTTTCTTCCAATCCACCATCGGTCCATTCCAGCAATCTCTTTTTCTCAATCCACCATAGGCCCATTCCAGCAATCTCTTTATCTCAATCCACCATAGGCCCATTCCAGCAATCTCTTTCTCACAATCCATCATCAGTCTGTTCCAGCAATCACTTCCTTCCAATCCACCATCGGTCCATTCCAGCAATCTCTTTCTCACAATCCATCATCAGTCTGTTCCAGCAATCACTTCCTTCCAATCCACCGTCGGTCCGTTCCAGCAATCACTTTCTTCCAATCCACCATCGGTCCATTCCAGCAATCTCTTTTTCTCAATCCACCATAGGCCCATTCCAGCAATCTCTTTCTCGCAATCCACCGTCGGTCCGTTCCAGCAATCACTTTCTTCCAATCCACCATCGGTCCATTCCAGCAATCTCTTTTTCTCAATCCACCATAGGCCCATTCCAGCAATCTCTTTATCTCAATCCACCATAGGCCCATTCCAGCAATCTCTTTATCTCAATCCACCATAGGCCCATTCCAGCAATCTCTTTATCTCAATCCACCATAGGCCCATTCCAGCAATCTCTTTCTCACAATCCATCATCAGTCTGTTCCAGCAATCACTTCCTTCCAATCCACCATCGGTCCATTCCAGCAATCTCTTTCTCTCAATCCACCATCGATCCATTCCAGCAATATCTTTATCTCAATCCACCATCGGTCCATTCCAGCAATCTCTTTCTCTCAATCCACCATCGATCCATTCCAGCAATCTCTTTCTTGCAATCCACCATCGGTCCATTCCAGCAATCTTTCTCGCAATCCACCATTGGTCCAATCCAACAATCCCGAGTCGGTCTGTTCCAGCAATCACTTTCTTCCAATCCACCATCGGTCCATTCCAGCAATCTCTTTCTAAATCCACCATAGGCCCATTCCAGCAATCTCTTTATCTACATCCACCATAGGCCCATTCCAGCAATCTCTTTATCTCAATCCAACATAGGCCCATTCCAGCAATCTCTTTCTCACAATCCATCATCAGTCTGTTCCAGCAATCACTTCCTTCCAATCCACCATCGGTCCATTCCAGCAATCTCTTTCTCTCAATCCACCATCGATCCATTCCAGCAATCTCTTTATCTCAATCCACCATCGGTCCATTCCAGCAATCTCTTTATCTCAATCCACCATCGATCCATTCCAGCAATCTCTTTATCTCAATCCACCATTGATCCATTCCAACACTCCCCAGTCAGTCTGTTCCAGCAATCTCTTTATCTCAATCCACCATTGATCCATTCCAGAAATCTCTTTCTCTCAATCCACCATCGATCCATTCCAGCAATCTCTTTATCTCAATCCACCATTGATCCATTCCAGAAATCTCTTTCTCTCAATCCACCATCGATCCATTCCAGCAATCTCTTTCTCGCAATCCACCATCGGTCCATTCCAGCAATCTTTCTCGCAATCCACCATTGGTCCAATCCAACAATCCCTAGTCGGTCTGTTCCAGCAATCACTTTCTTCCAATCCACCATCGGTCCATTCCAGCAATCTTTCTCGCAATCCACCATTGGTCCATTCCAACACTCCCCAGTCAGTCTATTCCAGCAATCTCTTTCTCTCAATCCACCATTAGTCCATTCCAGCAATCTCTTTCTTCTAATCCACCATTGATCCATTCCAGCAATCTCTTTCTCTCAATCCACCATTGGTCCATTCCAGCAATCTCTTTCTCTCAATCCACCATTGGTCCATTCCAGCAATCTCTTTCTCTCACTCCACCATTGGTCCATTCCAGCAATCTTTCTCTCAATCCACCATTGGTCCATTCCAGCAATCTTTCTCTCAATCCACCATTGGTCCATTCCAGCAATCTCTTTCTTCTAATCCACCATTGGTCCATTCCAGCAATCTCTTTCTTCTAATCCACCATTGATCCATTCCAGCAATCTCTTTCTTCTAATCCACCATTGATCCATTCCAGAAATCTCTTTCTTCTAATCCACCATTGGTCTGTTCCAGCAATCTTTCTTCCAATCCACCATCGGTCCATTCCAGCAATCTCTTTCTTCTAATCCACCATTGATCCATTCCAGCAATCTCTTTCTTCTAATCCACCATCGGTCCATTCCAGCAATCTCTTTCTTCCAATCCACCATCGGTCCATTCCAGCAATCTCTTTCTTCCAATCCACCATTGGTCTGTTCCAGCAATCTTTCTTCCAATCCACCATCGGTCCATTCCAGCAATCTCTTTCTTCCAATCCACCATCGGTCCATTCCAGAAATATCTTTCTTCTAATCCACCATTGGTCTGTTCCAGCAATCTTTCTTCCAATCCACCATCGGTCCATTCCAGCAATCTCTTTCTTCTAATCCACCATTGATCCATTCCAGCAATCTCTTTCTTCTAATCCACCATCGGTCCATTCCAGCAATCTCTTTCTTCCAATCCACCATCAGTCCATTCCAGCAATCTCTTTCTTCCAATCCACCATTGGTCTGTTCCAGCAATCTTTCTTCCAATCCACCATCGGTCCATTCCAGCAATCTCTTTCTTCCAATCCACCATCGGTCCATTCCAGCAATCTCTTTCCTCAATCCGCCATTGGTCCATTCCAGCAATGTCTTTCTTCTAATCCATCACCAGTTGCTTCACCAAACATCAATTCACCAAACCTCAAATCACCAACCCCTTCTTCATCCCATCAGTCCTTCCTTCAACCCTGTGATCAGTTTATTGTTGTTGTCTGTACATTTGATCACATTATTGTATTCCATCACATTCAATCGAACTGTTCATCCGTGTCTCACCATTCAGACCCCTCATTCTTTTATCATTCCCAATTATCTATCTGTTCATCAATCTCTCATTAGTCTATTCCCTCACAATTATCTATCTGTCCATCCGTTTGTACATCCCAAACTCACTCGGACTCCAAATCACTCCCAACCTCCACCAAAACCCATACTGGTACACCATAAAACCCAAAACCCATACAAGTACCATATTATAAACAATTAATGTCAAATCCTCTGGGCCGGTCAAACTACCTTCCCTCATTCCCTCATTCCTGCCCTCAATCTTCTTTCCCTGGACCTCGGGATTCGTCACATGGGACAATGCTTACCAATGTATACTGCACAGTGGAGCATTTGGGCGCACAGACACAGGGTGAGGGCACCATCGCAGCTGTGGCCTCGCAAAAGGAGGGCGACGGTACCATCGAATTCCTCCACAGAGTGACGTGCAGGTCTTGGAGAAAAGGTGGTGAGGTCCATGGCTCATTTTGAAGAATAAACATATTACTGAGTGAATATATTACATACTGCATTACTCAACTTACCTTTAATGATGACAATGCAGTTGATATAATGACGATGATTATGGTGTTGGACGAGAGGTTAGGTTTCGGGGGATGAGTGATCGTCTTGAGGGTTATTCAGGGCGGACCCCACACACACTGTGGAGGAATGAGGATAACTTGGGGTGTTACTACCTTAGACTGGATGAACAAACTAGTAATGGGCACCTGTGTTGCTTTTTTCCTGAAGGTCTTTTTGGACTTCCTTATTGGAATTGATCACACCCTCCAGCTTGAGCTTGAATTCAATGGTCCTCTCCATGGAGGAGTCTATCTCAAAAACTTCATCACAAAGTACCTTCACCATTTGCAGAATCTGATGTTTCAAATTCAGCTGAGGCTTCGCAACCACCTCCACTTCACTACCTTCATCATTCTCACTGGACTTGTGTTCCTCGGGCCTCTTCTGTCAAGACCTCAGTGTATGACTATCTCTGTGGCCTCCACATCCTCAAATCCCTCCTCTCCAACATCAGGTGCCGTCTGTCCAATAGCTCCATTTTTTGGCTCAAAGAGTAGACGTCACCTTTTTATGCCTCCGCCCACCGTTGCCGGAGGCATTATGTTTTTGGGTTGTCTGTATGTCCGTCCGTACGTCTGTCCGTCCGAGCTAAACCATGTTTTTCTCAGCAACCATATGTCCGATTGAGACGAAACTTTCAGTGTAGGAATGCCACCCATGCAGAATGTTTTTATGATAATTGTGACGTCATAGGTCACGTGGTATGGCAGCCATCTTGGATTTAAAGCAAATTAAAAATATATATTTCTCGGAAACCGCGGAATGGAAAAATTTGACACTCGGCACATTGTCAAGTACTCACAATGGGGAACAAAAGCATGATAATGATGACATCATAGGTGAAGTGGTATATCAGCCCAAAATGTTTTAATCAAATTCGTTATCCTAAAAATCTGAGATTGCATGCACATGATCTATGACCCATTTGCATTGAAATATTAAATTTATGACATCATAGGTCACATGGTTTAGCAGCCATATTGGATTGAAGGAAATATTAAATAATTATATCTCTGAAACCGCTCAACCTATCAATGCGAAATTTTACAAACATCATCTAACATCACTGTTGCATATAGTTTGAAAATGATGATGTCATAGGTCACGTGGTTTCGCAGCCATCTTGGATAGAAAAGTGAACCTTATCCAATCAACATGAAACTTCACAAACGTGATCCCCTACCCATACATATGCAGAGTGTACATTTTTAAGGTCATATGTCATGTGGTATGGCAGCCATATTAGCTTGAAAGCCAATATTTAAAAAAATACCTTCTCCGAAACCGCTTCACTGATCGATGTGAAACCTGTCATGGCTGGTGAAAATGTGATACTTGAGAACAGCTGAAGGGATTTAAATCAAAATAGTTTATTTTTAGAACAGTGAACAATGGCATCTACCTGTTGTGGGACTTTGCGGAGGCATATTGGCGACACAGTTGCATTGTTCTAGTTTTTCCTGAAACTTTACACTACATTCACTACAACGACTGGCTTTCAGCTTGGAGGCCACGATCAAGAGAAATGAGACACAAGATGCCGCTACTAAGAAGCCGAGTGTAGCGAGATGTTCGCGTTTCGGAAGACAAACGCACAGACTTGCTAAACTCGTAACATTTTGTGCTGTTGGATTTTAAAATAGAGGAGTATTTCATTTAATGAGTCTCAGCTTCTGTATCGTTTCAAAAGGCGAGACTGAAACCCTACTCCGGTAATTAGAAATGACATTCAAAACTGAAGCCGTGACACAAAGTTCGGGAAAGTTATGAACAGTGTGGACTGCAAACGCTATGAGAGTTTAATTTAACACACAATGTGATTATTTGTGGTAACATGTTGGAACGCAGCCCAAAGGAAAAAAAATAAATCCTTCTTCATTTGCGGTGTGATGTCATTATGGACACCTCTTCACCATACGGCCACGTAAGGTAAGCTTACCAGTACAGGTGCATGTGCAGCACCAGTCCATTTCAGGGTATATTCCTTCCCATGATCCGTCAAGTTAAAGAGATTTTGAAAACACGCAAGTGCAACTTTACTGTTCATTTTGAGGAACAATCTGGTTAAAGTTGCGAGAACACGGATATCTTTAACAGCGATGAACACTGATATTATTGTGCGTCGACTCGTGCTATAGAAAAAGTGGGAATGTCTTTACCTATTATTATCATTATTATTCAATCCACCTATATGTGCAAAGCAAACCTCAAGGTCAATTCATGGCAGTTCAAAGCCACGGTCAGTCTGTCGAGCGAGTCGACACAAGTTGGAATTTTATGTACAGGGATCCGAGCTGTGCCGAATAGGAACGCAGGGCTTCCACAACACGTCCCAAGTGCCGATTCTTGGTTCACCCGCGTCATGGAAGAGATACCCCTCGTATTCACCTGGTTTCCTGGGCAACGCACTCCGACGTACACAGCCCTGGGGTCGAGTTAGCACGGAGTTATCCCTCTCCCGAGACGGCAGAGCCGGGCCCGCCCACACCGTCAAAATGCGCAGCGAGCAGGCTGCCAGCGCCCAGTTGCTCCTGCGCTGTCACTTGGAGGAAGCTCGAACCTGCTGTCCAGCTCTTCTTCGTGCTTCTCGCTGCAGATTCCCTCATTCTCGTACGCTCAACCAGGCCTGCTGATTACGGTGACTGCGTGTCTCTGTGTACACCTGGGACGACCATTCGGCGGTCGAAATGCGGTGTGACTGCTGCTGCTCGGTGCTTCTTACTCTGGGTGCGCTTCTCGGTGTTCACGGAACGACATCACCCCACGAAGGTGAGCACCATGGTGGACCCTCAACAATAGGCAACTTTTGCATTGCTAAGGGAAGTACATGCAGTGTTTTTAAATAACGATCATACTACGTATGTATATATAGGAGTATGATGATATGGCACTGCCAAGTACGTGTATGGTGTAGCACTTCATGTGGTTCTCGGTTCTGCTGTGGCTGCAACCACTCATTCCTCTAAACTTGAAGGTGTCCGGAATTATAGATCTCGTGGCATTGGCAGCGCGTGATTCCTTCGCATTAGCCGCAGGTGTGATGCACTGCAAGCGGTTTCTGATTGAACATTACCCACCTATTGGACTCTCCTGAAGTGCCTTTTTACTGAGTGTTTCTTGGCATTGGGTGCAAAATAGGGTATCATTAATAGGGTTGAGAAATAATCCACTTATAGGGTGTTTTAAATCCATGGATTCATACTTTCTGCCTGAGCCGAGCAGTGCCCATTTGCTGCACCTGCGCTCCAAAGCAGGGTCTGTTGGTGTCCATGGAGGTCTCCAGTGTCTATTGGGGTTCATGATGGTCTCCAGAGTATATTGGGGTTCATTTAGGTCTCCAGAGTCTATTGGGGTCCATGAAGGTCTCCAGAGTATATTGGGGTTCATTTATGTCTCCAGAGTATATTGGGGTCCGTGAATGTCTCCAGAGTATATTGGGGTTCATTTAGGTCTCCAGAGTCCATTTGGGGTCTATGAAGGTCTCCAGAGTCTATTGGGGTTAATTTAGGTCTCCAGAGTCTATCGTGGTCCATGAAGGTCTCCAGTAACGGTGGAAGAAAAGCACTGCGGTCATGTTCTGGGTTCACGTCCTGCACAAAGGGGCGAGTGGGAGGAAGATCTGGGACGAGGGGTTAGCGGAGGGGGTTGAGTTGAGCAGCGCTGAGAAGGTTATTTGCTTAGGAAAGGTTAATGAGAGATTTTAAGATTTAAGCGCTGAGTCTTTGTGGGAGATGTGAAAGGGAGAGTATGGGGTGCATTGGGGAAGGAGAGCAAGGGAAACGTTGGTAATGAAGGAAACATAGTTATATGATGATCTATATTATGAGTAACCCTCAGTTCCGTGTTATTGAAAGGAGGTTCAATTGGTTCGACTGGTAGTGTGTGTGCAGATACATCTCTCCGTAGGGTGGGAAATATCCCTTTGTAGGTTAAGCCACAATGGTCTAGTTTGTTCGGGTGAACATTGAGATTGTTCAAGTTGAAAGGTTATTTTTTTAGATCAATGCTTCATTGGTTTATTTGCGTTTCGCGCTTAGTGAGTATTAAGCCCTCGAGTAGAAACCAAAGTATGTTCCGAACACACAATTAGTTTGCAAGCAATTTGCGAATTTCTTTTTCCACCGGAATAAGATCTCTCGGGCGTTGATAGGAAAAAACAAATACTCCAAGACGTGGTGGAAAAAAGGAATTCCACGCAGGCGGAGAATGAAACGTCTTTATGCGAGGCGAACCCCGCGGGAGCGCTCCTTTGCGCACCAAACGAGCTCTCATGCCGACAACTCCCTGACGTTGAGCTATCGCCAAGAACCCTTTGAATGGGATAACGAGAATGACCAGATGCTTGGAAAGGGCTTTTAAAGGCTCAACCATAACACTGTTTGAACTTTAGAAGCCGGGACTTTAAAGGAAACCTTAATGAAGCGACCTTCAGCTTCACCGTCATATTTCCCCTTGGATTTGGTCCTGTTTTTGTCGCACTGGACGGAGATGTACACCCAGAATAAACTACCTTTGTCTCCCCCTTGTGTCGATGCCAGTCGAAGCACACGAATCAAGGCAGAGCCCCCGCTCCAGGCCCGCACTATTACTCAAACTGAGTGTTGTTGTACGCATTAATCCTTTAAAATGACGTCGTGTAAATCGCCCGTCACGTGTAACTATTTACATGACTTGTTATTGAAATTACTGTTTTATTACTATGGTATTACCAGTAGGTGCGAGGAGGACTACTCTTACCTACTCTTGCCTACTCTTGCCTATTCTTACCTACTCTTAACTACTCTTAAATACTCTTACCTACTCTTTCATACTCTTCCCTATTCTTGCCTATTCTTACCTACTCTTACCTACTCTTACCTACTCTTGCCTATTCTTACCTACTCTTGCCTCTTCTTACCTACTCTTCCCTGTTCTTGCCTATTCTTACCTATTCTTACCTACACTTCCCTACTCTTCCCTACACTTCCCTACTCTTCCCTACTCTTACCTACTCTTACCTACTCTTGCCTACTCTTACCTACTCTTAACAACTCTTAACTACTCTTAAATACTCTTACTTACTCTTACCTACTCTTGCCGACTCTTACCTACTCTTACCTACTCTTGCCTCTTCTTACCTACTCTTGCCTCTTCTTACCTACTCTTAACTACTCGTAAATACTCTTACTTACTCTTTCCTGCTCTTCCCTATTCTTGCCTATTCTTACCTACTCTTACCTACTCTTGCCTATTCTTACCTACTCTTGCCTATTCTTACCTACTCTTGCCTCTTCTTACCTACTCTTGCCTATTCTTACCTATTCTTACCTACTCTTGCCTATTCTTACCTACTCTTAACTACTCTTAACTACTCTTAACTACTCTTACCTACTCTTAACTACTCTTACCTACTCTTACTTACTCTTGCCTACACTTCCCTACACTTCCCTACTCTTGCCTACTCTTACCTACTCCTGCATACTCTACCCTACTCTTGCCTACTCTTACCTACTCTTGCCTGCACTTCCCTACTCTTGCCTATTCTTGCCTACTCTTACCTACTCTTGCCTACATTTCCCTACTCTTGCCTGCTCTTGCCTATTCTTACCTACTCTTGCCTATTCTTGCCTACGCTTGTCCACCCTTATGGATTACCGCATATATTCACCTGTTTTGCATGGAAATTATTCCACATGGGAGAGCCTGATTTGCAGCAGTATGCTCAAATAAAACAGCCTCTGCTGGCAGCTCACAGCAGCAGCGATTGAGCCGATAAATTAGACTTTTCCAAGTATTGCCGTGAGCGGGATATCTTGGTGGTATGCACTGCATACTCGCTTTTGAGCTGCCTAGTCTGTGTTACAATCCACAGGCATCTATAAACTGATACCGGCATGTAAAGATCCCCAGGAATATCCCACGGTATATTTCACAAAGAAGAGGTGAGTTATCGCAGGCACAATGAACAAATTACAAATTGCTGCTCTGACTTCACACAAGGCAATGGCAAACCACCCAGCATAACCCTATGCAAGAGGCTGCTCCACTGCACCGACGCTGTCTCCACAGAGAATGGTATACATAGAGAAAAGAGAAGAGAGGATACGATAAGCGAAGTGAAGAGGTATCGCTGCCACCGAGTGCACAGACAAGGGCACTACCGACCACGATATTCATTGTGCTTTTGAAGAAGCAAACAATATGTCATTACGAAGCAGTTTCCAAATTAATGTTCAGGTGCTGCTTTAAAATGCATGAGGTCCAGTTGTACCAGGATCACACAGCATCTCCTTCGCACCTACAAGAGAGCACCTTTGGCAGCGCCATTTTCCAATCAACTTTAAGAATCAGTGAAGTCCCCAGGGTTGACACCTACGAACATACTATTTTACTTCTCCCGAGCTCACCGTTTCCTACACGTGCGTTGCAAGCTCAGCGTTGCTTGGCGGCGAGCTAAATTTAGCAACCTGGAATTGGCAATTCCCAACGCCAGAGCCGAGGGGGCAAGGGGGGAGTAAGGGGGACGAAGGCTGCTTAAATCAGTGCCCGGTGCAACATCGCGACTCATCGTCATGCATGTGGGCCTCAACATAGCCATTGTTATTTGAAAACCACACAAGTATCCTCAAAACGAATACAACTCTCATACGTCTCAAACAAGCACAACGCGTTGTGTCCATTAGAGAATAGACATTTCATTTTAAAAAAGACATTCATAACGCTTTCCCAGCAGTTGTTCACTCCAGATATTGGGAAAACATCCAAGGAAAGAGATTTCTATCCAACGTTAACCTAAAATCCGTTTTGACTTCTTTGGAAGATGACTGATTATAGACATAAAAGTTTTCATCTTGCGGAGAAGCATCATTGTGCATAAGTCGGTGACAGCTACGCAGGCGGCGTCACATAGAATTTTCACAACATGAGGAAGAAGAAATCTGTACGTTGGGACACAAAGAAAAATGGTATACGTACAAGAAGAATCCTTGTAGTTCATCGCACGTCTCCATCACATTGAATTTATTGTCGCGTTAAATGCTCATGACACCTGTCCAAAGACGGACTTGTGCGAAAGACAACGAAGGTGATTCGATGGACCGAGCTTCACACTCCTCCTGAATCAAAGGGACCTCGTGGAAGTGGCTTTCCCGATACTGGCCCGGAATGGGCCATTTGTATCATCAGCCATATTTCTACTGGGAATTGATCCCTCGACCACACAATTCGGAAGATATTGACATCGAGGAAGAAGACGGATAATGGGAACAATACAGCGTTGAGGATATTGGGTGCTGCGAGATAAAGCGTGGACAATGGTATCACGCTATTGGTGGGTAGCCATGCCAGCGGCTCTCGAAGCGAACAAAGCGATTGGATTTGGAAATGATTGCACCAAGTGATGACAACACAATCACTATTAAAGTCATCTCTCATTACTACGGCAATTAGAACACATCCTCCCGTTAAATGCACATTTTCCTGTATTTAGACGTGCCTCGTCCTCTCTCGGTGATTCAGTTGTTCTCCAGGGAACGGGGATGTCTCTCTATCCATGAATGCTTGGAAAGGATGCATATTTTGATTGCACAGATGGTCCAATCTTTTCGAATTTTTTCTTATTTAAAAACAAGGAGTTCTTCGAAAAAAAATAAACATCCAAGAGTGGAGCCACGCGCACAGTTTTAGTTTGTCTGCGACATTCAAACATCAGATGAAGTGTTCCATTAGAGGTCATACCGAAGCTTCTGGTGTTGGTGAGGTGCATGTTGAATCAGCCATGGTAAGATGGTCGACCCATCTAGGAAAATAGGCAATTTCCCAGGGGTCAACCCAAAGAGCAACTATATTGTCGAATATACGATCCAATCTAACCTGTACAAGGGTAAGAAGGAGAAGTGAACCTTGAACCCACAAAATGATGAAAAGAGCAGGTGTTTCAACTAAAATCATTGAGTCATGCTGATGTGATAACATCTTCAACTTAAATGACCGGGTTAAAGGAATAAGGTAAGACTACCAAGACAACGTTGCATATTGCGTGGACTGGAGGTGTACAAGGAAAGTAGAGGCAGGTGGACGTCATTGGGCTCATCATGCCGGTGCTCCTTCCATACCCCGTGAAATGTAGTTATCAATGGGCTCATTTCCGATGGGATAACCCCAGTTCATCATTCAGTTAATCTAATTTACTTCCATCCCTTTGTACCTTTGTTCCTTACTGTCTCATTAATCTTGAGGTGAGGAATTTGACCAAGATAGCAGAACACAATCCTTGATGAAAAATACTTTAATCACTCAAACCCCACAATCAACTTTACTTCCTCATATGAAGGATGCCATTCTCCGAGAAGCAGAACCCCTCTACTGCCACTGCATCACGATGGTAGTTTCACTGAAATTTGACTCGACAGGGGAACAAATCCCTGACCGGACTGCTCACACCGGGCGCAGTTACCGACCGAGCTGTCGGAGTTGGAAGGCTCGCTGAAAGGTAGTTCACCACCATTTGAGCACCAATACCATGAGACGAGAAAACTGTCCTCCCGGTGTTTCTCAGGCAGGTTGTTGCATCAATGAGATCACCATCAATTGGAGGGGATCTTACGCTGGGTCACTGTTTATTGCTGCCCTAACCGGCCATGGGGTTCGTGCCGGCCGCTCTCTAATGGCGGCTCTTGAGACACCTTCGGTCCACCGAATGACCATCTACCTACGAGGAAATGATTATGTTATGGTTGCCCTTTGTAGCCAAAGATGACTGTTCACACGTGCTATACAAACACCAGGAAGTGTGAATTTGTTTAGAATGGAGGTGCTGATGCCTGCACAGTAACCGCAGCCGAGAAATGGTAATCAGGTGTCAAGCAATATCTGAGTAGACGAACCCACCTACGACTCAGTTTTAGTGAAGCCATTTGGAATTATTTCAGGTTCCTCACGAAAACTACCCTACTCGTTGTTATCAGACAGGACATCCAGCTTACAATCCATGTGAGGGACAGGGAATTTTGCGATTCCATCCAACACCTTGTAGTCGTGTCTCTTGTGAAGCAACAATCGTCAAACTTCTGTGGGGTTTTTTCCCCCAGTGTACGTCCTTCGATGTCGGTTGGCACGCAAAATTTCAGCTTTCTACGTCACCTGGAAGGTACCGGACATTATTCTCTGTCAGTGTCACCCGGTCAGTGGTTAAAATGAGCTTCATAATATATATACTAGAATATAAGACCCGTCGCTTCGCTGACGGAAATACCAATCTTTTCTGCGATGGCTATCTATATTCTACGATGAAAAATTATCTATATTATATTTTATATTATATTGCATTGGCTATGGGTATCTATATTGTCTATCTATATTATATATGGCTATCTATATTATATTATACGATGGGGGAAGCAAAAAAAAAAAAAGGATTCCTGGGAGATCCTGCTCTCCGTGCAGGGATAACCAACGTCACGTGTTGGTATTTGCAGTTTTGACACACGTGTCCCATGTACCCATTAAAAAAATTGAAATTTTGTTATTTTTTGGATCACAAACACTCCCGGGAGGTACCCGAATCCACCTTAGTTGGACTTATTGAAATCCGTTAATACGTTGTCAAGTTATAACACGACAAACAAACAGACAGACAGACAGACAGACAGACAGACACGGCTCCTTTTATAATATAGATGCATGTATATATATATATATATATATCTCTTGTTAACCACTGACTCACTCCTTGACACACTCACTGATATAAATGTTTAGAACCTTCCTTGTGGTGAAGAAAGATGAAATTTTGAATACTCCTGCAACTGGAAGCCATTTTCCCAGGAAAAATCACAAAACCGTCGGAAAATTTTCTAAACGAAACTATCTGCAAATACACGTCAGCCGTTATGCTCACTCGCAAGCAACATCATATAGACTCACTATGCTCACTGTGGGTCACATGACACAAGAAAATGGACAAAGAAATTGAATGGTTCGCAGAATATTGTCATGGCAACAATTTATATATTCAGCTGCATTTGCCAAGTTTTTCATTTCGCTTTAAGCCGCGGCCATGGAAGGTTGAGCAGTGAAGAGCACAACCTCTTCTTCACCCAATACAACGATCCAAGATAATGGAGCTTACACTCTAAATGGTTGCTAGGCAACGCCAACACGCACCTCTTCCATCTCTTATTTAATAACTTTTGCTTTATTTAAATTAAAAATTACTACAGCTGTAAACTTTTCATTAAGGAGCTCATGCTAATCACCGATTCTTGAGATTATTGATTCTTATTATTTACTTGAGATTATTGCTGCTGACAGCATAATCCTTGCAAGCATGCCCCACTTGTATATAATATATATATATATACTGAAACACAAAAGAAACTTACCACCTTTGAAACCTTTAAATATCAACAATAACACTGCGTGTAGTAAATGTGTGAACTTATTTGTGGACAATAGTGTCCTCACTGTCAAACAAAACGGTCACGGATGGTCACTTGAACCTTCAATGGTCACTCATAGCACAGCTGTTGAACAGCCGTTTTGACTGTCAGTGATTAGCCAAGGGGTACGGGATGATTTCAATGAGCTGCACGTGATGTCTTGATATTGGCTTTTAAAAGGCCAGTGCAAAATGGGCATTTCAATCAACATGCCACGATTGTCAAGGGATCAACGGCAGCGTGCCCTGGGCATGCTGCAAGGCGGACTGAGCTACCGTGAGGTGACACGTCGCCTTGGCTGTTCACACCAGACGATATCGGCCCTGGTGGACAGAGACACCCTCCACAACTCTGCAGATGACAGACCTCGATCAGGGAGGCCAAAAGTCACCACTGCAAGGCAGGACAGGCAGATGGTCCGAAATCACCTGCGGGATCGATTCCGTCCAGCATCCCGCACTGCGGCAGAAACTCCGGGGCGTGCAAACCCACGGATCTCCAATGATACTGCACGAAGACGACTGCACGACTATGATCTGACTGCCAGAAGACCATACAGAGGCCCCGTGATGACGGCTGCCCATCGCCGCAACCGACAGAGATGGTGCCAGCAGCATCAGCGGTGGACCTTGGCGCAGTGGAATGAGGTCGCTTTCAGCGATGAGTCAAGGTTTTGTTTCAGCAATGAGTCAAGGCCGATATCGTCTGGTGTGAACAGCCAAGGCGACGTGCCACCTCACGGTAGCTCAGTCCGCCTTGCAGCATGCCCAGGGCACGCTGCCGTTGATCCCTTGACAATCGTGGCATGTTGATTGAAATGCCCATTTTGCACTGGCCTTTTTAAAGCCAATATCAAGACATCACGTGCAGCTCATTAAAATCATCCCGTACCCCTTGGCTAATCACTGACAGTCAAAACGGCTGTTCAACAGCTGTGCTATGAAGTGACCATTGAAGGTTCAAGTGACCATCCGTGACCGTTTTGTCTGACAGTGAGGACACTATTGTCCACACATAAGTTCACACATTTACTACATGCAGTGTTATTGTTGATATTTTAAAGGTTTCAAAGGTGGTAAGTTTCTTTTGCGTTTCAGTATATATATCGACAAAAAAGGAGAGATGTCTGTCTGTGTGTGTGTCGCCATTTTCTCAGAGATGGCTGAACGGATCTTCGTCAAACTTTCAGAGGTTCATCAGTGAGTGCCTGAGAGTGTTTTAGGCAAAAAAAAAAAAACAAATTGGGGAAAAAAAGATCGTTTTTTGGGAGTTAATAAAAAATAATCCCTCGATAGTGCATAAGCCTTTTTAAAATTCATGACAGTTATATACAAGTACACAGTCGCATTGATAAATACAAAACAATCACCAGATATTTGAATACAAATAAATCAAACAATTCCTGAAGTGCACGAATTTCGTAGTACGGCTTCTTCTTCTTCCTGATTGGCTTCACAATTAACTGAGAAACGTGAGCCACATTCACCCACCAGTATATATATGAACCCCCTTCCTCTCCTGCCTCCCTCCTCCCTTCCCTTTACCCCCTTCCCCCCTTCCCCCTGCCCTCCCCCGCCCGGCAACGCCGGGTACTTCTGCTACTATATATATATATATAGGAGATGAGAAAGAAATGGCGGTGAAATTGGGGACAATAAGGAATAGAAAAAGTGGAGAAATTCCAAAACGATGTAGGTTTTCCTGTAGATCGTTGTTATCAGAATATAGATCTCATGATGCTGGGATCCCAGATTCAAATCCCATATCGTGATGTTGATCCGTCTATTGTCTCTTAATCTATGGCCTTGTAGTCTCCTATTTTGATGCATCGATAAACATCTCTCTGAGCCTGAGTTCAATGCAAATATAAACAAGAAAGCATCTGAAAATTTAAAGCCCGTCCACGTCTGCTTTGTATTCGGATTTTTTCTTCTGCCGTAGGTTAAAGCTGATGTAAACAACAACAAGAGAATACAAAAATATTGACGATTTTATGCGGCCTTGACCGTTGACCTCAAAAACAAAAGGCTTCAGTGACCCAATATACAAACCTTGCTCAAATCTCAAGTCAATCAGCTGGAATTTGATGATATTGTGACTTGCTGTTTCAGCTGCATTTCACCTTTTGACCTTCTTAACATACGACAGGTTACACTTGATGAATTGGGTCACACGTTTTATTTTTGTTGTATTTTTTTGTATACAACATCGAAGCTTGTGTAAGAGCTAACATTGATCACAAAAAAACAAACTGACACATTAAAAACATATGATAAAGGGAGCGGGAGACAAGATGGAGAGCAGGGACATCGGGAGATCTGTGGGAGTGGGAGGACTTGGGGGGGAGGAGGCATGGGAAGAGGAGGGGGGGAGGGGTGGGAGAGGTAAAAAAAAACACAAGGACACTGCAAGGACTTCCAGGAAAGAAGTTGGTATTTCAGAAAAGAGGATTTGGGGTGTATTAACGGGGGTAGAAAAGATCAAGGTTTTGGATGGGGGAGGATAAGAGATGGTGGTGAACAGCTGTTTTAAAGACCTGGAGGGTGGAATGGGATTGAAGAGAGTGAGGGAGTTTGTTCCAGAGGCGGGAGAAAAGAGGAATGAAAGAGTGAAGGTGAGCAGAGAGCCTTGATTTTGGCAGATTCACAATAAGAGGGTTGCTGGTAGGTCTTCTGCGACCTGTAGGAATATTTCGGGGGGGCGAGCACAGACAGGGCTGGGAGTGGGGGCGAGCACAGACAGGGCTGGGAGTGGGGGCGAGCACAGACAGGGCTGGGAGTGGGGGCGAGCACAGACAGGGCTGGGGGTGGGGGCGAGCACAGACAGGGCTGGGAGTGGGGGCGAGCACAGACAGGGCTGGGAGTGGGGGCGAGCACAGACAGGGCTGGGAGTGGGGGCGAGCACAGACAGGGCTGGGGGTGGGGGCGAGCACAGACAGGGCTGGGGGTGGGGGCGAGCACAGACAGGGCTGGGAGTGGGGGCGAGCACAGACAGGGCTGGGAGTGGGGGCGAGCACAGAAAGGGCTGGGGGTGGGGGCGAGCACAGACAGGGCTGGGGGTGGGGGCTAGGTCAGAGACGAGTCGGTCGAAGACAGAAAGACCACCAACCTGACATGTTGATATTTTATGCAACCTTGACCTTTGACCTTTTGATCTAAAAAAGAATGGGCTTCTAGCTTTTGATTGGTGAACCAATTCAATGACTCAACTTGCAAATTCTTAAAATTTCAGGCCAATTGCATGTGCCGGTGACCTTTGACCTATTGATCTATTGACCAAATTAGTGATTTGTCCTCTCCATATTCTCATAATAAAACTCGTTGAAGATTTGATGATGAAAGCTCAAATGGTAAAAGCAATTTACGGCCCGGACGGACACACGGACAGTCAGACAGACAGATCGCCCCTGCGCGGAGACCGGCTCAATAGAGGATGGAGATTGGGAGACATAAGGATAAAGGTTGCATCACTTTTCGGTACGTAATATGATCTCCACAAAGTTATTCAAGGATATGAAACGCATCAGCTCATTGTGGCAGGACAAAGTTATTCCATTTTTTAAAAATTGCAATCAACAAAACTTCCAGGTAATGCAAAAAATTTACAAAGCAAGTTTTTCTTGCAGTCTCGGGGTCCGAGGTTTGGGAATGTTGTGGATGCCAAAGCAACTCCCAGTACATGAGGGTCTTGGGCAATTACTGCAAGATGGGACGCGTCGCCATCTTTATGGATCACTGTTCCGCACGCACATCCTCCATGTCGAATAACTCTTCTTACTCAATGTCTGTACAAGCACTTGATCATTTTTCATCTCCTGTTCATCTGTTTAACTCCAAAGGGCACTTGCCAGGTGTTACCGTGACATACAGATTTGTTTTTGCTCCAGGTCTGTAAATGTTACATCAATTATAATGAAAATTGTCATGTTGAAAAAGCCTGTATCACCAGCTGCAGTGATGCTCAAAATATGGAAAACGTTGAACGAGTTTCTGTCCCGTTTTTATTCCAGTGACACAAATTTCATCTTCGACAACTCGGACAGAAAGCAAAGCGGTCGAAGGGGACAAAGGGTAGTGTGGCAGGGGACAAAGGGTAGGGTGGCAGGGGACAAAGGGTAGAGTGGCAGGGACAGAGTGTAGGGTGGCAGGGGACAGAGGGTAGAGTGGCAGGGGACAAAGGGTACAGTGGCAGGGGACAAAGGGTAGAGTGGCAGGGGACAAAGGGTAGAGTGGCAGGGGACAAAGGGTAGAGTGGCAGGGGACAGAGGGTAGGGTGGCAGTGGACAAAGGGTAGAGTGGCAGGGGACAAAGGGTAGAGTGGCAGGGGACAGAGGGTAGGGTGGCAGGGAACAGAGGGTAGAGTGGCAGGGGACACAAGGGTAGGGTGGCAGGGGACAAAGGGTAGAGTGGCAGTGGACAAAGGGTAGGGTGGCAGGGCACAGAGGGTAGAGTGGCAGGGGACAGAGGGTACAGTGGCAGGGGGCAAAGGGTAGAGTGGCAGGGGACAAAGGGCAGAGTGGCAGGGGACAAAGGGTAGAGTGGCAGGGGACAAAGGGTAGCGTGGCAGGGGACAAAGGGTAGAGTGGCAGGGGACAAAGGGTAGAGTGGCAGGGGACAAAGGCTAGAGTGGCCGGGGACAGAGGGTAGAGTGGCAGGGGACAGAGGGTAGAGTGGCAGGGGACAAAGGGTAGAGTGGCAGGGGACAAAGGGTAGAGTGGCAGGGGACAAAGGGTAGAGTGGCAGGAGACAGAGGGTAGAGTGGCAAGGGACAGATGGTAGAGTGGCAAGGGACAAAGGGTAGAGTGGCAGGGGACAGAGGGTAGAGTGGCAGGGGACAGAGGGTAGAGTGGCAGGGGACAGAGGGTAGAGTGGCAGGGGACAGAGGGTAGAGTGGCAGGGGACAGAGGGTAGGGTCGTAGGGGACAAAGGGTAGGGTCGTAGGGGACAAAGGGTAGGATCGTAGGGGACAAAGGGTAGGGTCGCAGGGGACAAAGGGTAGAGTGGCAGGCGACAAAGGGTACAGTGGCAGGGGACAAAGGGTAGAGTGGCAGGGGACAAAGGGTAGAGTGGCAGGGGACAAAGGGTAGAGTGGCAGGGGACAGAGGGTAGGGTGGCAGTGGACAAAGGGTAGAGTGGCAGGGGACAAAGGGTAGAGTGGCAGGGGACAGAGGGTAGGGTGGCAGGGAACAGAGGGTAGAGTGGCAGGGGACACAAGGGTAGGGTGGCAGGGGACAAAGGGTAGAGTGGCAGTGGACAAAGGGTAGGGTGGCAGGGCACAGAGGGTAGAGTGGCAGGGGACAGAGGGTACAGTGGCAGGGGGCAAAGGGTACAGTGGCAGGGGGCAAAGGGTAGAGTGGCAGGGGACAAAGGGCAGAGTGGCAGGGGACAAAGGGTAGAGTGGCAGGGGACAAAGGGTAGCGTGGCAGGGGACAAAGGGTAGAGTGGCAGGGGACAAAGGGTAGAGTGGCAGGGGACAAAGGCTAGAGTGGCCGGGGACAGAGGGTAGAGTGGCAGGGGACAGAGGGTAGAGTGGCAGGGGACAAAGGGTAGAGTGGCAGGGGACAAAGGGTAGAGTGGCAGGGGACAAAGGGTAGAGTGGCAGGAGACAGAGGGTAGAGTGGCAAGGGACAGATGGTAGAGTGGCAAGGGACAAAGGGTAGAGTGGCAGGGGACAGAGGGTAGAGTGGCAGGGGACAGAGGGTAGAGTGGCAGGGGACATAGGGTAGAGTGGCAGGGGACAGAGGGTAGAGTGGCAGGGGACAGAGGGTAGGGTCGTAGGGGACAAAGGGTAGGGTCGTAGGGGACAAAGGGTAGGATCGTAGGGGACAAAGGGTAGGGTCGCAGGGGACAAAGGGTAGAGTGGCAGGCGACAAAGGGTACAGTGGCAGGGGACAAAGGGTAGAGTGGCAGGGGACAAAGGGTAGAGTGGCAGGGGACAAAGGGTAGAGTGGCAGGGGACAGAGGGTAGGGTGGCAGTGGACAAAGGGTAGAGTGGCAGGGGACAAAGGGTAGAGTGGCAGGGGACAGAGGGTAGGGTGGCAGGGAACAGAGGGTAGAGTGGCAGGGGACACAAGGGTAGGGTGGCAGGGGACAAAGGGTAGAGTGGCAGTGGACAAAGGGTAGGGTGGCAGGGCACAGAGGGTAGAGTGGCAGGGCACAGAGGGTACAGTGGCAGGGGGCAAAGGGTAGAGTGGCAGGGGACAAAGGGCAGAGTGGCAGGGGACAAAGGGTAGAGTGGCAGGGGACAAAGGGTAGCGTGGCAGGGGACAAAGGGTAGAGTGGCAGGGGACAAAGGGTAGAGTGGCAGGGGACAAAGGCTAGAGTGGCCGGGGACAGAGGGTAGAGTGGCAGGGGACAGAGGGTAGAGTGGCAGGGGACAAAGGGTAGAGTGGCAGGGGACAAAGGGTAGAGTGGCAGGGGACAAAGGGTAGAGTGGCAGGAGACAGAGGGTAGAGTGGCAAGGGACAGATGGTAGAGTGGCAGGGGACAAAGGGTAGAGTGGCAGGGGACAGAGGGTAGAGTGGCAGGGGACAGAGGGTAGAGTGGCAGGGGACAGAGGGTAGAGTGGCAGGGGACAGAGGGTAGAGTGGCAGGGGACAGAGGGTAGGGTCGTAGGGGACAAAGGGTAGGGTCGTAGGGGACAAAGGGTAGGATCGTAGGGGACAAAGGGTAGGGTCGCAGGGGACAAAGGGTAGAGTGGCAGGGGACAAAGGGTAGAGTGGCAGGGGACAGAGGGTAGGGTGGCAGGGGACAGAGGGTAGGGTGGCAGGGGACAAAGGGTAGCGTAGCAGAGGACAAAGGGTAGGGTAGCAGGGGACAGAGGGTAGCGTGGCAGGGGACAAAGGGTAGAGTGGCAGGGGACAAAGGGTAGAGTGGCAGGGGACAGAGGGTAGAGTGGCAGGGGACAAAGGGTAGAGTGGCAGGGGACAGAGGGTAGGGTGGCAGGGGACAGAGGGTAGGGTGGCAGGGGACAGAGGGTAGAGTGGCAGGGGACAGAGGGTAGCGTGGCAGGGGACAGAGGGTAGGGTCGTATGGGACAAAGGGTAGGATCGTAGGGGACAAAGGGTAGGGTCGTAGGGGACAAAGGGTAGGATCGTAGGGGACAAAGGATAGGGTCGTAGGGGACAAAGGGTAGGGTCGCAGGGGACAGAGGGTAGGGTGGCAGGGGACAAAGGGTAGAGTGGCAGGCGACAGAGGGTAGGGTCGCAGGGGACAAAGGGTAGAGTGGCAGTGGACAAAGGGTAGGGTCGTAGGGGCAAAGGGTAGAGTGGCAGTGGACAAAGGGTAGAGTGGCAGGGGACAAAGGGTAGGGTCGCAGGGGACAAAGGGTAGGGTCGCAGGGGACAAAGGGTAGAGTGGCAGGGGACAGAGGGTAGAGTGGCAGGGGACAAAGGGTAGAGTGGCAGGGGACAAAGGGTAGAGTGGCAGGGGACAGAGGGTAGAGTGGCCGGGGACAGAGGGTAGAGTGGCAGTGGACAGAGGGTAGAGTGGCAGGGGACAAAGGGCAGAGTGGCAGGGGACAGAGGGTAGAGTGGCAGGGGACAGAGGGTAGGGTGGCAGGGGACAAAGGGTAGAGTGGCAGGGGACAAAGGGCAGAGTAGCAGGGGACAGAGGGTAGCGTGGCAGGTGACAAAGGGTAGAGTGGCAGGGGACAAAGGGTAGAGTGGCAGGGGACAAAGGGTAGAGTGGCAGGGGACAAAGGGTAGAGTGGCCGGGGACAGAGGGTAGAGTGGCAGGGGACAGAGGGTAGAGTGGCAGGAAACAAAGGGTAGAGTGGCAGGGGACAAAGGGTAGAGTGGCAGGGGACAGAGGGTAGAGTGGCCGGGGACAGAGGGTAGAGTGGCAGGGGACAGAGGGTAGTGTGGCAGGGGACAAAGGGTAGAGTGGCAGGGGACAAAGGGTAGAGTGGCCGGGGACAGAGGGTAGAGTGGCAGGGGACAGAGGGTAGAGTGGCAGGGGACAAAGGGTAGAGTGGCAGGGGACAAAGGGTAGAGTGGCAGGGGACAAAGGGTAGAGTGGCCGGGGACAGAGGGTAGAGTGGCAGGGGACAGAGGGTAGAGTGGCAGGGGACAGATGGTAGAGTGGCAGGGGACAAAGGGTAGAGTGGCAGGGGACAGAGGGTAGCGTGGCAGGGGACAGAGGGTAGGGTGGCAGGGGACAGAGGGTAGAGTGGCAGGGGACAGAGGGTAGAGTGGCAGGGGACAGAGGGTAGAGTCGTATGGGAAAAAGGGTAGGATCGTAGGGGACAAAGGGTAGGGTCGTAGGGGAAAAAGGGTAGGATCGTAGGGGACAAAGGGTAGGGTCGTAGGGGACAAAGGGTAGGGTCGCAGGGGACAGAGGGTAGGGTGGCAGGGGACAAAGGGTAGAGTGGCAGGGGACAGAGGGTAGGGTCGCAGGGGACAAAGGGTAGAGTGGCAGTGGACAAAGGGTAGGGTCGTAGGGGCAAAGGGTAGGGTCGTAGGGGACAAAGGGTAGGGTCGCAGGGGACAGAGGGTAGGGTGGCAGGGGACAAAGGGTAGCGTGGCAGGGGACAGAGGGTAGGGTCGCAGGGGACAAAGGGTAGAGTGGCAGTGGACAAAGGGTAGCGTCGTAGGGGCAAAGGGTAGAGTGGCAGGGGACAAAGGGTAGGGTCGCAGGGGACAAAGGGTAGGGTCGCAGGGGACAAAGGGTAGGGTCGCAGGGGACAAAGGGTAGGGTCGCAGGGGACAAAGGGTAGGGTCGCAGGGGACAAAGGGTAGGGTCGCAGGGGACAAAGGGTAGAGTGGCAGTGGACAGAGGGTAGAGTGGCACACTTTGGTAACTGAAATGTGTTTAAAATGTCAGGAGGAGTCAGGAGTTCCTTGAGGCCCTGTCATTAAGGCTCTAGCTTACACTTAGTGGATGTCTGGGTCTCTTTCTTACAGACTTAAGTGCTTTCCACACCTGTGATGTAATCTTTTGGAAATGATGCACGTAGGTCATCACCAGGTAACCACCCTCATGCTTGTGCAAGCTAATAATAAGATGCCTGATGACACCACCTTGTGAACCCTATCATTAGGTAGCTCGGCTCACCTCGACACGCATTCACCTTCACCTGTGCGTGCTTCACCATACCTTTATGAGTGATCTAGGGTACCGAATTAGGACAGTAAAGGATCAGTGGGGATTTCAACATGCGAGCATGAAGGAAATTGAGCGCCATGTTTATTTTATGCTCTCACGCTGGATTACAGCACCACTGTACTTATTCTACAATCTCTAAATCTCATCAGGGAGCTCGTGCTCATATTAGATGAAAGACAAAGACATTGAGACACATTGGCACCAGGTAGAGCGCACACCTCCGCCAGGCTGACCAGTTTATGTTTTGTAGCGTTTTTTGACCTGATCACTCCATGCTGAAGAATCATTTTAAAATTCTCACATCCAGATCGACATTTTCACCAAAATCGAATCAGTTGGTCCTTGTTTCAAATCCAACGTGTCGCCCAAGTTTTGTCTGAATCAGCCCATAACTTTTTAGATATCCCTGCTCACACAAACGCACACATATACACACACACACACACAGACACACACATACACACACAGACACACACACACATACACACACAGACACACACACACATACACACACAGACACAAACACATACACACACATACACACACAGTCACAAACACATACACACACATACACACACACACACAGACACACACATACACACACAGACACACACACACATGCACACAAAGACACACACACATACACACACACATACGCACGCATACACACACATCGACACACAGATACACATACACACACAGTTACACACACATACACACACAGACACACACACATACACACACATACACACACAGACACACACAGACACACACGTGCACACAAAGACACACACATACACACACATACGCACACATAGACACACATCGACACACAGACACACACAGACACACATACACACACAGTTACACACACATACACACAGATACACATGCACACACACACACACACACACACACACATACACACACAGATACACACACATACACACACAGACACACACACACAAAGACACACACACACATACACACACATACACACCCAGACACACACATGCACACACACACAGACACACATATACACAGACACACATATACAAACACAGACACACACATAAACACACACATAGACACATATAACACACAGACACACATACACACACACATAAACACACACACACACACACACACACACAAACACACACATAGACACACATAACACACAGACACACACACACACACACACGCACGCATACACACACACAAACACACACACACACACACACACACACACATAGACACACACACACAAACACACATAGACACACACACACACACACATAGACACACACACAAACACACACATAGACACACATGACACACAGACATACACACACACACACACGCACGCATAAACACACACACACACACACACAAACACACACATAGACACACACACACACATACACACACACACCAAAGAGAGAGGTGTAAAAATATAATCCCCGTGCTCCTTCGCTAACACAGTTAAAGATAGATATAAATCATCATTGAACACGACATTTTAAATTTGAACCTGGGATCAAGATATGTTATGAACCAAGTTTCAAACAGAGACACCAAACAGACAAGTCACGTGGAAGCTCTTGGTTGACTTTTTGTCTCCCTGTCGTTCACCTCGTTCTGTCTTCATCTTTATTCATCCTCCCGTGTCGTTCACATTTCCACCATCACATTTCAATCATTTCCTTCTGTTTTCTACTTCATACGGCCTAATGGTGGCCCCTCGACCATGTCCTCTGAAATGTGTTATCCCATTAACAGAAGATTATGAATGGTTGTTAGTTTGAGTTTTTGTAATCAGCTATTGATTTTGTGCAATACCGTTTTGGCTGAATCGATAACACTGTCCTTTTGCATCCTTATTTGATAGAACACTCTCGTCTTCGTGATCTGTTTGTGTTTCACAATATTACTACATTACCTGTACAGCCCTTGAACGTTTGGATACGGTAGATAATGAATGAGGAACAAAGTCGTTATAGCGCTAACACCCATTGTTAGGGTGAATCGTTCACATTGCGATACAAGCATGAAACTTGGCAATGATGTTCCTATAGAGATGCTCTTTAAATCCAGATGATTAGCCAACTGAATTTAGGATTTACGAGTATCAATACAAAATCACAGAACTACATATTATCTATAAGAAGTCGTTGAAATTGTAAATTTACCTAACTAGTACACCCGTTCACTACAGGAGCGGCAAGAAGGGTCATTCCTCTTTGGGGTATATAGATTACAGTAGATCTATGGGCGGGTCTCAAGAACACTGTGTGTGCGTTCGTTTACCAAGTTTCTTGTGAAGAGATCGCCAAGTGGATTAAGCATTCGAGCAAGCACTCCATTCAAAACAGTTAAAGAACGGCTGGCTTGGCAAGCACTACCTAGCTGCTTGGTAAAGGAGCACAACCCGAGCTTCTTCCTTTCAGTTTCGTATCAAACAGCAGGAGCGAGTTTCAAAAGTTCACTACGAAAAATGCCACGGTAGCGGCAGAAAGGGCCATGTTATTAACCCAACATTGGTGGGTTATATAGAGTACAGTAGATCTTCGCTCAGTTCTGTAAGTAAAACTTACCTCACGGATGTCGGGATTCCTCCAAATTTCTTCATTTAGTGTTACAAAGAGCATTAACGACTGTTTAAAAAGCAAATCATACGTGTTTGTGGTTTATAATATTTTTACTTCCTGTAGAAACCGTTGCTCCCACAGAAACGCCATTATAACTATAAGCTATTTATACACGTTATCACTGCAGGAAAAACGCCTTGGGGGAAATGGGACATTATTAGTAAAATATTGTTTTGTAATAACATTAACAATATGCGATTATCATTAATTTTGTTATTAAAAGCGTCTTTGGAAAAATGCCACGATAAATCTTCTTCTTCATTGGACAAACGCCACGATAAAGCGAATTTAATATTGATATACACCTCAACACGCACCACCATTGATGGCAATGGTGGGGAAAACCCACTCGGGGGAGAAAAACCCCTTGGGGAGGGGGGCAAATGAATGCGCTACAACCTTCATTATGTAACCCTTCGTCATCCTGTCAAGTTTGATTGAGATTGTATAAGTAACGATGGAATGTATTGGGGTCAAAATATCATCAGACAGACAGACACCAAATGGCATCTTTTAGTATGATTAAGATAAAGTTCAATGATACGTACATACAGTATGTAGTTCTGTGATTTTGTATTGATATGCCACGTACGTCCTAAATTCAATATTTAAAAGTTTATGGCACATTTTAGCAATTTTGGTGGCCATTTTGAATTGACTGGTGGCCATTTTGAATTGACTGGTGGCCATTTTGAATTGACTGGTGGCCATTTTGAGTTGGCTAATTGACTGAATTTAACGAGTGTCTTCATAGGAACATCATTGCCGAGTTTCATGCCGGTATCACGATGTTAACGGTTTTTTGTGTTAACCGCCTGGCTGAAGTTAGAGTATGGGATTTGGACCCCAAGGCCCCATCAACCTAACGCGCATGTGATTAGATGGCATTTCCAAACCGGATAACTGACAATGGTGATGATGAACTACCATTAGAAAAACTACCAACCTTACAAACGATTCCTCACCAATTGCACAAATTAAAGCCACTTTGATCGTGGTTTAGGAATTTTGAGAATTTTTCTGTAAAGTCCTACATGAAGTGTTTTTGGTGTTGGGCCTATCACATTTACAATCATGTGACGATAGTCCAGCTCAATGTAGGACAAGAATCTTGACTACTGCGAGTTGTTCCAACGTAAGTTCAAATTCAAAGGCAACAACCTCACAGGAGGCTCCAACAACGAGCCCTTAAAGTGCTGCGTCTGCACCAAGGAATCTGGCCATTTTCCTGGACTTCCTATCCCGTTCCGTACACCAAAGTCCCATTGCGTTGAGGCCTAGCCAGGTATGATCAGGACTGCTGCAGGTTGCCAGGCAAGGACGAATGGGCATTGTTTGCTTGAAACGGGGAAGCAAAAGACTTGCCCTAATACCTTTATCAAGGTAGATTTACAAAATCATATCTGGCACATACTCTTAATTATGAGAACCTGAGAAAGTGATTTCCTTACCTGAGAGTGCACCTGTGCATACATACATTCACATCGTGAATTATGAGGCTTCCTGTGGGAAAAAGCTGTGGAAGGTTTTGGACAAAAAGGACATTTTATTACAAAACCTCTTTTCCTGAGCTCCAAGTCACCAAACGTAAGCAAATCCGTCAATGTAAATCCTATAATATGGGAAAATGGAATTTGTAAAACATCAGAAGGAATCAAATGTAATAGGGGAGCAAATATGGATCATTAAAGACGATTTTATTACAATTATTGAATAAGTTTTCATTTTACTTTGCATTGTTTTTCACTGAATCTTGTTGTGCTCCCTCTCTCTCATCTCCATATAAGGGAATCTACAGAATGTGTAAGGCAATTTAAATGTGTAGGGTGTCATCCTGATCTACAGAATGTGTAAGGCAATTTAAATGTGTAGGGTGTCATCCTGATCTACAGAATGTGTAAGGCAATTTAAATGTGTAGGGTGTCATCCTGATCTACAGAATGTGTAAGGCAATTAAACGTGTAAGGTGTCATCCTGATCTACAGAATGTGTAAGGCAATTTAAATGTGGAGGGTGTCATCCTGATCTACAGAATGTGTAAGGCAATTTAAATGTGTAGGGTGTCATCCTGATCTACAGAATGTGTAAGGCAATTTAAATGTGTAAGGTGTCATCCTGATCTACAGAATGTGTAAGGCAATTTAAATGTGTAAGGTGTCATCCTGATCTACAGAATGTGTAAGGCAATTTAAATGTGTAGGGTGTCATCCTGATCTACAGAATGTGTAAGGCAATTTAAATGTGTAGGGTGTCATCCTGATCTACAGAATGTGTAAGGCAATTTAAATCTGTAAGGTGTCATCCTGATATACAGAATGTGTAAGGCAATTTAAACGTGTGGAGTGTCATCAATGGGACATGAGATGGAATTGAGGAACGCGATGTGGGATTGAGGAATGTGAGATGGAATTGAGGAACGCGATGTGGGATTGAGGAATGTGAGATGGAATTGAGGAACGCGATGTGGAATTGAGGAACGCGATGTGGGATTGAGGGATGTGAGATGGAATTGAGGAACGCGATGTGGAATTGAGGAACGCGATGTGGGATTGAGGGATGTGAGATGGAATTGAGGAACGCGATGTGGAATTGAGGAACGCGATGTGGGATTGAGGAATGTGAGATGGAATTGAGGAACGCGATGTGGGATTGAGGAATGTGAGATGGAATTGAGGAACGCGATGTGGAATTGAGGAACGCGATGTGGGATTGAGGGATGTGAGATGGAATTGAGGAACGCGATGTGGAATTGAGGAACGCGATGTGGGATTGAGGGATGTGAGGTGGGGTTTTTTTTGTATGCAAGATCGAGGCTCGTGTTAGAGCAAACATTAATGACAAAAAACAAACGGACACAAGGCAAAATAAAGGGAGCGGGAGACAAGATGGAGCGAAAGAGGGAAGCACACAAGTACAACATTTGAGAGCAGGGACATCGGGAGATCTGTAGGAGGGAGAGGGTTTGGGGGGAGGAGGCATGGGAATGGGGGAGGGGGGGGTGGGAGAGGTAAAAATAACACATGGACACCTGGTAGAATATTCAGTATATTGCACTGACTAAAGGTATTTTAAAGCAATTTCAATGGTTGCCAGAAGACAGGGCAGCATGTACAATCATACTAACATAATCATAAGACTTTAAACAAACAAACAAACAAACAAAATACCTATTTTAGGGCGAAACCCCTGGGTGCCTCCTCAGACCACAATTTTTCAATGCCTTGACCAAATATTGGTACATCACGGATGATGAAGGTTGTGGTGAAGTTTCATCGAAATTGTGCGTGTCGGTTCTGAGAAAATAATCAAATACATATTTTGGGGGACAAGACCCCCATAGACCACCTTAGACCCCGATTTTTTTAAATGCCAGGAACAAACTTTGGTACAACACAGGTGATTAAGGTTGTGGTCAAGTTTCATCGAAATTGCATGTGTACTCGCAGTTTCAGAGGAAAAAGCAAATTCCTATTTTAGGGGGTCAAACCTGGATCCACTTTGACCCGGTAAACCCCCTTATACCGCGATATATATTTTTGGCTGCAAACAAACTTTCGTCACAACACAGCAAATATAATTTATGCCAAATTTGGTCGCAATCCCATCAGCGGTTTCGGAGAAGAAGTTTCAAGTGCTTACGGATGGACGGACGGACGGACGGAAGACGCATAAGCTAACCTGAACTTCATTCCCGGTGTGCTAATAATTACAAACCTTTGTCACTTATTGGACTGTCTACCATATACAACACAATGTGTTTGTGTATTTGTGTGTGTCTGTCCCCCTTCATAAGGGTAGGTTTTATAGGCTTTGAGTAGCGCTTTAGGAGTGATTTGAGTGGTGTTTTAATTTTAATGGGCAATCTTTGAACATGACTGTGTGTCGACCAATTAAAAGATCTAAAAGACTCCAAGGACCCAGAAGACCCCAAGGACTCCGAAGACGCAAAATACTCCAAAGACCCAAAAGACTGA